>NC_041393.1:333579418-333652103 GCF_002162155.2 Triticum dicoccoides
AAATAAAGATGACCCTCGAGCTCCGGAAACCCAAGGGAAAAAGGGCTAGGTGAGTCAAATGGTAAAACCAAGGTTGGGCCTTGCTGGAGGAGTTTTATTCAAAGCGAACTGTCAAGGGGGTCCCATAAACCACCCAACCGCGTAAGGAACACAAAATCAAGGAACATAACACTGGTATGACGGAAACTAGGGCGGCAAGAGTGGAACAAAACACCAGGCATAAGGCTGAGTCTTCCACCCTTTACCAAGTATATAGATGCATTAATTAAATAAGAGATATTGTGATATCCCAACATAACCCTGTTCATCATGGAGCAATCTTCAACTTCACCTGCAACTAACAACGCTATAAGAGGGGCTGAGCGAAGCGGTAACATAGCCAAGCAACGGTTTGCTAGGAAGGGTGAAAATATTAGAGGCTGACATGGCAATTTGGGAGGCTTGAAGAGCAAATGATAGGTAGCGCAGCATAGCGATAGAACGAAGCAACTAGCATAGCAATGATAGTAGTGAGATCCAGGGTAGTGGTCATCTTGCCTGAAATCCCACTAGGAAGAAGAACGAGTCCATGAAGAAGACGAACGGGCGTAGTCAAACGAATCCTCACAATCGCAACGTTACCGGAACTATCAAGAAGAAGCAATACCGGAAAGAAGCAAACAACATGGTAAACACACAAGCATAAACATGGCATGATGCACAACCAAGTATGATGCATGTCCGGTTTAATGAGGCATGGCATGACAAAGTGCAACAAACAATACTACAAGTTAAGTGGAGCTCAATATGCAACGAGTTGCATATTGACAAAACACCACATTGACATTGAGGGAGTCCTGGACTATGGGGTGTCTGGATAGCCGAACTATCATCATCGGCCGGACTCCAAGACTATGAAGATACAAGATTGAAGACTTCGTCCCGTGTCCAGATGGGAGTTTCCTTGGCGTGGAAGGCAAGCTTGGCGATACGGATATGTAGATCTCCTACCATTGTAACCGACTCTGTGTAACCCTAGCCCTCTCCGATGTCTATATAAACCGGATGGTTTTAGTCCGTAGGACAGAACAATAACAACAATCATACCATAGGCTAGCTTCTAGGGATTAGCCTCCTTGATCTCGTGGTAGATCTACTCTTGTAATACCCACATCATCAATATCAATCAAGCAGGACGTAGGGTTTTACCTCCATCAAGAGGGCCCGAACCTGGGTAAAACATCGTGTACCTTGTCTCCTGTTACCATCCGCCTAGACGCATAGTTCGGGACCCCCTACCCGAGATCCGCCGGTTTTGACACCGACATTGGTGCTTCCATTGAGAGTTCCTCTGTGTCGTCACCGATAGGCTCGATGGCTCCTTCGATCATCAACAACGACGTGGTCCAGGGTGAGACTTTCCTCCCCGGACAGATCTTCGTATTCGGCGGCTTTGCACTGCGGGCCAATTCGTTTGGCCATCTGGAGCAGATCGAAAGCTATGCCCCAGGCCGCCAGGTCAGATTTGGAAGTCTTAACTTCACGGCTGACATCCGCGGAGACTTGATCTTCAATGGATTCGAGCCACAGCTGAGTGCGCCGCACTATCACGATGGGCATGATTTAGCTCTACTGCCGGACAGTGCCTTGGAGGCCGCACATGAACCCGCTCCGACCCTCGATTCGGAGCCGGCTATGCAGATCGAGGACGAGTGGTTAGACATCGCCTCGGGGGCTGCAACCTCTATGGCGATAGAGCCGAATACTGACCTTGTCCCCTGTGAAGCTCGTGACTCCGAGGTGCCAGACTCCTTGCCGGACTCCGAACCTCCCACGCCCCCTTCAATCGAATCCGATGGGGCGCCGATCATGGAGTTCACCGCTACGAACATCTTTCAACACTCACCTTTTGGTGACATCCTGAGTTCGCTAAAGTATCTCTCGTTATCAGGATAACCCTGGCCGGACTACGGTCAGGACGGTTGGAATGCGAACAATGAAGAAATTCAAGACCCACCCACCACCCACTTAGTAGCCGCTGTCGACGATCTAACCGACATGCTAGACTTCGACTCCGAAGACATCGACGGTATGGACGATGATGCCGGAGACGACCAAGAACCAGCGCCTACTGGGCACTGGAAAGCCACCTCGTCATACGACATATACATGGTGGATATCCCAAAGGATGGGAATGGCGAAGGAACATCGGAGGAAGAACCCTCAAAAAAACAGCCCTAGCGCCGGCGTCAGCGGCGCCGCTCTAAATCCCGCCACACCAATAATGGAGATTCCGGCACCGGAGATAATAATACCCCAGACAGTGCCGAAGACAACCCCCTCCAGCAAGATTCAGCGCAGGAGGACGGAGAAGCCAACCCTCATGAGAGAGCGGCAGACGAAGAGGTAGAGGATGATAATTACATGCCTCCCTCAGGAGACGAGGCAAGCCTCGACGACGACGAATTTGTCGTGCCTGAGGATCCTGTCAAACAAGACCGTTTTAAATGCAGGCTTATGGCCACGGCAAATAGCCTCAAGAAAAAGCAGCAACAGCTTAGAGCTGATCAAGATCTGCTAGCCGACAGATGGACTGAAGTCCTTGCGGCCGAAGAGCATGAGCTCGAACGCCCCTACAAAAACTACCCCAAACGCAAGTTGCTCCCCCGATTAGAGGAGGAGGCATATAAACCTGCATCTCCAGAGCACAATACGGCTGACCGGCCACCTCGTGGCCGCGACAGAGAGGCCTCTAGGCCCTCCACTAGAACCGTACCCCGGCATCGCTCGAAAAGCAAAAGGCCACAGGGGAACGCTCCGGACTTGCGAGATATATTGGACGATAAGGCAAGACAATCAAGATCGATCTACGGATCCGGTGGGCGCCCCATGATACATGACGACAACCGTCGCACCGGATACAACAAGTCTGGCCGGGCCAAACACAGTAGACACAGCTCCTTTGAGCTTCGTCGTGATATAGCCCAATACAGAGGCGCCGCACACCCACTATGCTTCACAGATGAAGTAATGGATCATCAAATCCCCGAAGGGTTTAAACCCGTGAATATTGAATCCTATGATGGCACAAAAGACCCCGCGGTTTGGATCGAAGACTATCTTCTTCATATCCATATGGCCCGCGTTGATGATCTTCACGCCATCAAATACCTCCCACTCAAGCTTAAAGGACCAGCTCGGCATTGGCTTAACAGCTTGCCAGCAGAATCAATTGGGTGTTGGGAGGACCTGGAAGCCGCATTCCTTGATAACTTCCAGGGAACGTATGTGCGACCACCAGACGCTGACGACCTAAGCCATATAATTCAGCAGCCAGACGAATCTGCCAGACAATTCTGGACACGGTTCTTAACTAAGAAAAATCAAATCGTGGACTGTCCGGATGCGGAGGCCCTCGCGGCCTTCAAACATAACATCCGCGACGAGTGGCTTTCCCGGCACCTGGGACAGGAAAAGCCAAAATCCATGGCAGCCCTCACATCACTAATGACCCGCTTCTGCACGGGAGAGGACAGCTGGCTAGCCCGCAGCAACAACCTCAGCAAAAATTCTGGCAGTCCAGATACCAAGGACCGCAATGGCAGGTCGCATCGCAACAAGAACAAATGCCACATTAACGATGACAATAATGAGGATACGACAGTCAATGCCGAATTCAGAGGCTCCAAACCCGGTCAGCGGAAAAAGCCATTCAAAAGAACTACTACGGGTCCATCCAATTTGGACCGAATACTCGACCGCTCGTGCCAGATACACGGCACCCCCGAAAAGCCAGCCAACCACACCAATAGGGACTGTTGGGTATTCAAGCAGGCAGGCAAGCTAATTGCCAAAAACAATGGCAAGGGGCTGCATAGCGATGACAAAGAAGAGACCCGACCGCCAAACAATAGAGGACAGAAGGGTTTCCCCCCACAAGTGCGGACGGTGAATATGATATACGCAACCCACATACCCAAGAGGGAGCGGAAGCGTGCACTCAGGGACGTATACGCGATGGATCCAGTCGCCCCGAAGTTCAACCCATGGTCCTCCTGCCCGATCACTTTTGATCGAAGGGACCACCCCACTAGCATCCGCAACGGCGGATTCGCCGCATTGGTTTTAGACCCAATCGTCTATGGATTTCACCTAACCAAAGTCCTGATGGACGGCGGCAGCAGCCTGAACCTGCTTTATCGGGATACAGTGCGCAAGATGGGCATAGACCCCTCAAGGATTAAACCCACAAAGACGACCTTCAAAGGCGTCATACCAGGTGTAGAGGCCAATTGTACGGGCTCAGTTACACTGGAAGTGGTCTTCGGATCCCCGGATAACTTCCGAAGTGAGGAGTTAATCTTCGACATAGTTCCGTTCCGCAGCGGCTATCATGCTCTGCTCGGACGGACCGCGTTTGCAAAGTTCAACGCGGTGCCGCACTACGCATACCTCAAGCTCAAGATGCCAGGCCCTCGAGGAGTCATCACGGTCAACGGAAACACTGAACGCTCCCTCCGAACGGAGGAACATACAGCGGCTCTCGCGACAGAAGTACAATGCAGCCTCTTAAGGCAATTCTCGAGTCCGGCCGTTAAGCGCCCGGACACGGCTAAACGCGCCCGGAGCAACCTAAAAAAAGACCACCTGGCACATTCCGAGCACGCGTAGCAATGCGGCCCCAAACCCCAGCCCTCGCAAGATTGCAAGATTGGTCCTTCGCGTACATCATTACGCTCTGGAGATACCATGGGCATAGGGGGAGGGGCACGACCACAACGGGCCCAAAATGCAGCTTAACCACATCAGGGGTTCCCAAGTGTGTCATTCCTTTTTTTTCTTTCTTTTTCTTTCTTACCCACAGGACTCCGTTCACCAGAGGCCCTGTCTGGCAGTAGATCGGCTGAATTCATGATGCAACAGCCAGGGAAGGAGAAAGGCTGCGACGAATATCCAGGTGGTCTCCCTTACGAGCAATAAATCTATTTTATACACCATTCCACAACCTACCCCTAGAGGGGGACATGTTTAATAGTCCCATCCCATGCTTATCGCACTATTTGCATCGTTCTGCATTCATAGCAGTATTTCTTGAATAAAACAATGCAACACCTTTTTGCTTATAATTGCATTCCTTTCTTATACATATGTTCATTTACGACATGTTGCATCCGTACACTTCGGTACGTCTAAATACACCAGGGGCTTAATTTCCCCACATTATGGTGTGATAAGTCCGAACACTTTCACAAGTGCGGCACCCCGAACTTATAGCATTATATGCATCGGCTCTGAATCATGTCTTGGGTCAATAGTTGGGTTTGCCCGGCTCCCATGTTTTGGTACCTTACGTTCCGTTGTATCGGCTAAGGTAGCACTGAGAGAACCACTACGATTGCGCCCCAGTTGAGCTGGGCGAGCGCCTCAGTGGAGAAAGCTAAAACTGACCGTCATGATGAGGCGAGAGCCGGTCGCTGTTCGAGAGGTTTTTTCGAGTCCCTAAAGACTTATGCCGCTTAGAGCGAGGAACCGGCTCTGTCCGGCCCAGGCGTGGATAGCGCCCCGAATTCGGCCTTCCGAACACTAGGGGCTTCGCTGAAATTTAAAATTATAGAAACTATGGCAAAGGAGAGTGTTCAAGCATTATAAGTCCGGTTGCCTAGTTCATTGAGTTGAGCGCCTCCCTAGATGGACCCAAAAATGGGAACAAGAGTGCTCAAATTTATCCCGAACACCCCAGCACTCGTGGCATGGGGGCTGAAGCCGACGACTTGCCATCTCTCAGATTTGATAAACGGCCGCACAGAAGGTAATATTTTAAATTAACAAGCATTGCTTAGCGCATATGAACAAAGTTTTCAGCGCACAGGATAACAAAATGCGAGTCTACTCAAATATTACATCATTGGAGCACTCACCCGCAATAATGCGGGCACCCTTCAGGACACCCTTATAATACATTTCGGGCGTGCGATACTCCACGCCTGGCGGTGGCGCGTCCGTCATAAGCTTCTCAGCATCCATCTTGCCCCAGTGCACCTTAGCACGGGCAAGGGCCCGACGGGCACCTTCAATACAGGCGGATCGCTTGATGACCTCAACCCATGGACACGCATCCACCAGCCGCCGCACCAGGCCGAAGTAGCTCCCAGGCATGGCCTCATTGGGCCATAGCCGAACTATGAGGCCCTTCATGGCCTGTTCGGCCACCTTGTGGAGCTCGACCAGCTGCTTCAGTTGGTCGCTAAGGGGCACCGGATGTCCGGCCTCAGCATACTGAGACCAGAAGACCTTCTCCGTCGAGCTCCCCTCCTCGGCCCTGTAGAAAGCGGCAGCATCGGACACGCTGCGGGGCAGATCTGTGAACGCTCCTGGAGAGCTCCGAATTCGGGTAAGTAACACGTAATCCACATCCACATGCTTGCTTTGCATGAAAAATGCCTTACCCGACGCTATTTTCTTCAACGCCTCGATTTCCCGGAGGGCCTTGTAGGCTTCGGCCTTAGTGGCTTTGGCACTCTCAAGAGCTGATGCAAGCTCGGACTCTCGAGTCTTCGAGTCGCGCTCCAAACTCTCATGTTTTTCCACGAGAGCCTGGAGCTCTTGCTGTACCTCCGCCACCCGCGCCTCCTGCTTCTCTCACTCGGTGCGCTCCGCGGCCGCATTACGTTCGGCCGCGGACACCGCCTCCTTCAGGGTCGCCACCTCATTTGTGGCCCCTGCAATACCCACGTTATCCTTGTCATTCTTCTTGCAACCAAATCCTTTTCTGTAAGGTACAACTTTAATAAGGTGCTACTCACCTTGTTTGTCCTCGAGCTACTTTTTGGCACGGCCGAGCTCGTTCTCGGACCGCTCGAGGTTTTGCTTGAAAGCATCGACCTCCGCCGTCAGTGCGGCAGAGGTCAGCAGCGCAGCCTGCAATCCCATATTGACATATTTTTTATGACTCCTGCGTATATCTTTTCAGATCCTCAGTCCGGCTTTTCTTTCCGAACACCGAACCGAGCATCAGGGGCTACTGTCTATGCGGTACTATTTTACATATATTAAATTTCTTACCTCAAAGCCTGTTAGAAGGCTACTGCAGGCTTCGGTCAGCCCGCTTTTGGCGAGCTGGACCTTCTAAATCACCGCACTCATAACAGTGCGGTGTTCCTCCTTGATGGAAGCGCTGTTGAGCGCCTCCAGCAAGTTATCCGGTGCCTCCGGTTGGACGGAGGCCGCCGGCGTCACGGTCTTGCCCTTCTTACGAAGGGGCCGCCCGCCGGACTCCAGAACCACTGCAGGTTCCGGTATGGAGTCCAGTATGAAGTCCGGGAGGTCGCCCCGTGGCACCTTCGGGTCCTCCTCCTCCGGGTGGGTCCTTCTCTGGGATCCCACCTCGGCATCATCAGCGTCACGGGGGGAGGAGGCGGTTGGAAGTGAAGTACTGTTCACATCCGACGTGCCCAAGGACCCGCTTGACGAAGCGAGAAGATCGTCCTTGGGCGGACTGCAGGGTTGTATGCAGCGTTAGAAAGACACCATGTGGCAGAAAGAAAAATCATGAAGTCATTCGGGAGTCTGGATACTTACGATCTCGCCAGGGGCTTGGTCCTTGGAGGCCAATCCTCGTCGTCGTCACCGGCGTGGGCGGAACAGTCCGGGGGAAGAGTCCTTCCCTTCTTGGACCCTTCGGCCTCCCTCGTTGGGGAAGCCTTCCTTTTCTTCCCTTCCCCCGCTGGGGGAGAGGCCTTTTTCTTCTCCTCCTCGTCCTCGTGGGAGGAGTCCGCCTCGGAGTCATCGGACACCTGAAAACGGGAACTCTTTCGAGTGCCTGTGGCCTCCTTCTTGGCCTTCTTCTCCGGCACCACGTGGGGTGCCGGAACCAGCAGCCCCGTTAAACCGGCGTCCGCTGGGTCTTCTGGCAAAGGGGCCGGACAGTTAGTCTGCTCGGCCTTCTTCAGCCAGTCCTGTCAAAGGAGAGGGAGTTTAGATCCCGCATAGAGTCAAACTATGAAAAACAAGTGTCCTGTAAAGGGTATAATCGCTTACCTCGCTAGCCTGGCGCTGCGAGCTGAATCCGCGATCTTCGGTAGCGGATGCGGGAGCCTCGGCGCCCTTGAACAGCACCTTCCAGGCATCTTCGTACCTAGTGTCAAAGAGCCCGCTCAAGGTTCGGTGCTGAGCCGGATCGAACTCCCACAATTTAAAGGCCCGTTGTTGGCACGGGAGAATCCGGCGGATGAGCATGACCTGGACTACGTTGACAAGCTTGAGCTTCTTGTTCACCAGCTTCTGGATGCAGGCTTGGAGTCCGGTTAGCTCCTCCGAATCGCCCCAAGTCAGGCCACTCTCTTTCCAAGAGGTGAGCCATGTGGGGATGCCAGATCTGAATTCGGGGGCCGCTGCCCATTTAGGGTCACGCGGCTCGGTGATGTAGAACCACCCCGATTGCCACCCCTTGATGGTTTCCACGAAGGCGCCCTTGAGCCAAGTAACGTTGGCTATCTTGCCCACCATGGCGCCTCCGCACTCCGCTTGATTCCCCTTCACAACCTTCGGCTTGACATTGAAGGTCTTGAGCCACAAGCCGAAGTGGGGCTGGATGCAGAGGAAAGCCTCGCACACGACGATAAACGCCGAGATGTTGAGGATGAAATTCGGGGACAGATCATGGAAATCCAGGCCGTAGTAAAACATGAGCCCCCGGACAAAGGGGTGAAGTGGGAAGCCCAATCCACGGAGGAAATGGGGAAGGAATACCACCCTCTCATGGGGCCTGGGGTGGGGATGAGCTGCCCCTTGTTGGGGAGCCGGTGCGCGATGTCGCTGGACAGGTATCCGACGCCGCGCAACCTCTCGATGTGCCCCTCCGTAACGGAGGAGGCCATCCACTTGCCTCCCGCTCCGGACATAGTTGGAGAAGGTTGACGTGAGATGTGCGGACTTGGGCGCTGGAGCTCGAGTGCACGGAGATGGATAAGCAAAGGAGGAATAAGGCGTAGGTAAAAAGGTGGATCCTTATCCCCTTATATATGGGCGGACGAAACTATGCATCCCCACCGGCCTGATAAAACTCGCTTCTCTCCCAAGCGCCGCAATCAATGGCGCGGTTGGGTTACCCACGTCCGTATTGATGGGAATCCCGTAATAAGGGGAACACGATCTCTGCTTCGACAAGACGTGCCAAGGAAACCGCTTCGCTAAACGCGCTGAGATGGTATAATAAAAACGATTCCAGTAAAGGCTTGGCTGTGGTGTGACGTCACCCCACGGAATACGTCAGCAGATTGAACTTGTGTTAATATTATTCTCTCTACGGTGGAATGTGGAAATTGTTTTGTAGAGCCGGACACTATCCTGGTGTTCACAATCTTCTATAAATTATTCGGAGGAGGAACCCGTCTTGCAATGCCGAAGACAATATGCGCGCCGGACTTGTCTTCATCGAAGCCTGGTTCAGGGGCTACTAAGGGAGTCCTGGACTAGGGGGTGTCCGGATAGCCGAACTATCATCATCGGCCGGACTCCAAGACTATGAAGATACAAGATTGAAGACTTCGTCCCGTGTCCGGATGGAAATTTCCTTGGCGTGGAAGGCAAGCTTGGCAATACCGATATGTAGATCTCCTACCATTGTAACCGACTCTGTGTAACCCTAGCCCTCTCCGGTGTCTATATAAACCAGATGGTTTTAGTCCGTAGGACAGAACAATAACAACAATCATACCATAGGCTAGCTTCTAGGGTTTAGCCTCCTTGATCTCGTGGTAGATCTACTCTTGTAATACCCACATCATCAATATCAATCAAGCAGGACGTAGGGTTTTACCTCCATCAAGAGGGCCCGAACTTGGGTAAAACATCGTGTCCCTTGTCTCCTGTTACCATCCGCCTAGACGCATAGTTCGGGACCCCCTACCCGAGATCCACCGGTTTTGACACCAACAAACATATTTAGTTTAATCTCGTTTAAGCTACCAAACAATATGAAATGTTGTTAAACATGGCAAGAGGTGAAGCATAATTAAACTAACTATAGTCAAGTTTAAATGAGGCCGGAAACAACAAACAACAATTCCGGAAAATCCCCATGTGCATATTTTAGATTTGGTACTGTTCTGCCCTAAAACATATTTTAATGTTGTTAACAGTAAAACAAAGTGCACCATGTTAATCTAGGCATTTTTCCACCCCATTTACATATAAAGAACATTTAAATCCGAGCTACAGTTATTTAGTTATGAAATAAATCATTTTAGCATGGCATTTGAGCAAATTTAATCAAACATCATTTTAAACATTTCAAACATGGATGAAAGTGGCATATTATTGATGTACACAAAATTCTAAGCATTTTACATGTATAAAACATTTTTATCCGATGCACGGTTGAGGAGTTATGAATATGGAAAGTTGTATCCGGGGCGTTACAACAGTCCACCACTACGAGAGGATCTCGTCCCGAGATCTAGGATGGCACCGGAGGGAAAAGGAAGAGGAAGATAAGAGGTAAACTAAGTTGCTTCTTCGACAAACGAGTGAAACCATGAACCTTGAGAGGTTGAGCAAAATGAAAGAAAGAAAACAACAAAGATGAACAAAGTTGAAAACACTCCATTAGAAAAGAGGAACAAGGGATACGACGAGAACCAAGAGGTTTAGTGATAAGATAGATATTGAAACCACTCCGGTTAAAACTAGATAGAGAAGGAATAAGATTGATATAATTTGGGCAGCACTCCGACTGAAAGAAAAAGGAAAACTTGATAAGATGAAAAGAGCTTGAAGAGATGACACAACACTCTGGTTAAATGGATAAGCATGAAAAGAACACGATCCTCACAATTCGAGATGATAAGTGAAGAGAGCAACATCACCATGCCTCCGGAGGAAAGAATTGAAGATAGATCATTGAAATAAAAGAATGGAGAAGAAAATGCCAACTTCTGCCACAAATGAGATTGGAAAGCACCCTTCCAAGAAGGTTATAACGGAGTTGTTGGAAAAAACCAACAACGAAACGAATAAGCTTGTAGTGGGCTTATGGAAAACTTCTCAAAATGATGAGGTGACAACCGGCCACTAACAGAAACAATTGATTGGTTGAGATCAATGAAGATAAGAGAAACTTCTTTCACCAAGAGGATAATTGGAGAACTTGGGTCATTGATAAGCACCACAATTAGCAACATTCCTTCGGGAAGGCTTTTAGGTGAAATCTTTACCAAGATAACTTCAAGGAAGAAAATGATGGATTTAAAATACCTCATTCTTGACAACATGTGAATCACGAAACATGAATGAAAATTGTCAAGAATGATATAACACCACATCAAAAGATAAGGTAGAAAGAATTGCACTTTGGAATGCAAGATGAAGAATGCTTGAATGCCTCAAAACAAAACATGAGTTGGGTACCATGTTGATTTTTGAGTATAGGTCGGCGGGTCATAACTTCAAGATAAATCTTGAAGAACAATTGAAGAATGAAAAGAATCCTTGACGAACCCTCATGTAGAGCTCCATGAAGAACTCCGGTAATAAAAGGATGATAAAAAAAAGAGAAGTTGAAAACACAAGGTGAACCCTTGCAATGATTTAGATGGAGCTTCGCGACGAGATAATTGAGAGAGCTTGGAACTCCGAAAAGAAATATGAAGCCTCTCGAACCGAGGATGTGATATGATGACCAACTCTGGAAAGAAAGATGAATCACTTGTAATCAAGAATTTATTCATCATGAATAATCTCCGGAAAAAGAATTGAGTCACCTCGAGGAAATAAGAATAAGATTTATTGTATGCTTATCCTTCATCAAATTTAATTGGTGACAAGCAACGGATTTGGCATACTACTTATTCCCATTGAAAACGGATTAAGAGAGATATAGCGTAAACTTGAGAAGGTATTGATGGAACCACCGGTGGGATTTGGAAACAATGAATGAATTGATATGATAACCAAGGAAGTGAAATCTTGAACGAACCACCGTAAAAATTGGAAAAGAGAGTAGCAATGGCACAATTCACCGGAAAGAATTTGAAAATGAGTGAAGATACTTGAAAGGGTTTAGATACATGAGAACGAAGAGAACATGAACTGATTAGAGGATATTTGAACAATTCACCGGTAAGATTTGGAGAACGATAGCTACACGCTGAGAATGAAGAATTATGACATGATGGCCATCGGAGGAAAGAAATGGAAACAAATCATGAAATGCTCTAGATGGTAAGAAAAGAATTGTCACAATCAAAACAATTATGAGGATAGCATGAAGCTAGAACCATGAATCTTCAAGAGAATGGACCAAGATTTAGAGGAAACACTTCTTCGGTCTTCACATGTTGAGAATGATGATGAGAACCACCAAAATTGTTGAGGCACTTCGGAACAAAGAAGAATAGAAATGATGAAGAAACGATGAAAATATTTTGAAAACGATCTTGGAGAAAGGATATGACTGATGAAAATTCATTCTTTTGTCAAACTTCGAAAGACTTTGGAAATCGCTCCGGATAAATTAGAAGAGTCAGGTAAGATCCTGGGAAAAGACTTGTGGGTTAGGGCCCACTCAAGAGAAACACCATTAAAATGATTTAAAGAGATATTGCACCAGTTGAATTAAATGTCTTGAATGAGATAAGAGCCTCAAAATAACTTGAACGGATTGAGAATGGAAACACGAATCTTCCGAGATATCTTCAACACTCCAGAACAAATGAATAGGAAGAAGTGAATGATTAAGAGGTGCATCGGCATGAGAAAGCATTAGAAACGAGGAAAGGAATATGATGAATATCGAAAGCTTGAATTGGATCCACCGGAGAAGAGAAATAACGAAGAATGATGAACTCAAAGCTCCGTTAGTATCTTCCTGAGAATCACCGGATAAGAACATTGACGGGAAAAGAATGGAGAAACTTCACCTCCATAAGATGGATACTTGATTAAGATATCTGAGTCCTTGAAGAAAAGGGTGGGAGGGTGGGGAAAAACAAAGACAACTTGGGATGAACGAAACAAACACCGTTGAGAAAATTTAGAATTGATTTTGTGGATGGGGAGAATGATGGGATCATCTCGAAGAGAAGCGCACCGGTTGGAAAAGAATTAACATGAAAACCTCAATGATCGAAAGGATTAGTATTCACATAGTAATATCAGAAAACCGTTTAGGAAAGGTATGGATTCAACATTTGACTTTGAAGGAACTCGAATACCACAAATAAAACAAAACAAGGATTTGGCTTGTAGAATAAGCCGGAACAAACATATGATAGAGTTTCGTCTGAAGTTTTCATGGTGGGGCCCACACGGGCCCACAAGGTAGTGCACATGACATACGAAGTGTCCCCGAACCAGCATAGCCAAGGGCCCTTTAAGACACAACGAGACCACTGTAAAAACGACCGTGGATAGGCGGACCACTAGACGTCGAACCCCAATCTCATATCATGCATCTGTCGAAAAGATATTGTAGGAGCTACTTGAATTCCCACCTATAAACTCCCGAAACTTTCTGGTTATGCAATCTGGTGTTGGGGATACAAGGGAAGCAATATATCTCACCCAAACTAACAATCCCTACATCCAGTTGTATCCATCCGTCAACACATAACCAAGAAAACTCCGGGAATCGTGTACCTCAACCTTCGAAAAGCATCCGTTATACGAGCTATGGCAATACTCCCAAACTCCCCAGTACTGGGTGGCGTCGAGATTATCTCACCAACAACTGCATAAAAGAGATTTTTGATGTCGGCAAAACTCAGGTATTCAAGAACTGCAACGATAAAATTGTGACGACAACACCTCGGAGCTCAACTCCCCGGGACACTACCACAACCCCTAAATGTCAGGAGGCACCAAGAACAATGTTCTCATCACAAGAATATCGGAACAATCCCAAGATATCCGCGTGATCCTAAAAAAATTGTGAAAAATTGAGGAGAGGAAAGACAAAACATCTACGTCGAGAGTCCTCACCAGAGCGACGAAGGGGGCTGAGGAGTAAAAAGAATCCTACTCTCCGATATATATAATCCTAAGCCTCAAAATAGTTTTCTTCTAGACTCAACAATAGCCAACAATCAAGGGGGCTCCTATGGTCGGTCGAGGCTCTGATACCAACTTGTCACGCCC
This sequence comes from Triticum dicoccoides, assembly GCF_002162155.2. Lineage (NCBI taxonomy): Eukaryota > Viridiplantae > Streptophyta > Magnoliopsida > Poales > Poaceae > Triticum > Triticum dicoccoides. The sequence continues at coordinate 333,593,531 of NC_041393.1, forward strand.
AATATGCGATACTATCCTAAAGAGACTCAAAGGTCCCACCAAGGATAGAACCGCATATTGATACAATTTTGCAAGGTGGATATCATTACATCAACATTACATAATAGATGGGGATACATACAAAAGGCATACAATGCCACCTGAATACAACATCACAATACATAAGCTCAACATCTGACTACGGATGAAACGCAAACAGAAGCTCAAATGACATCCACCCTGCTAGCCCAGGCTGCCGACCTGGAACCTATCCCCTGATTGAAGAAGAAGCAGAAGAAGAACTCCAAAACAAGCAAACATCGCTCTCGCGTCATGATCATCGCATAACCTGTACCTGCAACTGTTGTTGTAGTAATCTGTGAGCCACGAGGACTCAGCAATCCCATTACCATGGGTATCAAGACTAGCAAAGCTTAATGGGGAAGGAAGGGGTAAAGTGGTGAGGTTGCAGCAGCGACTAAGCATATATGGTGGCTAACATACGCAAAACAAGAGCAAGAAGAGAAGCAACAGAACGGTCGTGAAGCTAGCAATGATCAAGAAGTGATCCTGAACTCCTGCTTACGTCAAACATAACCCAAAACCGTGTTCACTTCCCGGACTCCGCCGAAAAGAGACCATCACGTCTACACACGCGGTTGATGCGTTTTAATTAAGTCAAGTGTCAAGTTCTCTACAACCGGACATTAACAAATTCCCATCTGCCACATAACCGTGGGCACGGCTCTCGAAAGTTTATACCCTGCAGGGGTGTCCCAACTTAGCCCATCACAAGCTCTCACGGTCAACAAAGGATATTCCTTATCCCAGGAAGACCCGATCAGTCTCGGAATCCCGGTTTACAAGACATTTCGACAATGGTAAAACAAGACCAGCAAAGCCGCCCGATGTGCCGACAAATCCCGATAGGAGCTGCACATATCTCGTTCTCAGGGCAACACCGGATGAGACTAGCTATGAGTAAAACCAGTCAATTTTCCCCGAGGTGGCCCCACAGGCAGCTCGGTTCGGACCAGCACTTATAGAAGCACTGGTCCGGGGGGGGGGGGGCTAAAATAAAGATGACCCTCGGGCTCCGGAAACCCAAGGGAAAAAGGGCTAGGTGAGTCAAATGGTAAAACCAAGGTTGGGCCTTGCTGGAGGAGTTTTATTCAAAGCGAACTATCAAGGGGGTCCCATAAATCACCCAACCGCGTAAGGAATGCAAAATCAAGGTACACCAGGCATAGGCCGAGTCATCCACCCTTTACCAAGTATATAGATGCATTAATTAAATAAGAGATATTGTGATATCCCAACATAACCCTGTTCATCATGGAGCAATCTTCAACTTCACCTGCAACTAACAACGCTATAAGAGGGGCTGAGCGAAGCGGTAACATAGCCAAGCAACGGTTTGCTAGGAAGGGTGAAAAGGTTAGAGGCTGACATGGCAATTTGGGAGGCTTGAAGAGCAAATGATAGGTAGCGCAGCATAGCGATAGAACGAAGCAACTAGCATAGCAATTTTAGTAGTGAGATCCAGGGTAGCGGTCATCTTGCCTGAAATCCCGCTAGGAAGAAGAACGAGTCCATGAAGAAGGCGAACGGGCGTAGTCGAACGAATCCTCACAATCGCAACATTACTGGAACTATCAAGAAGAAGCAATACCGGAAAGAAGCAAACAACATGGTAAACACACAAGCATAAACATGGCATGATGCACAACCAAGTATGATGCATGTCCGGTTTAATGAGGCATGGCATGGCAAAGTGCAACAAACAATAATACAAGTTAAGTGGAGCTCAATATGCAACGAGTTGCATATTGACAAAACACCACATTGACATATTTAGTTTAATTTCCTTTAAGCTACCAAACAATATTAAATGTTGTTAAACATGGCAAGAGGTGAAGCATAATTAAACTAACTATAGTCAAGTTTAAATGAGGCCGGAAACAACAAACAACAATTCCGGAAAATCCCCATGTGCATATTTTAGATTTGGTACTGTTCTGCCCTAAAACATATTTTAATGTTGTTAACAGTAAAACAAAGTGCACCATGTTAATCTAGGCATTTTTCCACCCCATTTACATATAAAGAACATTTAAATCCGAGCTACGGTTATTTACTTATGAAATAAATCATTTTAGCATGGCATTTGAGCAAATTTAATCAAACAACATTTTAAACATTTCAAACATGGATGAAAGTGGCATATTATTAATCTACACAAAATCCTAAGCATTTTACATGTATAAAACATTTTAATCCGATGCATGGTTGAGGAGTTACGAATATGGAAAGTTGTTTCCGCGGCGTTACACACATTGCTGCCTTTGGCTCTTGCGGCCCTGTCTTGCCCTGTCTTGCCTGTCATCATTAGCCTCATCGTCATCAAAGGGAACTTCGAAGGCGACTTCTTGTGAGGACTTGGTCGAAGGCCTCGTCCAGCAGTGGTCTTTTTCTTCAGCAGAGAGGGGCCAGCTGAGGGATTTGGTGCAGCTTAGGAACTCGCAGATGCGCCTGAGGCAATTGAGATGCCTATAGTCCTTTAGCATGTGGCGAGATGCATATGTGCAGAGGATTTGGTCGGAGCAACTGAAGACTTTGTCGGAGGAGCTGAGGACTTTGGAGGAGGAGGAGTAGACTGAGGAGTTGGCCGTGAGGGCTTTGAAGAATCTGGCCTTGAGGGCATTGCTGAGGAGCTTGGCCGTGAGGGCATGGAGGGAGAAGCGCTTGACTTATGAGCAGGCTTCTTAGGCATTGCCTTCTTTGGCTTACTAGCAGAGGCCTCAGCAGAGGCAGCAGCAGCAACAGAGTCTTCATTGAATTTCCTCACTGCTTCTTTTGCTTGCTTGGTCAGCTTGGCCTGGCGCTTTGCCCATTCATCAGCATAGTCCTCACCGTGCTTGAGGCTGGTGGGATCTGCCATTTGGCCTGGTACAAATGGAGGTCTTGAGCATGGAGGGTTGAGCGCGAATTTCTTCATATACTTGGGAGTAACATACCTGTACTCCCTCCATTCCCGTGCCCATCTCCTCTCTATCCGTTGTATGCGCACCTTGCGTTGATTCTTGTCCTCCTTGCCAAATTTGGCCTCATTAGGAGTGCAGTATCCAGCATAAATGTCCTCAGGCATTCCGAAAGTAGTATTGACCTCAGGCCTCTTCCCACCCTTCTGTGGCTTCTTTCCTTCAACCATTTTCTTCAGCTGAGGAATATGAACAACTGAAGTTTCTGAAGAGGTGTGCAACTTTTCTTCGAGGAACGCTACAAATGAGTTAAGTTGATGAGAACCTAGTGATTCAGCAGCGGACATTTGTACCTGTGAACAGAGTATAGTTGCGAGGAATATGGAGAGGTCATATGCGTTCTCAGAAGGTTTTTCAAAAAGAATAGGTTTGAGGAATTTGACCAGATGAGTCTTGAGGAATTTCACTAAGCATTATTTGTCTTAGGTTCCAGAGTTGTATAGATTGAAAATCCACACAATTGAGGAATCTTGAAGAAAATCATTGCTTAGAGAAACGAATCAAGAGCATATGACATGTGAGGTGTTCATGTGTGTGAAGATTTGAAGAATAAACACCTTTGAAGATTTTCAAGAAACCATAAGAATCGAAGAGGGTAGTAAAAGTAACTTTTAATTACCCAAGATGAAGAACACGATGAACTGGGAAGTGTAGATGTGAAGGTCGTCAGTTCAGATCTTCCACGCCCTAACTCGGCAGAGGAAGACGACTACGGCGGTGGCGGAGTGAAGAAATCCGCAACCGGCGCGAGTACGATGGAGACAAGGTCGAGGCAGTGAAGCTCTTCCTCACCGGCGATGATGAAGTAGCGGCGACGCTAGGGTTTGGGGAGCTCGAGCGGGAGTGAGAGCGAGCGGAGTAAAACGAAGTGAGGAAGAGGCAGGGGTATTTATAGTAGGAGTGAAAAACTATACGCCCGAGGAAATCGGACGAACGTACCCCTGGCCCTTCTCATTCGCTTGACATGTGTCACCCACGTACTGAGAGGTGGCGATTGTGTATGATCATGGGTGAATAGATAAGTATTGTCGTGGGATGCGGAACAGTTTGGGCGGCAAAACCGAAAATTCAGATAAGATAAGTTAAAAGTTCCGTTCGCAGTTTCTTCAGCTGTCAAGGACACAGTGAAGATTTTGAACGAGTTTCAAATAGAACGCACATGAAGAATTTGTGAATCGACTGGGTTGAGTTTAGCATAGAGGGGGAAGGGTCCGATCACATTCACTTAGCATAAGAAATCAACTTGAAGAATTAGCAATAAGTGAATGCTGTAGAGGACATAAAACCGGAAAGAGTGAAGATAAAGCAAAGTTGAAGAATTTGAAAAACTGAGGAATTTCAAAAACGAAGAAAAACTCAAATTGAAGATTTCCAACTTTGGGTGGTGGCGTAACCCACCGTATAAGAAAGCTGATTCCAGACACCGCGTACAATTGTCGTAGGGCTCTAAAAATCAATTTCTTCATTAATTTCTTCACACTTAGAGGGTTAGTCTTCAATAATTGAAGAAAAACATTACTTTGTGTGTTGCGCATCTAAGTCATCAAGTCAACATAAGTGTTAGGATGTGTGTCCATTTCAGAGAACATTCGAAGATTCTAGGATACTTAGCTCACGCCGCAACTTCCTAAATGTCTTATCATCCAAGGGCTTAGTGAAGATATCGGCCAGCTGGTCTTCAGTGCTAATGTGGTTGATGGAGATGTCGCCCTTCAACACATGATCACGAAGAAAATGATGACGAATCTGGATGTGCTTGGTCTTCGAGTGCTGAACTGGGTTATGAGCAATCTTGATAGCACTCTCATTATCGCAGTAGAGAGGCACATTCTTCACGTTGATGCCATAGTCCTTGAGAGTTTGCTTCATCCATAGTAGTTGAGCACAACATGATCCAGCGGCAATGTACTCAGCTTCTGCAGTGGAGAGTGATACACAGTTCTGTTTCTTCGAGGACCAACAGACCAAAGATCGTCCAGGAAATGACATGTGCCTGACATTGACTTGCGGTCCATGCGATCGCCAGCATAGTCAGAGTCTGAATATCCAATGAGATCAAACAAAGTTCCCTTGGGATACCATAGTCCAAGTGTTGGTGTGTGAGCTAGATATCGAAGAATATGCTTCACAGCCTTATGGTGTGATTCCTCCGGTGTAGCTTGAAATCGGGCACACATGCAAACACTAAGCATAATATCCGGCCTAGATGCACTTAGGTACAATAAAGAGCCAATCATGGAGCGGTATACATTTTGATCAAAGTCTTTACCATTTTCATCAATGCATAGATGGCCATTTGTGGGCATTGGAATTTGACCCCTTTGCAATCTTGCATGCCGAATTTCCTCAATAGGTCCTTGAGGTATTTCTCCTGAGATATGAATATCCCATTGCGGTGTTGACAAATTTGAAGACCTAAAAAGAATTTCAATTCTCCCATCATAGACATTTGATATTCTTCACTCATCATATAGGCAAATTCATCATTGTATCGTTGGTCAGTATAGCCAAAAATGATATCATCAACATATATTTGGCACATAAACAATTCATCATCATAAGACTTAGTGAAAAGAGTTGGGTCGAGTGAACCGGGTTTGAAGCCTTTCTTCATGAGGAATTCCTTCAAAGTATCATACCACGCCCGAGGGGCTTGCTTGAGGCCATGCAGGGCCTTGTTGAGTCTGAAGACTTTGTCATGATTCTTTGGATCTTCAAAATCTGGGGGTTGAGCAACATATACTTCTTCCTCAAGCTTACCATTGAGGAATGCACTTTTCACATCCATTTGATATAAGGTGATATTATGATGGTTAGCATAAGCAAGTAATATGCGAATAGCCTCAAGTCTAGCAACATGTGCAAAAGTTTCATTGAAATCAATTCCTTCAACCTGTGTGTAGCCTTGAGCTACAAGCCGTCCCTTATTCCTCACCACATGGGCATTTTCATCTTGCTTGTTGCGGTAGATCCACTTTGTGCCAATAATGTTGTGCTCACGAGGATCTGGACATTTGACCAGTTCCCAGACGTTGTTGAGCTCGAACTGATGTAATTCTTCTAGCATAGCTTGAATCCACTCAGGCTCCAGAAATGCTTCATCTACCTTAGTGGGCTCTGTGATAGAGAAAAAAGCAAAGTGCCCAAAAAAGTTAGATAAATGTGAAGCTTTTGAGCGTGTGAGAGGACCTGGTGCTTCAATGTCATCGATGATCTTCTCAATTTGCACTTCGTTTGCAATACGAGGATGAGTAGGTTGTCTTCGAGGAATTTGATCTACATTCTCTTCAGGAGCATTTTCCTCAGCACCATTTTCTTCTGGTGCACCAGCTTGACGCTCATCACGTTCTAGAATGAATTCTTCAACAGATTCTTCGGTGGGAATGACATCCTCAGTAGCTTTGAACTTGATAGAATCCTCAGGTGCTGGTTCATCTATCATAGAAGGTAGGTGCTCTCTTTGCGAGCCATTAGTTTCATCGAACCGCACATCTACAGTTTCAACAACCTTGTGAAGAACGTTGTTGAAGACTTTGTAGGTGTGCGAGTCCTTTCTGTAACCAAGCATAAAACTCTCATGTGCTTTCGGTGCAAATTTAGAATTGTGATGAGGATCTCTAATCCAACATTTAGCACCGAAGACTTTGAAGTAACTCGCATTGGGTTTCTTGTCAGAGAGGAGTTCATAGGCGGTCTTCTTGAAGAATTTGTGAAGATATACTCTGTTGATGATGTGGCACGCAATATCAATAGCCTCAATCCAGAACCGACGAGGTGTCTTGTATTCATCAAGCATAGTGCAAGCCATCTCAACAAGAGTTTTGTTCTTACGCTCCACGACGCCATTCTGCTGAGGAGTATAAGGAGTAGATAACTCATGAGTAATACCAAGTTCATCAAGATAGTCATCAAGACCGGAATTCTTGAACTCAGTCCCATTGTCACTTCTGATGTGCTTGATCTTCACACCAAAGTTGGTTGAATCCCTCGAGGAATTTTTTTTGAAGACTTCCTGCACCTCATGTTTGTAAGTGACAATGTGCACCCATGTGTGATAGAGGCAAAGGTGTCCCGTCTTTCGATGAGATGATGGATATCGCTTTGGTGGAAGTCGACTTTGACGATCCGACTACGAACGTGCGAGGACGTCGCGCCTTAGCAATCGCTAAACCAACTCCGAGAGGTTATTGACCACGCCGGAGCACGATCAACCTGACCACGAGGGTCTGTTTCCTGCGAGCAAACGAAGAACAAGCAAGAAACTAAGATTGCAATCTGGATACTGCGAATATAAGATGAAAGCTTTATTGATCAAGGTGGGGTTCTGTGACGCCTTTGTCTGGTCGTTGAACACAAACGAAGTACGCGAAGTTGCAGCTATGGCGAACTTTTAATCTAAACAAAACCCAAAGTCTAAACGATGCCCTAAGGGCTGTATATATGGAGGAAGAGGGGGGGGGATTTCGTGGCCCTTGGTGGAGGGGTCCGAAATCAACCCTATCTCTTGTTTCCCCACACATACGGACTCTAAAAATAGCCTATACTTATGTATTTCGAAATTACATGGGCCTGGCCCAATAATAAGGTGACGCAGCACCTAAAATAGCCTCGGGACGAAATTTATGAAGTGGCATCTTGTATATTTCGTCCAAGGCTTCATGCACCCATTATGGTGGCTTCAAAGTCCTGAAATCATCACTTGTAACTCCGTTCTTGTTTCCCTGGCGCATGCCATCATCTCCATGCTTGTTCTTGCTCCAATGTTCATCCTTCTCCAAGCTAGGCCCTTCATTTGTAAGCAAAACAAATGTATCCAATTTAGGCAGCATCATATTCTCATGAACATTAGAATCATTACCAAGAAACGAAAGTACCTGGTAATTTAGTTGGCGTGCACGAGCTCTAGTAATTGGTCCAGTATGTATAGCAGCAGGGGCTGTGGGTGTAACAATTGTATTGATGTCCTCATCATTTAGCGATTGCTAAGGCACAACGTCGTTGCACGTTTGTAGTCGGATCGTCAAAGTCGTCTCCACCAAATCGACAGTTATCATCTCATCGAAAGATAGTTATCATAGCATATTTGTTGTCGTGGATAGATTCTCGAAAATGGCACACTTTATACCATGTCATAAAAGCGATGATGCTGTTAATGTTGCTGATTTGTTCTTTCATGAAATTATTCGCTTGCATGGTGTGCCAAATACTATTGTTTCAGATCGTGATACTAAATTTCTTAGCCACTTTTGGAGATGTTTATGGGCTAAGTTGGGGACTAAACTGCTTTTTAGTACTACTTGTCACCCCCAAACTGATGGACAAACTGAAGTAGTCAATAGAACGTTGTCTACTATGCTTAGGGCTGTTTTGAAGAATAATAAGAAAATGTGGGAGGAATGCTTGCCTCATATTGAATTTGCTTATAATCGTTCATTGCATTCTACTACTAAGATGTGCCCTTTTGAAGTTGTGTATGGTTTCCTACCTCGTGCACCTATTGATTTGTTGCCTCTTCCATCTTCGGAGAAGGTTAATTTTGATGCTAAACAACGTGCTGAATTGATTTTAAAAATGCATGAGTTAACTAAGGAAAACATTAAGCGTACGAATGCTAAATATAAACTTGCTGGAGATAAGGGTAGAAAACATGTTGTGTTTGCACCTGGAGATCTTGTTTGGTTACATTTGCGTAAGGATAGATTTCCTGATTTGCGCAAATCAAAGCTAATGCCACGTGCTGATGGTCCTTTTAAGGTGTTAGAGAAAATAAATGATAATGCATGTAAACTTGAGCTGCCTGCAGATTTTGGGGTTAGTCCCACTTTTAACATTGCAGATTTGAAGCCTTATTTGGGTGAGGAAGATGAACTTCCGTCGAGGACGACTTCATTTCAAGAAGGGGAGGATGATGAGGACATCAATACAATTGTTACACCCACAGCCCCTGCTGCTGTACATACTGGACCAATTACTAGAGCTCGTGCACGCCAACTAAATTACCAGGTACTTTCGTTTCTTGGTAATGATTCTAATGTTCATGAGAATATGATGCTGCCTAAATTGGATACATTTGTTTTGCTTACAAATGAAGGGCCTAGCTTGGAGAAGGATGAACATTGGAGCAAGAACAAGCATGGAGATGATGGCATGCGCAAGGGGAACAAGAACGGAGTTACAAGTGATGATTTCAGGACTTTGAAGCCACCATAATGGGTCCATGAAGCCTTGGACGAAATATACAAGATGCCACTTCATAAATTTCGTCCCGAGGCTATTTTAGGTGCTGCGTCACCTTATTATTGGGCCAGGCCCATGTAATTTCGAAATACATAAGTATAGGCTATTTTTAGAGTCCGTATGTGTGGGGAAACAAGAGATAGGGTTGATTTCGGACCCCTCCACCAAGGGCCACGAAATTCCCCCCTCTTCCTCCATACATACAGCCCTTAGGGCATCGTTTAGACTTTGGGTTTTGTTTAGATTAAAAGTTCGCCATAGCTGCAACTTCGCGTACTTCGTTTGTGTTCAACGACCAGACAAAGGCGTCACAGAACCCCACCTTGATCAATAAAGCTTTCATCTTATATTCGCAATATCCAGATTGCAATCTTAGTTTCTTGCTTGTTCTTCGTTTGCTCGCAGGAAACAGACCCTCGTGGTCAGGTTGATCGTGCTCCGGCGTGGTCAATAACCTCTCGGAGTTGGTTTAGCGATTGCTAAGGCGCGACGTCCTCGCACGTTCGTAGTCGGATCGTCAAAGTCGACTTCCACCAAAGCGATATCCATCATCTCATCGAAAGATCGGGACCCTCGCCTCTATCAAATTTAGTTGGCGTGCACGAGCTCTAGTAATTGGTCCAGTATGTATAGCAGCAGGGGCTGTGGGTGTAACAATTGTATTGATGTCCTCATCATCCTCCCCTTCTTGAAATGAAGTCGTCCTCGACGGAAGTTCATCTTCCTCACCCAAATAAAGCTTCAAATCTGCAATGTTAAAAGTGGGACTAACCCCAAAATCTGCAGGCAGCTCAAGTTTATATGCATTATCATTTATTTTCTCTAACACCTTAAAGGGACCATCAGCACGTGGCATTAACTTTGATTTGCGCAAATCAGGAAATCTATCCTTACGCAAATGTAACCAAACAAGATCTCCAGGTGCAAACACAACATGTTTTCTACCCTTATCTCCAGCAAGTTTATATTTAGCATTCATGCGCTCAATGTTTTCCTTAGTTAACTCATGCATTTTTAAAATCAATTCAGCACGTTGTTTAGCATCAAAATTAACCTTCTCCGAAGATGGAAGAGGCAACAAATCAATAGGTGCACGAGGTAGGAAACCATACACAACTTCAAAAGGGCACATCTTAGTAGTAGAATGCAATGAACGATTATAAGCAAATTCAATATGAGGCAGGCATTCTTCCCACATTTTCTTATTATTCTTCAAAACAGCCCTAAGCATAGTAGACAACGTTCTATTGACTACTTCAGTTTGTCCATCAGTTTGGGGGTGACAAGTAGTACTAAAAAGCAGTTTAGTCCCCAACTTAGCCCATAAACATCTCCAAAAGTGGCTAAGAAATTTAGTATCACGATCTGAAACAATAGTATTTGGCACACCATGCAAGCGAATAATTTCACGAAAGAACAAATCAGCAACATTAACAGCATCATCACTTTTATGACATGGTATAAAGTGTGCCATTTTCGAGAATCTATCCACGACAACAAATATGCTATCCCTCCCCTTCTTTGTTCGAGGTAAACCTAAAACAAAGTCCATAGATATATCCTCCCAAGGAACACTAGGTACAGGCAAAGGCATATATAAACCATGAGGATTGAGGCGTGACTTAGCTTTTTGACATGTAGTGCAGCGAGCAATAAAACGCTCAACATCCCGTCTCATCTTTGGCCAAAAGAAATGTGTAGCAAGTACGTCCTCCGTCTTCTTCACGCCAAAGTGTCCCATTAATCCTCCTCCATGCGCCTCCTGCAACAACAAAAGACGAACGGAGCTAGCTGGAATGCATAGCTTGTTAGCACGAAACACAAATCCATCGTTAACAACAAACTTGTTCCACATTCTTCCTTCTTTACAATTATGCATTACATGTTTAAAATCAGCATCATGCACATATTGATCTTTGATGGTCTCCAAACCAAATATTTTGAAGTCAAGTTGTGAAAGCATAGTATAGCGACGAGACAAAGCATCAGCAATAACATTTTCTTTTCCCTTCTTGTGTTTAATGACATAAGGGAAAGTCTCAATGAATTCAACCCATTTAGCATGTCTACGATTCAGTTTAGCTTGACTTTTAATATGTTTCAATGATTCATGATCAGAATGTATAACAAATTCTTTGGGCCATAAATAATGTTGCCATGTTTCTAAAGTCCGAACAAGAGCATATAATTCTTTATCATAAGTAGAATAATTCAGACTAGGCCCACTCAATTTTTCAGAAAAGTATGCAACAGGTTTGCCATCTTGTAATAACACACCTCCTAATCCAATTCCACTAGCATCACATTCAAGCTCAAAAGTCTTATTAAAATCAGGAAGTTGGAGAAAAGGAGCATGTGTCAACTTATCTTTCAATACCGTGAAGGCTTCTTCCTGTGCGGTACCCCAAAGAAAAGGCACATCTTTCTTTGTAAGCTCATTGAGAGGTGCAGCAATGGTGCTGAAATCTCTCACAAAACGCCTATAGAATCCAGCGAGGCCAAGAAAACTCCTCACTTGTGTGACCGTTTTGGGCTGCGGCCAACTCTCAATAGCTTCAATCTTGGCTTTATCAACTTCAATTCCCTGTGGAGTAACAACATAGCCAAGAAAAGATACTCGGTCGGTGCAAAAGGTGCACTTCCCAAGGTTACCAAACAAACGTGCATCACGTAGAGCAATAAAAACAGCACGTAAATGTTCCAAATGTTCCTCCAAAGATCTGCTATAAATCAATATGTCATCAAAGTAAACTACCACAAATCGTCCAATGAAAGCACATAAAACTTCGTTCATTAATCTCATGAAAGTACTAGGTGCATTAGTTAACCCAAAAGGCATGACTAACCACTCATATAATCCAAACTTAGTTTTAAATGCTGTTTTCCATTCATCTCCCAATTTCATACGAATTTGATGGTAGCCACTACGCAAATCAACTTTGGAGAATATTGTACAGCCACTCAATTCATCAAGCATATCATCTAGCCTAGGAATAGGATGACGATAACGAATAGTAATATTATTAATGCCTCTACAATCAACACACATACGTGATGTACCATCCTTTTTCGGCACTAGAATAATAGGAACAGCACAAGGACTAAGGGATTCGCGTATATAACCTTTGTCGAGAAGCTCTTGTACTTGACGCATAATCTCCTTCGTCTCCTCTGGATTGGTACGGTATGGTGCACGGTTTGGCAGTGAAGCACCGGGAATTAAGTCAATCTGATGCTCAATCCCTCGAATAGGCGGTAATCCCGGTGGCACGTCTTGTGGAAAAACGTCAGCGAACTCCTGCAAAATGTTAGTGACAGCAGGAGGCAAAGAGGAAGGCACGTCCTCGAATGAAAATAATGCCTCTTTGCACACAAAAGCATAGCAAATAGATTTACTAAAATCTAGCTCATCAATATCAGATTTGGTGGCAAATAAACATGCACTTTTCAATTTAATTTCAGAAGCAACACTAGATGGTTTATTATTAGGCTTCATTTGTTGCTCAAATTCGTTTGCCACAATCTGATTTTAACTCTTATTCTTCTCCTGTTGTGCTTTATTAGCTCTATTAATATCATCTTTGAAAATGGAATCAGGAGTCATAGGAAGCAAAGTAATATTTTTATCCTTATGAACAAGAGTATAGTGATTGTTTCTACCATGGTGTACAGAATTTTTATCAAATTGCCATGGTCTACCAAGTAATAAGGAACATGCTTGCATAGGTACCACATCACAATCAACATAATCAGCATATGTAGAGATACTAAAATGCACACGAACAGTACGTGTTACCTTAACCTTGCCGCTGTTGTTGAACCATTGGATGTAGTAAGGATGTGGATGTGGTCTTGTGGTGAGAGAAAGCTTCTCCACCATCTCCATGCTAGCCAAGTTGTTGCAGCTCCCTCCGTCTATTATGACGCGCACAGAACGTTCCTTCACAACTCCCTTGGTATGGAACAAATTGTGCCTCTGATTTTGCTCAGCTTGTGTGACCTGCACACTCAAATCACGTTGAGCAACTAAACATTCATACCTGTCAGCGTCTTCAGGAGCCATGTATTGCGTCTCATGATCAGAATCATCTCCACCATGTTCTTCACGTGTAATAAGAGCCAATGTCTCTTCATCATAGTCACTAGCGGACTCATATCCACCATCCGCGGTAGCAATCATCACACGCGGAGATTTGCATTCCCTCGCATAATGACCTCCTCCCTTACAACGACGACAAATAATATCACTTGTGTGCCCTGTTGATGCCATTGAAGAAGAAGAACGCTGTGCAGGACCCGCAGGTGCGCTCTTGGAAGATAATGGTGGTTGTGCCTGTTTTCTTGTATCACGGCTGGAGGTGGCACCGGATGGAGGTGCTGGTGCAGTTGAAGTAGAAGATGCACGTGGTGTCCATGATGAAGGTCGGCCTGCAGAAAAGTTAGTTCGCCCCAATGCTTGTCGATCCTGCACTTCACGTTCAGCTTTACAAGCAAGATGGAATAAACGAGTGATATTAGTATACTCCTTATAGTCTAGAATGGTCTGAATCTCTCTATTTAATCCACCCAGAAAACGTGCAAGCATAGCTTCATTCTCCTCAACAATACCACATCTAATCATGCCAGTTTGTAATTCCTGATAATATTCCTCTACAGAATTTTTCCCTTGTCTTAAACGCTGCAATTTTTGAAGCAATTCACGTTGATAATATGGTGGAACCCAACGCGTACGCATAGCAGTTTTCAAAGCAGCCCAAGTAGTTGGAATAGGATATAATCTACAATGTTCAGACCACCATACACATGCAAAACTAGTGAAAGCACAAACGGCAGCAGCAACTCGTCTCTCCTCAGGATATTGTAAACATGTAAATCGTTGTTCGGTTTCTAACTCCCAAGTAAGATATATATCAGGAACATATCTACCCTCAAATGGTGGAATATTCAATTTCAGTTTAGGAATATGGACATCATCTCGTACCTGAGGTGGTGGTGCAGGCCTACCATTACGAATATATACCTGAGGTCGACCTGCTGGTGGTGGTATAGGTGGCTGCACGTAGTGTTGATTTTGATCAACGTCATCCTCATAATCTCCCACATAATCATCCTCCTCCGCATCAGCAGCAGGAGCCACAGAAGTATCAACAGCAGCACCAACAGTTTGGCCAAACGCAAGAGGAACACGGCTTGCTCGGTGGAGGTCTGCTTCGCGACGTGGAGGTAGTCGTTGTTGTTGTTGTTGGAGAGGTGCATTAGCTGCAGCGGGTGGTGGTGGTGGAAGACGCGCAAGCAATTCATTAAACTTGTTATCAAGCTTTGTTTCGAACGTCTTCTCAAAGCCAGTGATCTTCTCCATGGCCTCTTCAAAATTGTTCAGCACATCTTGCACCTGTTCAGTCATCATTTGCTGAAACTTATCATGAAGCTCCTTGTTCGATAAATTCTCCCAGTCAATCTCGTCGGCTTGTGATCCTGGCATGGTTAGCAGCAATAGAAACACACAAGAATATGATCCTACAGACTACGAACAAGTGGTGGTGGTGGGTGTCACAAATCGGTCAAGCAAATCTCAAATTCTTACCAGTTCTTACCCAGCAGCAGGCGGTGATCGGCAACCGTTGCAGTCAAAAACTCTCAAAGCTTGGATAGAGCGATTACCAGGGAGAGTCAAACGCACGACGTAGATGTATGTGGAGCTGGGAAGGCTTATAATATGGTAGCAAAAACGGTCAGCAATAATCAATTCAGAGATGCAAAGTTGAATAAACGCTCAACGACGGTACTGTGCTGGTCCTAGGCTAGACTGTGCTAGAGACGCGAGCCTAGAACACTAACAAAATCACGGCGCGGCACGTAAACAAGGGAAAAGCACACTCTGGAATTTTTTTTTCGCTCTTTTTTTTGCGCTCTTTTTTTTTTGCGCTGCTTTTTTTTCCCGAAACCTACTCCGGCAAGGAAACACGAATCGGAATCTAGATGGATCTCGAAAACAAACCTAATATGACAAGAACTCGGATTGGTGGTGGATATATGGTGGTAGATGGTAGCGGTGGTGGTATATGACAGCTGTGGTGGTATATGGATACGGATTCGAAGCGGTGGCGGATAAGCGGTGGTGGTAGATGGCAGGGGTGATGATGATGGTGCGGCGGCGGCGTGACAACTTATGACCAGAACTCGAAACTCTAAAAGACTAGACTCTAAGACCAGCAACTAGACACGACGATGCAACCGCAAATTCAACAAAGCAAAACCCTAAAAAGATTATGCAAAGGCTCAGATTGGTTCGGATATGATGAACTAACCCTAATTTTTTTTGTGGCTTTTTCGTGGACTGTAGGTATGAAGAACAGACTCGATCTAAACTACGAAAAACTGTAAAATCTCACCGAGCAACCTGGAAATCTGATACCACTTGATAGAGGCGAGGGTCCCGATTTTTCGATGAGATGATGGATATCGCTTTGGTGGAAGTCGGCTTTGACGATCCGACTACGAACGTGCGAGGACGTCGCGCCTTAGCAATCGGTTATTGACCACGCCGGAGCACGATCAACCTGACCACGAGGGTCTGTTTCCTGCGAGCAAACGAAGAACAAGCAAGAAACTAAGATTGCAATCTGGATATTGCGAATATAAGATGAAAGCTTTATTGATCAAGGTGGGGTTCTGTGACGCCTTTGTCTGGTCGTTGAACACAAACGAAGTACGCGAAGTTGCAGCTATGGCGAACTTTTAATCTAAACAAAACCCAAAGTCTAAACGATGCCCTAAGGGCTGTATATATGGAGGAAGAGGGGGGGAATTTCGTGGCCCTTGGTGGAGGGGTCCGAAATCAACCCTATCTCTTGTTTCCCCACACATACGGACTCTAAAAATAGCCTATACTTATGTATTTCGAAATTACATGGGCCTGGCCCAATAATAAGGTGACGCAGCACCTAAAATAGCCTCGGGACGAAATTTGTGAAGTGGCATCTTGTATATTTCGTCCAAGGCTTCATGCACCCATTATGGTGGCTTCAAAGTCCTGAAATCATCACTTGTAACTCCGTTCTTGTTCCCCTTGCGCATGGCATCATCTCCATGCTTGTTCTTGCTCCAATGTTCATCCTTCTCCAAGCTAGGCCCTCCATTTGTAAGCAAAACAAATGTATCCAATTTAGGCAGCATCATATTCTCATGAACATTAGAATCATTACCAAGAAACGAAAGTACCTGGTAATTTAGTTGGCGTGCACGAGCTCTAGTAATTGGTCCAGTATGTATAGCAGCAGGGGCTGTGGGTGTAACAATTGTATTGATGTCCTCATCAGATATGGATATGAATCGGTGGTGGTATATGAATCGGTGGTGGTATATGGATACGGATTCGGAGCGGTGGCGGATAAGCGGTGGTGGTAGATGGCAGGGGCGATGATGATGGTGCGGCGGCGGCGTGACAACTTATGACCAGAACTCGAAACTCTAAAAGACTAGACTCTAAGACCAGCAACTAGACACGACGATGCAACCGCAAATTCAACAAAGCAAAACCCTAAAAAGATTATGCAAAGGCTCAGATTGGTTCGGATATGATGAACTAACCCTAATTTTTTTTGTGGCTTTTTCGTGGACTGTAGGTATGAAGAACAGACTCGATCTAAACTACGAAAAACTGTAAAATCTCACCGAGCAACCTGGAAATCTGATACCACTTGATAGAGGCAAAGGTGTCCCGTCTTTCGATGAGATGATGGATATCGCTTTGGTGGAAGTCGACTTTGACGATCCGACTACGAATGTGCGAGGACGTCGCGCCTTAGCAATCGCTAAACCAACTCCGAGAGGTTATTGACCACGCCGGAGCACGATCAACCTGACCACGAGGGTCTGTTTCCTGCGAGCAAACGAAGAACAAGCAAGAAACTAAGATTGCAATCTGGATACTGCGAATATAAGATGAAAGCTTTATTGATCAAGGTGGGGTTCTGTGACGCCTTTGTCTGGTCGTTGAACACAAACGAAGTACGCGAAGTTGCAGCTATGGCGAACTTTTAATCTAAACAAAACCCAAAGTCTAAACGATGCCCTAAGGGCTGTATATATGGAGGAAGAGGGGGGGGGGGGATTTTGTGGCCCTTGGTGGAGGGGTCCGAAATCAACCCTATCTCTTGTTTCCCCACACATACGGACTCTAAAAATAGCCTATACTTATGTATTTCGAAATTACATGGGCCTGGCCCAATAATAAGGTGACGCAGCACCTAAAATAGCCTCGGGACGAAATTTATGAAGTGGCATCTTGTATATTTCGTCCAAGGCTTCATGCACCCATTATGGTGGCTTCAAAGTCCTGAAATCATCACTTGTAACTCCGTTCTTGTTTCCCTTGCGCATGCCATCATCTCCATGCTTGTTCTTGCTCCAATGTTCATCCTTCTCCAAGCTAGGCCCTTCATTTGTAAGCAAAACAAATGTATCCAATTTAGGCAGCATCATATTCTCATGAACATTAGAATCATTACCAAGAAACGAAAGTACCTGGTAATTTAGTTGACGTGCACGAGCTCTAGTAATTGGTCCAGTATGTATAGCAGCAGGGGCTGTGGGTGTAACAATTGTATTGATGTCCTCATCAATGTGTAACGAGAATAATCATCAACAATAAGAAAGCCATATAGAGATGCATCATTTGTAACAGCAGAATAATGATTAGGACCAAAGAGATCCATGTGAAGCAATTCAAATGGTCGAGTGGTAGTCATGATAGTCTTCGCTGGATGCTTGACCTTGGTAATCTTTCCAGCTTCATAGGCTCCGCATAAGTGATCCTTGAGGAATTTGACATTCTCAATGCCAATGACATGCTTCTTCTTCACAAGCGTGTGCAAATTCCTCATGCTAGCATGACCAAGTCGTCGATGCCATAGCCAGCCTTCTGAAGCTTTTGCAAGTAGACATACGGCCGGTTGTGGTCCTGTAGAGAAATCAACAATGTACAAGTCTCCTCTCCTAAAGCCTTCGAAGACTTTGGAATTGTCAGCTTCCATGATCACAACACAACGATATTTGCCAAAGACAACAACCATATCAAGATCACAAAGCATTGAGACAGACATGAGGTTGTATCCTAAGGACTCGACAAGCATGACTATGTCCATGTGTCGATCCTTTGAGATCGCAACCTTACCTAGACCCAATACCCGACTTTTGCCTTTGTAAGCGAAGATGATATGCTTCAGATGTGACGGTGATAAAGGAGCATCCATCAGTAGATTCTTGTCACCAGTCATGTGATTTGTACATCCACTATCGAGGACCCACTCATTGGCTTTGGGTTGATCATCCTGCAGATGAATTAGTGCAACTTACGAACTCATATACTTCATCAGTGAAGAATATGACATCAATATCATCTGATCAATTAGCATAGATAAATCAGTATTGAGGACGTGAGAAATGAAAATTCATTTCTTCATTATTAGCCTGCGTCCTGTCAGACATTGTTTAGGTCTCCAACAAATTCTTTAGACGTTTTGAGCACGTCTGGAGACCTGACCCTGCATAAGAGATTAGTTCTTTTTCTTCACCACCCACATCTGAAGGGGTGGCAAAGAATTCATCACTCTGTGAGCACCATATGAGAAAGGTGGCATAGAAGCCAGTCCACTTCGTTTCACATAAGAGGGGTTAGGGTAAGCATATGAATAAGCAGAGAAATTCTTCGAGGACTTATGAACATAATGATTTGAAGAATAATGTTCATATTCATAGCCCTTAGCTCTACCCTGCGAAACAGAAGGTTTAGCATGATGATGATCATATGAGGACTTTGATCCTTTTGAGGAATTTGATCCACGTGAGGAATTTGGTCCGTATGAGGACTTGGATCCATATGAAGAATTTGGTTCATATCAAGAATTTGATCTGGAGTTCCTATTCTTCACAGGTGGTGTCATGAGGACATTCACCTGAAGACTTTCAAGGCAACTTTTGGGAACCCAGATTTTCTTCATAGGGGAACCGTTACTGCAGTTAGTGCCAACATATCTAGCAAATACTTCACCATTCTGATTTTTGAACAGTTTATAGTTGGAGTCAAATGAGTCATCAGAAGAATGAAGAGATTCACATGTAAAGCTAGATAAGTTGGATGGATCAACTGGAGGTCCCTTTGCAGCAACCCATGAGGTTTTGGGGTACTGCTCAGGCTTCCAATATGTTTCATCAGCATTGAGTTTGCTCTCAAAGGAAATACCCTCTTTCCTAGGGATTCTGTTGAGGATCTGCTTTTTATGCACATCACAAAGAGCCTGATGCCCTTTGAGGCTTTTGTACATGCCTGTCATGTACAATTCCTTCAGCCCTACATCATCAGTGATACTGGCAATGTCCTCAGATGAGGAATTAGTGATAGCAGAGACAGATGAAGAATTTGTAGCATTAGAAGCATTTGAACATTCGGGTGAAGAATTAGCAGTTTCACGTTCAATGCACTTCAGACATGGAGGAACAAATTCTTCCTGAGTAGCGCTAATTTGTTGAGCAAGTAATGAATCGTGCTCCTTCTGAAGATCTTCATAATCCACTCTTAGCTTTTCAAGATATTGCTTTCTTTGAAGAAATTCAAGAGAAAGCTTCTCGTGATCAGATAAGAGCGTGTTATGATGACCTTGAAGGTCATCAAACTTGGTATGAAGTCTCTGAAGACTTTTAGCCAAAGCTTTTGACTGATCCATTTCTTCACCCAACATATCATCGCTCTTATTTAGCATGTATTGAACTTTTTCCAAAGCTCTTTGTTGTTTAGTGGCAAGAGAAGCAAGTTTGACATAGCTAGGTCCAAATTCATCTCCAGATTCATCAGCACTGGACTCGGATAGGTAGCAATCAGTTACCTTAGCACTGTTTGCCATAAGGCAGGGTGTAGAAGATGATGATTCTGGTTCGAATGTCATCGCATTAAGAGATTCCTTGTAATCCTCAAACCAAGGATCATGACGGGTTCGATGACCTTCATATACCTCAGAGAGACGGTCCTAGATTAGCTTTGCGTGATTGAGATGCATGACGTTCCTGAACTGATTTCGGGACAAACCGGAGCAGATGACATACTTTGCTGTGAGGTTAAGTAGAGTGTACTTGCAAATGTCATCAGCCTCCGCCATATTGCATAGATCGGTAAGACCAATCTCAGTGACGGTCCATAGTTTGCTGTCCATAGCCATGAGTCGCTTTTTAATCATGGCCTTCCACCGAGGATACTCATGACCGTCAAAGATGGGACAGGATACATTCCTCAATCCCGCAGTCGACATAACTAAAACTCCAGGTGGTTAAACCAAAATCACACAGAACAAGGGAGTACCTTGCTCTGATACCAATTGAAAGTGCGTTATATCGACTAGAGGGGGGGTGAATAGGCAATTTTTATGAATTCTTCACTAAGGAATTTGCTGGTGAGGAAATTCCTAAATGAAGAACTACTTGCAGCGGAATAAGTACTCAATAGTAAACATAGCAGAACACACACATAGTCATCATGATGAAATGAAGACCAGCACAGAGTACAAAAAGCATAAGCACAGGATAACACAAGATGAAGACGGATAGACTGAAGAAATTGAACTGAGGAAATTGAGAAAGTCTTCAGTCAAAGTCTTCAAACAGATATGAACAGGCACACAACAACAGAAATGAGGAAATGAAAGAGTTGAGGAAATAGAACCAGTAAGCTTGGTGAAGACAATGATTTGGTAGACCAGTTCCAACTGCTGTCTCAGTTGTACGTTTGGTTGGAGTGGCTGAGTATTTAAACTCGAGGACACCCAGTCCCGGACACACAGTCCTCATCGTATTCTCATTGAGCTAAGGTCACACAGACCTCGCCCAATCCCTCGTGGTAAGTCTTCAGGTGACTTTCGGACCTTCACAAACTTGGTCACTCGACGATCCACAATTCCTCTTGGATGCTCTAGACCATGACGCCTAACCGTCTGGAAGAAGCACAGTCTTCAAAGATAACAAGAGTCGGATCCATGCAGGATCAATTCTCTTCAGTGATGCTTAATCACTTTGGGTTTGTAGGTGTTGGGTTTGGGTTTTCCTCACTTGATGATTTTCACTCAAAGTCCTTGGAGGATGGGATGCTCTCAAATGATAAGTGTCAGTTTCTCTCGGAGCAGCCAACCAGCTAGTGGTTGTAGGGGCGTCTATTTATAGCCTAGGGAGCAGCCCGACATGATAAGACATAAATGCCCTTCAATGATATGACCGTCAGGTGGGGGATATTTTGGGACAGCTGGCGCATAGCACAGCAACGGTCGGAAATTTGACTCTCAAATTCCTCAGGGCTATCATGTTCCTCACTGTGTAGGCAATTCGCACTGGCGAATTCCTAACTCCTCAGTCAGAACAAATTCCTTAGAGACCAGAAGAACTTCGTCTCTGTCACTGAAGAATATGACTGAACTGTATGAGATTTCCAATGGCTTCACTCGAAGGGATTGGTAGGTGTAGGATTTTGAATTGAGCATCACATGGAAATTTTTCCTTAGTATTTCCTCGACCCCCTTTAACAGTACGGTGTTTCCTATGACTCAAGAAAGAGAAAATGAAACTATAAAACAAAAGTCTTCACACTTCATGTTCCTCGAATGATTGCCAAGTCTTCAAGGTTACACCATTTTCTTCACTTTCAAAGTCTTCAGAAAGTCTTCAGAAATCCAAAGTCTTCAGTTGAAGAACTTCATTTTTAGGGGTCGACTTTCTCTGTAAATATCAAACTCCTCATAGACTTATAGACCTGTGTACACTCACAAACGCATCAGTCCCTTAACCTATAAGTCTTCAATACACCAAAATCACTAAGGAGCACTGGATGCACTTACACTTTTTTGTTGGGATCTTTCCCGTGTAAATAGTTTTTCTCGGTTTTGGTTTTCTCTTTTCATTTGCTTGTTTACGAAAAAACAAAAACTCCAAAAATATTTCAGTGTTTTTCTCTGAAATTCTTTTCTTTTTGTTGAGTCATGCCGAGGAGAAGACCAGGATGAAAATGTTGAGTGGCTCTCATTTGCGTTATTGATCTAATAAAGAATCCATATGACCTTGTCTTCTCCTCTTGAATAAAATGTTTGCAGATTCCATCTTAGCCCACGACACTCTTGCACTATTATTTTCAAATCGTTCAGTCGTGCAAGTGAAAGACAATAATGACGATATTAGATGAACTGGTCGTGGCAGAGAGAAATAGGTATGAACTCGACTTGTTTTGTTTTTGAAAATATATTTAACCCAGTATCCATGATTCAACCTATTATGCTCAAACATGTTTGCAATGATAATTAGATATTATAGTTTTTTTGCGGGAATAGACATTATAGTTTCTCATGCCATGCATAAGTAGCTAGGAGTGAATAATGACTCATCTTGGATATCAACATTGCATTAAAATGATTGTGATATAGTATGATGATATGGTATCCTCCTCTGAATGTTTGAGTGGCTTGACTTGGCACATGTTCATGCATGTAGTTGAATCAAAACCAACATAGCCTCTATGATATTTATGTTCATGGTGTTCATATCCTACTCATGCGATTATCCAATGTTACTTATGCATAATGCATGTTCGTGACCGTTTTTGCTCTCTAGCTGGCCGCTTCTCAACCTATTTGCTAGCGTTCGCCTGTACTAAGTGGGCACTCTGCTTGTACATCAAAAACCTAAAACCCGAGTTACTCCAGATGAGTCCAACATACCTACCTATATACGGTATTACCCTGCCGTCCTAAGTAAATTTCATGTGCCATCTCTAAAACCTTCAAATAAATATCCTTTTTGTGTGCCTGGATCATTCATGGAACAACAGGAGGTAGTCAGTATCTTCCATGCTAAGCGGGTTATTCTCAGGTCAAGTGTTTATTCACTCGTCATCGCACGAGAAAAGGGCGGTAATAGGGATGCCCAGTTCCAAACTGCAAAAAGAAAAGAGCTTACAAATAATCAAACAAAAACTCCCAATGGAGTCATAACCTTTACATTTCCTCTTGGGAACCGCCACTAGCATGTTTAGCATGGAAGATATTGATAACTGGTGGTCGTGAAGTAAATGAGAAGGGTGCATGTCTCAAAATTTCATTTACATCTGTTTTAAAATTTTGAGCTCTGGCACCTCTGCAAATCACTGCTTCCCTCTGCGAAGGGAATATCTATTTACTTTTATGTTGTGTCATCACCTTCTCAAATAAGCGCCAGAACCTGAGAGCACTGCTCTTATGTTGATGCATTGTGTGTAGCTAATGTTGGGTGCATCATGAGTGGATCTTTTCTACCTTGAATTACAATGTTTAGTCGCTGCTTGAACTTTGGGGGTGCTCTGCATTTATGTTTTGCGGTATCAGAAAGGGCTAGCAAGATACCACTATTGCCATTTTATATCTTGGTTGTTTTGACAACGTGTTGCTGTTTGAGATATCTTATTATTGCTCTCTAGTTCATTACGTCATTGATATGAGTTAATATAATTTTTAAGAGTTATTGTCGACATGGTTAGTTATAATCTTTGCTGAAAACCTGGGTGATGTTTAAGCTTATTTATGAAACAAGAGCAAAAGAGTTCATAAATGTTTTTTTGTTTCACTTTTAGTTTATCAACCGAATTGCTTGAGGACAAGCAAAGGTTTAAGCTTGGGGGAGTTGATACATCTCCAACGTATCTACTTTTCCTAACGCTTTTCCTCTTGTTTTGGACTCTAATTTACATGTTTTGAATGAAACTAACCCCGGGCTGACGCTGTTTTCAGCAGAACTACCATGGTGTTTTTGTGCAGAAATAAAGTTCTCGGAATGGAACGAAACTTCGTGAGGATTTTTTATATCAATAAAGAGAAGTTCTGGAGCCAAGAGCCACATGAGGGGGGCACCTGGGTGAGCACAACCCACCGGGGCGTGCCTGCCCCCCAGGCGCGCCCCGATGGGTTGTCCCCACATGGTGGCCCTGCTGACCCTGAAACCGGCGCTAAAAAATCACATTATTCCAGAAAAAATCACGAAGTGAGTAGTTGCCAAAGCCTCCACAAGTGGAGGGCAGGCATCATGTAACCATGCAATGTACATTGTATTCTACTTTTGAGTAATACAAACACAGTGGGAGCCTCTCCCACTGTCCAATTCCTCAAAAAAAACGAGACGAAACCGCTGCCGTCTCCTGTACTTCATCAAGAGGCCAGATCTGGAGTCCGTTTGGGGCTCCGGAGAGGGGGATCTTCGATCTTCATAATCACCAACACATCTCCATCGCCAATTCCATGATGCTCCCCACTGGGAGTGAGTAATTCCTTCGTAGGCTCACTAGTTGGTGAGGAGTTGGATGAGATTCATCATGTAATCGAGTTAGTTTTGTTAGGGCCTAATCCCTAGTATCCACTATGTTCTGAGATTGATGTTGCTATTTGCCATGCTTAATGCTTGTCACTTTGGGCCTGGGTGCCATGATTTCAGATCTGAACCATTTATATCCATGTTCTAGGTCCGATCTTGCAAGTTATAGTCACCTACTATGTGTTATGATCCGGCAACCCCGGAGTGACAATAGTCGGGACCACTCACGGTGATGACCGTAGTTTGAGGAGTTCATGTATTCACCGTGTGCTAATGATTTTTTCTAGTTCTCTATTAAAAGGAGGCCTTAATATCCCTTAGTTTCCAATAGGACACCGCTTCCACGGGAGGGTAGGACAAAAGATGTCATGCAAGTTCTTTCCATAAGCACATGTGGCTATTTACGGAATCCATGCCGACGTTATATTTATGAACTGGAGCTAGTGCCGTATCGCCCTATGTTATAACTGTCTCATGATGAATATCATCCAACGAGTCACCAATCCAATGCCTACGAATTTATCTTATATTGTTCTTGCTAAGTTACCACTATTTCTACTGCTATCGTTAATGCTACAAAATCACTGCTATCACTATTACAGTTACCATTGCTGCTGCTGCTATCATCAAAACTATCATATTACTGTGCTACTAATCACCTTGCTGCAGATAATTAATCTCCAGGTGTGCTTGAATTGACAACTCAGCTGCTAATACCTTCAATAAATTTGGATTGAATACTCTACCCTCAAAAACTATTGCGATCCGCTATACTTGTGGGTTGTTAGATGCCTGTCACCGCTGCCAGGCTGCCGACAAACCCCACCATATTTCGCCACTTCCACTTGCTACCGCCTATCGCCATCGAATTTCTCGACGCTGCTCATGGTCGACCCATCTCCGCCTGGTTGGGTAATCCGCCGCATTGAGGTTTTTTTCTCATGGATAACAAGGTAACTAATTTAATGAGATATTATCTCATCTCTTATCCCAGTTCATCTGCCTCCTTTAATCACCCGCCAAAATCGCCGTGAATTCATTTTTATTCGAGCTGATTTGAGGGCTTTCATTCATTCACAAAGTGTACAGTGAGCAGACACATCAGGACTTGACGGCCTCGGCCAGACATCCATGGAGTTCCATCTCACCGTACCAGATGAGTTGAGGATGCGCGCGGTATGTTCAATCTCACCCTAAATCGGTTGGCATGGCCTACTTTCCTGAACATATACTAAGTATTGCTACATTTGGATAAAAGGTGCCACATGCAAGATATACGTCAAGGGGATTATTTTCCTCTTCTTTCTATATTAGGAAAATTAATGATGTGTTGTTCTTTCGACCACTCTCATATTTCCATGACATCATGGTTACCCTATCTGTTTAATTATAGATTTTTGTCCTTCGATTTGACCTGCTGTACAGTTCTTTCAATTTCGCCCATATTTGCATGTTACCATATTCTTTAACAATCCTAACATTTTATGCAGCGCGTCCCTTGCTATGTAACAAAATCTATAGTACACAATCTTGCCCTTTACATACATCAAGACTGCAGGGATGTCATACTGAACACAAACCCTGGTTTACAATCGTTGCTACTGTAAGACTTGATGAACATGGTGACTCCTATTTTGGCACTGGCCTTTGGACAGAAATTTCTAAGTTTTATGTACTGAAAGCTGGCACTAAAATTGCACTGCACATAAAAGAGCCCGGTCATGAGATATATGCTAACTTCCCCGATGACATCATCCGTCCAAACTTTGTTCGAAGTAAGTGTTCTTTTCAAGTATCTGCATGTTGACTTACCCAGCAATATCAATGGAATTGTGTAGTATTTAAGCAACCAATTGTGATTCCATTTTCTTACTCTATTCCTACCTACTAACTTTTTGTTACCAATACATTTTTCTATTGCCCTATTTTAACCCTATAGTCCCACTTCTATCAGAAAGAGCCGCTGACAAGGAGACTCCGGTGGGGGAGACCGGGCTGCCAACAAGTGGAGGCGGGTCGAGCAAGAACCGCAAGCGACTCCAGCAGGCCTAGACTTCATTAGCAGCCTCCTCGATGATATGTTGATAGTCATCATCTCCCTCCTCCTAATCAAATATGGGGCATGGACAACCGTCCTTTCCTGGTGGTGGCGCCCCCTATGGCACTCAACCCCTCTCGACCTCATCGACACCCACAGGCTTTGCCATGGCTATGCAAAATCTTGGATGCGTTCTCCCAGATCCTCGGCAGTCACCATGGCCCAACCAGCGGCCTTAGCACGGGCAAGTTTTGTTCCAACGGTAAGGACCGAGCCAAGATTAATGAGTGGATCTGATCCCCCACCTAGATCAGCTCGAGGAGCTCACTTTTGATGATAGCATATGCGCTTGCTACCAATGTCCATGCTCCACCTTGCGCCCATGCTGCGCGTCACCAAGTTCAGGAACTGCCACCCCCTTAATGACGCACACACTCTTATTCTACCACGACTGAAGCACGTTGAGCTCGTTGTCGTCTGCCTCCCCGGCGGTGACATGGAGCGCCTGCTCCGTGGTTGTACTACACTCGAGTACCTTCGTCTTGAGGCGATCAATGGGTTGAGTAGCTTCCACATCACCTCCATGACCCTCCGGACTGTTTATGTGTGTTTCTGGTGCTGCAAGAAGACATCAGAAATACCACGGTATGGTCATTGAGGACACACCTTCACTTGAGAGATTACTTGTAGTTAATCAAGAAGGTCCAACAAGAATCAATATCATTTCTGCACCGAAATTGACAGTGGTGGGCTACTCGTCTGACAAATACTCCGAACTTGTTATTGGATCCACACCCGCTCAGGTACAGCAGCCGCCTTCTACCTCTCCTTCTAGAAATTAGCATTATTTCTAATTTTGAAGATGTATGTTTGCCTGTCATCCAGAAAATGATTCTGACAAGCTTGACCCCGAAACTGTGCACAGTGAAGGTCTTGGCACTAGAATCTATCGTCCTGAACCTGGACCAAGTTGTCAATTTCCTGAGATGCTTTCCATGCCTGGAGAGGCTATATATCAAGGTGATGTTCCTTTCCTGTTAAATGTTAACCATAAGGGAGTTCAATTTTTGACACCTTTTCCCAAGTTTAAAATGGCAATGTACTACTATTTCTGAAGGATTTTTGTAGGATTTCAGTACATACGTGTCCCTCCCCCCATATTGGTTGCTTGATCCATATGGTTACAATCCATAAGCATTTCTCCTTTGGATTCATCTGTATTAGTTTACTTAGGGAACTTTTCATCCACTCCAACCTCTTGTGAAGAAGGCTACATTTTTCTAGATTGTAATCAAATGCCCATGTTAATCATGTCGGATCAAAGATGGCATGTTAGTGCATTATACAAATCCTGCAAACCAAATAGGCCTGTAGTAGTGTTCAAAACTGCATGTAGGCACTAACACATTTTCTCCTTTTGCAGATAAGATAAGGCCCAGTGGTGGATAATGCGATACAATATAACAGTCACATCGAATGCCTAGATCTGCATATCTCTGAAATTACTTTGAACTCCTACCGAGGGACCTTACCGGAGATTATATTCGCCAGGTTCTTTGTTGTCAGAGCAATGGTGCTGAAGGTAATGTGGTTTGCCCTACATTTATTTTGCAAAAATGAATGGTTTGTTGTGTCACACCCTAGCTAGTTCATGCATTAGAGTGTTGCATCATGTCTATCCTTTCATTAGAAACCTGAAATGGGGATGTCAGAACCCCCAGCCCCCTCTGAAACCAACTAGGGTTTACTAAAAACTTTTTCAATGAACCTGAAATGCCCTTCTAAAATGTCCATCATTTTTGTCTTGGTTCAGAACCTCTGCCAAAAGTGTTGCACAATTTTCTAGGTCGTCTTAGGGTCTTTGAATTAAATGATAAGTATTTGAATTTGGGCATTTAAAATTATATAAAATATTTCAAATGCTCAAATATTCCTAAAATGAAATGTTTCATGTTGGAAATATTCCAACTTTGGACAAGGAGCAGTTTGGTGATTTTAGGAGTTGCCTAGGTATTTTTAATAATTCAACAAAGTTGCAGAAAAATAGAAAAAGAAAAAAAACAGAAAGGAAAAACTTACCTGGCGCCACAACCCGGCCCACCTGCCGGCCCAGCCCAGCGCCGCGCCAGCGAGCTGCTTGCCGGCCAGGCAGGCAGGCAGGTGCTCGACGGCGAGCACCGCATGGGTGCCACGCACCTGCTCGCCGCCTCGCCGCTCCACTCCCCCGGCTAACGACGTGGATCGCTCCCCCTCGCTCTCCCGAACCCCCCAGACACCTCCTTTCCTCTCCAGCTCCTCCCCCTCGCGCTCCCCAGCCATGGCCGACGCCACCGCCGCCGCTCCATCGTCGTAGCCGTGCTCCCCGCCGCCCGTGCTCCGTCTCGTGGTGTCCAGGAGCTCCGCCGCCGTCCACTTCGTCAAGCTAACCCAGCCCTGCGTGCTCATGAGGCCCGAGTCCACCGCACCGACCTCGCCCGAGTTCGCCGTCGCCGGAGATCCCTTTCAACGCCGTCGCCGCATCAGCTCGTCCCCGACCCCGCCGGTGGCCTCTACGGGTGCTCTGTGAGCCTAGCTACCCCTCCTACCCTTCCTCTCTCGCCCCCGAGCCATGTAGCCACCGCACGAAGATCACCCGCACGCACCGCCGCGGATCTCGTTGCCGACGTGCTCCCGGCCATCCTCCGGCCAACTCACGGTGTCCAACGCACTCACCACATTGCGTTGAGTCCAACCGTGCACTTCCCGCACCTCACCGCACACCCTAGACCCGAGTTCGCCTTCACCCGAACTCCGGTGACCTCCTAGGTCGTCGCCGGCGCCAACTCCGGCCAACCCGACCCCAACTAACTCCACCAAGAGCCGCGGCTCGTCCTCAGCTCCACTCCGATGCCCTCCGCGACCCATTTGGTGGCCGGAACGGCCAAAACCACTTCCGCCGCCGCGTCGGGCTCGCCGGCGGCTAAACGCCGGTGCAGCCGTTTTGACTTTGACCACAGGTGGGCCCTGGTTGACTCTGTTGAGTCAATGACAGGTGGGGCCCCCTTCTGTTAATTATCCAGATTAGTTTAAACTAAATTAAATTAGTTAATTACCCACTGACACCCTGGACCCACTGGTCAGTTTGACCTGGACCGGGTCTGTTGACTTGCTGAGGTCAGCATGACCTCATGCTGACGCAGTAAACCTTTTCTGAAATTAAAATAAATCTAAAATGATTTATAAATTCCAGAAATTGTTGCAAACTTCAAAAATTCATATAAATTCAACCGTAGCTCCAAATCAAACAAATTATATATGAAAAATAATCAGAAAAATCCAATCTATCCATCTGTACTAGTTTCATGCATGTTTAAACAAGCTAACTTGAGGTTTAGTGCAGAACAAGATAAAACACTTTAAAGGGCCATTTATGAGTTTGAAATTTGAATCTTTGGTTCAAATTGATTCAAACCCATCTGGTTTTAGTTGCATTAGCCCAACACACTCATATTGCCATGTTTCATGCATGCATCATATTGTCGCACATTGTTTGGTGATGGTTGTGTATCGGTGTTCTTTGCGGCAGGGTCTGCCTCCGAGGAGTACCGTGATTACCCTAGCGAAGAACTGTATCCGTGCATCGATCCATCAGGCAAGCAACCAACCATTTGATCATATCGATACAATCCCATGTTCTTGCTCTTGCTCTCTTTTACTGGATTAAGACAACGTGTTTTAAACTGCTGTGTGCTACGGTAGTTGAACCCATTTCCTCTGCATGACCTGTCATTGCCACAGTAATTAGATGAAACCCACTAGCATGTGTAGGAATTGATTGAGCCATATGTATGTGTTGTTCCTACCTTGCTATGCCTTCTATGCTTAGAGTCGTGTCAGGTCTGGTTCATCTGGGTGATGGGCTAGAGTGAAATGATCATGTCGGTAATGAGAGTGATGTGGTGAACACGATTTGGTAAAGGTATCGATGAGAGGCCATGTAGGAGTACATGGTGGGTTGTTTCATTGAAGCCGACCTTAAGAACTGAGATCTGTATGCGTGATTTAAGATTCAGCTACTACCATGCATTGGGCCCTGAAATATGACCCCGCTCGACTTCTTATTCACCCTAGTCCTCTGTCCAGGAGTTGCAAGTAGTTTCTGGTGTTTGTAGCTTACTGGAGGCCGTGGACAGCGCTGACCCGCGGGGTGGGCTCTGATGCGGTAGGTACGTGGCACGATGTACCGAATACCCGTTAGGTATCTCGGGAACCTTGTACACATCGTTCGGGGCCGTATGGGAAACCTCGGCCGGACTCCCTGCGGATGGAACCTGGATAGGCGATAAACCTGGACTAGAGACTTAGGTGTTTAGGTAGGTCGTGGTCTACACCCACGTCGGCTTTCGCTTGAAGTCTGCCGAGCACATGTCGTGTGCAGACGCTAAGTGGTGGAAACATGTATGAAGAAGTACACCCCTGCAGGGTTAACATGATCTATTCGAATAGCCGCGTCTGCGGTAAAGGACTACTTGGTTGCTTATACAGTTCATAGACAAGTGAATGGATACTACTAAAAATCTCAAGATAAGCGTGAGTGCCGAGGATGGCTCTTCCGAAGGATGACGGAGGTGGATCCTCGGTGGTGTATTGAAGTGGTGAGTAGTGGACTCGCGTGCGCAAAACCATTTCAAGTTGGAGTCTCATAGGATAGTTTAGCCAAGAGTCAAATCTGGCTTGCTGCAACAACTCCACCAACCCTTCTTGATAATGTGCATGTATGTAGGATCTGACGTAAGTCTTGCTGGGTACCTTTGTACTCATGTTGCTATAATTTACATTTTACAGAAGGCGCTGCAACCCCTTCTGATGGGTTCTTCGTAGATGTTGACATCGACGAGTAGACTAAGACCCAGGTGGTAATCCTGAGCTTGTGAAGGTCCACATAGTATAGCTAGGCTTTCCAAGCCTCTTTTATTTTACTAGTTGTCTGTACTCAGACAAGTTACTTCCGCTGCTGGTTTGTATGACTGTATGACTTGAATGTGGGTCGTGTGACCCGTACTTGTATGTATGTTATGTATGGCTCTCTGAGCCTTTAAATAAAGTACTTGTGTCGTAGAGTCATGTTGTGATGCCTTGTTGTATTTGCACATATCGAGCATATTGTGTGTATGATTGAAATGCTTGGTATGTGTGGGATCTGACTATCTAGTTGTTTATCTTTAGTAGCCTCTCTTACCGGGAAATGTCTCCTAGTGTTTCCATTGAGCCATGGTAGCTTGCTACTGCTCTGGAACACTTAGGCTGGCCGGCATGTGTCCTTCTTCGTTCCTGTGTCTGTCCCTTCGGGGAAATGTCACGCATTGAGTACCGGAGCCCTGTTAGCCCGCTACAGCCCGGTTTACCGGAGTCCTGCTAGCCTAGTGCTACAGCCCGGACCCACTTGCTGATGACCGACACGTTCGATGCTGGGTCATGGATGCCTGTCCCTGTAAGTCTGTGCCACTTTGGGTTTACGACTAGTCATGTCAGCCCGGGCTCCTTATCATATGGATGCTAGCGACATCATCATATACGTGAGCCAAAAGGCGCAAACGGTCCCGGGCAAAGGTAAGGCGACACCCGTGGGAATACCGTGCGTGAGGCCGCAAAGTGTTATGAGGTGTTACAGGCTAGATCGATGTGACATTGAGTCGGGGTCCTGACAGCGTTGGTATCAGAGTCGGACTGCCTGTAGGTTCTCCAAGCCAAACTGGTCGATGTTGAGTCTAGAAATGCTTTAGTTATATGTAGGGGAATTGATTGTGGGATGGTACGTAAGGCTCTTTTTACTTCTTTACCTCATGGCATTCTGATCTGAGTCAGTCCATTCTTCTACCGGGGATTAAGGATTAGGATCTTCTCTCTCTATCAGGTTCACGTGTTACTAATCAGTAGTACCTTATAGGTTTGATGACTACAAGCCTAGTTCAGTTCTACTACCTTGTTATGCTGATAAGTTGGATCCAGAACCTTGATATGATATTGTTGAGTGTCTATGCAATTTTTTTGATAAATGTCTCAAACCCTTCTTGAGCATTTACAGCCGTTATGCTGTCAAAATTTTGCTAGAAATTCTAATGCCTTTGCATTATGGTTGTGCTTTCAGATGGCCACCCGCGACCAAAATCAAGTGGTTCGCCTGACCCGATGCATTGGTGTGACCGGTCATACGGCCATGTTAGTCCGAGTGATGATCGAGACGGGTTACCGTTGGTATCCCGAATACACGGTCGAAGAGCAGTTTCGAGATTTTAACCAAAGCCAGTATCTTTGCACCGTCCGGATATTTCCCTCTTATCCTGGTTCTACCGAGGCTCTTCACTGTTCCTATGGGCTCGGTGTTACTATTGAGATGGACGTGCAAGATGCGGCTTATTCTATGATGACCATCATGCGAGTCAGGACTGGCCTGCTTCGCAACACCGACTTTCGGTATATGCCAGCTTCACTTCCTGGAGCGCACGGTTATCTCCGGGCTATCTATGCTGACCCCAGTCAGGAGGACTCACTAACTTGCACCACTGCTGAGTTGCTCGAGGATAAGGACCGAGAGAATCGGGCCTTGAGAATGGAGCTTTTCAACACCCGCGCCGATCATTGGGCCACCTTGACTCGGTTTGCACCGGCTGTGCAAGCTGGATGCATGGATATGAGAGATCTGTATCCTGTTAGGTCTGCTCTGCCGGACATGATGGATTGGCGTGATGTGGGAGGCATCACCCCACCTCGTGGTCCTCGCAGGCCACCGTTTGTTGGTCCAAGACCTCACTCTAGCCCTTTTGGTCCACAGGCTCCTCAGGACCGTTTGTTTCCGGATGGTCACGTTGAACTTCCAGGCTATGGAGGAGACTTCTATGAGAACTACTACGGAGATGACTGAGATAGTAGTAGATCCACTAGGTATTGTAATAGTTGTATTTCCACCGTCCTGCGTGACTTGTGGAATATGACTTAGCGTGTAGTAATTCCGGGGGTGTAGGAAAAGTAATGTATAGGAGCTTGGGATGCCTCCGATGATATGTAATCCTCCTCTCACCGTAGTAGTACTTGTTGGTCTTGTACTAAACCTCGTATGGTGTGTATGACGATGGAATAAAAGAAGTAGTTCCTGTATCTACCATGTCATACGGATGATCATCTTGCATTCTGAGTTGTCCATTACATTCTACATTCTATGTCGGAATCTTGTCATGTTGGACTAAACCATTGTCTTGTTTTTCCTAGGATGGTCAACACCCGCAACAACCCTGCTCCCCCAGAGCAGGCCGAAGGCAGCAGAGTTGGGGATACAAATCTGCCTCACCCTCCCTCTCTGGCGGAAGTTATGCTAGAGGCTGAGAGAAACAAGCGGGAGACCAACCGTTTGTTGGAGCGTATTGTAAAGAACACAACACACCATCAGAGGACTAACTTGGTGTCACTCAGTGATTTCATCAAGTTACATCCACCTACGTTCCACCACTCCGTCGAGCCTCTCGACGCTGATGACTGGCTTCGCAGTATTTCTCACAAACTGCGATCTGCGCTAGTAGCTGAGGTTGACAAGGTCACCTTTGCTGCATATCATCTTGAAGGCCCCGCCAGTCTATGGTGGGAGAATTATGAAGCTATGCGCCCAGCGGGCCACGTCACTACTTGGGCTGAATTCAGCGAGGCTTTCCGTGAACATCACATTCCGGAGGGTCTCATGGACCGTAAACGTGAGGAGTTCTGTAGTTTCACTCAAGGTCGACTCTCTGTTGACGCTTACAGCAGGGAGTTTGGTAACCTTGCCCGTTATGCAACGGAGGAAGTTTCTACTGATGCCAAGAAGCAGGCAAGGTTCCGTAAGGGGCTTAGTCCTGAGCTTTGCCACGACCTCCGTCTGCATGAGTGCACATCTTTTCAGAAGCTTGTTAACAAAGCCATCAGTGCTGAGACTGGTCAGACTGATTATGAAGCAACACGCAAGCATGGCCGTGACTTGGGTTCCTCATCCGGTGCTGGTCCTCAAAAGCGCCGCGTGTGGGTGCCTAACACTGCCCTGCCACCCAGGTTCACACCGAGGCCATCCTTCCAGGCGCCTCGCCCAGCGCAGCCATATGCACCAGCCAAGCCCTATGGTGGTCCAACCAACAATGCTCCCCCACGTACCAGTTTCATGACTTGTTTCAAGTGTGGGGAATCAGGCCACTATATGCGCGAGTGTCCCCAAACCAACCCTAACCAGACAGCAAAAACTGTTGGCCGCGGCAAGCCGACATGGAAAGTGTTCTACGCCAAGCCGGCCACCACTGCTCATGGCCATGTTAATTGTGTTTCTGCGGAAGAGACTCAAGAAGATCCCAACGTCGTTCTCGGTACGCTCCTTGTTAATTGCCACCCGGCATCTGTTCTTTTCGATACAGGAGCATCTCATTCATTTATATCCAAGAGCTATGCTCGTTTGCATAACACCACATTCTGTGAGATGCCCACCTCTATGGTAATTCAAACTCCGGGATCCAAATGGCAAACTTCTAGAGTAAGCCATGGAAATGAAATTCAAGTCGACAAACTAGTTTTTCTCGCATCTTTGATAGCCCTCAAATCTTCGGATATTAATATCATCTTGGGTATGGACTGGATGTCAGCCCATCATGCCAAAATTGATTGCTTCTCTAGGGCTGTTCAACTCACCCATCCTTCGGGGAAGATAGTCAATGTCTTGACCCGAATAGCCAAGCGACAGTTATATTCTCTTAACGCCAGCCCTTTGCCAGACCTTGAGGACGTTCCGGTAGTCCGTGACTTTCCGGATGTCTTCCCAGAGGAATTGCCAGGTGTTCCACCTGACAGAGATGTCGAATTCGTGATAGATCTCATTCCAGGAACTGTCCCGATTTCTAGAAGACCCTACAAGATGGCACCTTTTGAACTAGCCGAGCTTAAGAAACAACTCGATGAGTCCTTGAAAAAGGGTTTCATCCGACCTAGTTCATATCCTTGGGCTTGCCCCGTCCTCTTCGTCAAGAAGAAGGATGGTACGGACCGGATGGTTGTAGATTATCGACCTGTCAACTTGCTCACAATTAAGAACAAGTATCCGCTCCCCAGGATCAACGACCTGTATGATCAGCTCGCTGGATCCTCAGTCTTCTCTAAAATGGATTTGAGGTTGGGCTACCATCAAATCAAAATCAGAAACGGGGACATTCCGAAAACGGCCTTTGTTACTCGTTATGGCCAATACGAGTACACCGTCATGTCCTTTGGTTTAACCAACGCTCCAGCCACCTTCTCTCGGTTGATGAACTCAATCTTCATGGAGTATTTGGATAAATTCGTCGTGGTTTACCTCAATGATATACTCATCTACTCCAAGAACAAGGAAGAACATGCCGAACACCTAAGGCTAGTGTTGAAGAAACTTCGAGAGCATCGCCTTTATGCCAAATTTTCTAAATGTGAATTCTGGTTGTCAGAAGTGACCTATCTTGGACATGTAATTTCTGGTAAAGGCATTGCTGTTAACCTGAGCGAGTTCAAGCCGTCCTTAATTGGACTCCACCTGAATCGGTCAAGCAAGTTCGGAGTTTCCTTGGCCTAGCGAGCTATTGCCGTCGCTTTGTCGAGAATTTCTCCAAAGTTGCCAAACCTCTAACTGAACTCCTCAAGAAAGATAAAAAGTTCGAGTGGACCCCACAATGTGAGCATAGTTTCCAGGAACTGAAGAGACGTTTAACCTCTGCTCCCGTACTGGTACCACCGGATTTTTCCAAGGATTTTGTTATCTATTGCGATGCCTCGCGACAAGGACTAGGCTGTATTCTCATGCAAGATCGACACGTAATTGCTTATGCTTCACGGCAATTACACCCACATGAGGAAAACTACCCCACTCATGATCTAGAGCTTGCAGCGGTAGTCCATGCACTCAAAACATGGCGACATTACCTTCTCGGTAATCGTTGCGAAATCTACACTGATCACCAAAGTCTGAAGTATATATTCACCCAACCGGATTTAAATCTCAGGCAAAGACGTTGGGTCGAGTTGATCACAGATTTCGACTTAGGAATAACTTACACCCCAGGGAAAGCCAACGTCATGGCTGATGCGCTAAGTCGTAAATCTTATTGTAACAACCTGATGTTACAACAAAGTCAACCGCTTCTCCATGAGGAATTTCGGAAGCTTAACCTTCACATTGTTCCTCAAGGATTTCTTTCCACCTTGGTGGCGAAACCTACTCTTACGGATCAAATCATCGCTGCCCAAAAGTGAGATAAGGGAATATCTAAGATTAAGGAGAACATTGCTAGCGGAGGTGCTAGATGTTTCTCCACAAATGATCATGGTGTTGTGTACTTTGAGAACCGTTTAGTGGTTCCCAAGAACCAGCATCTACGGCAGTTGATCCTTAAGGAGGCTCATGAATCTCCTCTCACCATTCATCCCGGTA
This sequence comes from Triticum dicoccoides, assembly GCF_002162155.2. Lineage (NCBI taxonomy): Eukaryota > Viridiplantae > Streptophyta > Magnoliopsida > Poales > Poaceae > Triticum > Triticum dicoccoides. Next base: position 333,630,639 of record NC_041393.1, read on the forward strand.
GTACCAAGATGTATCAGGACCTACGCCAGAGGTTCTGGTGGACTAGGATGAAGAGAGAAATTGCTCAGTATATTGCTAATTGCGACGTCTGTCGTCGTGTAAAAGCAGAGCATCAACAGCCTGCTGGCACCCTTCAACCCCTAGCTATTCCTGAATGGAAATGGGATAAAATTGGTATGGACTTCATTACCGGTTTTCCCAGGACCAAGAGAGGGAATAATGCTATCTTCGTCGTTATCGACCGTCTTTCCAAAGTGGCCCATTTCTTACCTGTTCGTGAGAGTATAACTGCTAGTCAGTTAGCAGACTTGTACATCTCCCGAATAGTGTCTCTCCATGGTGTTCCTTTGGAAATTAACTCGGATCGAGGAAGTCTTTTCACCTCTCGATTTTGGGAAAGTTTCCAAAATGCTATGGGAACCCGCCTTTCTTTTAGTACCGCTTTCCACCCTCAATCAAGTGGTCAAGTGGAACGCGTCAACCAGATTCTAGAAGACATGCTTCGAGCTTCTGTTATCTCATTCGGAATGGAGTGGGAGAAATGCCTTCCATTTGCCGAATTTGCTTATAACAACAGCTATCAATCCAGCTTGGGCAAAGCCCCTTTTAAAGTTCTCTATGGACGAAGGTGTCGAACGCCTCTTAACTGGTCAGAAACCGGGGAAAGACAATTCTTTGGCCCGGATATGATTCAGGAAGCAGAAGAGCAAGTTCGCATCGTTCGTGAAAAGTTGAAAACAGCCCAATCTCGTCAAAAGAGTCAATATGACCGAAAACATAAGGCAATGACTTTTGAGGCTGACGAGAAGGCTTACCTTCGGGTTACTCCTCTGAAGGGAACCCATCGCTTCGGTATCAAGGGAAAATTGGCTCCTCGTTACATTGGACCCTTTCGCATTCTCGCAAAACGAGGAGAAGTTGCCTACCAATTGGAACTACCTCCGCATCTCTCCAGAGTCCACGACGTCTTCCACGTTTCTCAACTCAGGCGTTGCTTCTCGGATCCTATCCGTGGAGTAGACCACGAAACGCTTGATCTCCAAGATAATCTCACGTATCGAGAGTACCCCGTTCGTATCCTCGATCAAGCTGAGCGTACCACTCGATGTCATAATATCAAGTTTCTCAAGGTTCAATGGTCGCACCATTCTGAGAATGAAGCAACTTGGGAAAGGGAGGATCGTCTTCGACTCGAGTATCCCGCCTTCTTCCCGGAGGAACCCAAATCTCGGGACGAGATTCTTTTGAGTGGGGGTGAGTTGTCACACCCTAGCTAGTTCATGCATTAGAGTGTTGCATCATGTCTATCCTTTCATCAGAAACCTGAAATGGGGATGTCAGAACCCCCAGCCCCCCTCTCAAAACAACTAGGGTTTACTAAAAACTTTTTCAATGAACCTGAAATGCCCTTCTAAAATGTCCATCATTTTTGTCTTGGTTCAGAACCTCTGCCAAAAGTGTTGCACAATTTTCTAGGTCATCTTAGGGTCTTTGAATTAAATGATAAGTATTTTAATTTGGGCATTTAAAATTATATAAAATATTTCAAATGCTCAAATATTCCTAAACTGAAATGTTTCATGTTGGAAATATTCCAACTTTGGACCAGGAGCAGTTTGGTGATTTTAGGAGTTGCCTAGGTATTTTTAATAATTCAACAAAGTTGCAGAAAATAGAAAAAGAAAAAAAAATAGAAACGAAAAACTTACCTGGCGCCGCAACCCGGCCCACCTGCCGGCCCAGCCCAGCGCCGCGCCAGCGAGCTGCTTGCCGGCCAGGCAGGCAGGCAGGTGCTCAACGGCGAGCACCGCATGGGTGCCACACACCTGCTCGCCGCCTCGCCGCTCCACTCGCCCGGCTAACGACGTGGATCGCTCCCCCTCGCTCTCCCGAACCCCCCAGACACCTCCTCTCCTCTCCAGCTCCTCCCCCTCGCGCTCCCCAGCCATGGCCGACGCCACCGCCGCCGCTCCATCGTCGTAGCCGCGCTCCCCGCCGCCCATGCTCCGTCTCGTGGTGTCCAGGAGCTCCGCCGCCATCCACTTCGTCAAGCTAACCGAGCCCCGCATGCTCGTGAGGCCCGAGTCCACCGCACCGACCTCGCCCGAGTTCGCCGTCACCGGAGATCCCTTTCAACGCCGTTGCCGCATCAGCTCGTCCCCGACCCCGCCGGTGGCCTCTACGGGTGCTCTATGAGCCTAGATACCCCTCCTACCCTTCCTCTCTCGCCCCCGAGCCGTGTAGCCACCGCACGAAGATCACCCGCACGCACCGCCGCCGATCTCGTCGCCGACATGCTCCCGGCCATCCTCTGGCCAACTCACGGTGTCCAACGCACTCACCACGTTGCGTTGAGTCCAACCGTGCACTTCCAACACCTCACCGCACACCCTAGCCCCGAGTTTGCCTTCACCCGAACTCCGGTGACCGCCTAGGTCGTCGCCGGCGCCAACTCCGGCCACCCCGACCCCAACTGACTCCACCAAGAGCCGCGACTCATCCTCAGCTCCACTCTGATGCCCTCCGCGACCCATTTGGTAGCCGGAACGACCAAAACCACTTCCGCCGCCGCGTCGGGCTCGCCGGCGGCTAAACGCTGGTGCAGCCGTTTTGACTTTGACCACGGGTGGGCCCTGGTTGACTCTGTTGAGTCAATGACAGGTGGGGCCCCCTTCTGTTAATTATCCAGATTAGTTTAAACTAAATTAAATTAGTTAATTACCCACTGACACCCTGGACCCACTGGTCAGTTTGACCTGGACCGGGTCTGTTGACTTGCTGAGGTCAGCATGACCTCATGCTGACGCAGTAAACCTTTTCTGAAATTAAAATTAATCTAAAATGATTTATAAATTCCAGAAATTGTTGCAAACTTCAAAAATTCATATAAATTCAACCGTAGCTCCAAATCAAACAAATTATATATGAAAAATGATCAGAAAAATCCAATCTATCCATCTGTACTAGTTTCATGCATGTTTAAACAAGCTAACTTGAGGTTTAGTGCAGAACAATATAGAACACTTTAAAGGGCCATTTATGAGTTTGAAATTTGAATCTTTGGTTCAAATTGATTCAAACCCATCTGGTTTTAGTTGCATTAGCCCAACACACTCATATTGCCATGTTTCATGCATGCATCATATTGTCGCACATTGTTTGGTGATGGTTGTGTATCGGTGTTCTTTGCGGCAGGGTCTGCCTCCGAGGAGTACCGTGATTACCCTAGCGAAGAACCGTATCCGTGCATCGATCCATCAGGCAAGCAACCAACCATTTGATCATATCGATACAATCCCATGTTCTTGCTCTTGCTCTCTTTTACTGCATTAAGACAACGCGTTTTAAACTGCTGTGTGCTACGGTAGTTGAACCCATTTCCTCTGCATGACCTGTCATTGCCACAGGAATTAGATGAAACCCAGTAGCATGTGTAGGAATTGATTGAGCCATATGTATGTGTTGTTCCTACCTTGCTATGCCTGCTATGCTTAGAGTCGTGTCAGGTCTGGTTCATCTGGGTGATGGGCTAGAGTGAAATGATCATGTCGGTAATGAGAGTGATGTAGTGAACACGATTTGGTAAAGGTATCGATGAGAGGCCATGTAGGAGTACATGGTGGGTTGTTTCATTGAAGCCGACCTTAAGAACTGAGATCTGTATGCGTGATTTAAGATTCAGCTACTACCATGCATTGGGCCCTGAAATATGACCCCCTCGACTTCTTATTCACCCTAGTCCTCTGTCCAGGAGTTGCAAGTAGTTTCTGGTGTTTGTAGCTTACTGGAGGCCGTGGACAGCGCTGACCCGCGGGGTGGGCTGTGATGCGGTAGGTACGTGGCACGGTGTACCGAATACCCGTTAGGTATCTCGGGAACCCTGTACACATCGTTCGGGGCCGTATGGGAAACCTCGGCCGGACTCCCTGCAGATGGAACCTGGATAGGCGATAAACCTGGACTAGAGACTTAGGTGTTTAGGTAGGTCGTGGTCTACACCCACGTCGGCTTTCACTTGAAGTCTGCCGAGCACATGTCGTGTGCAGACGCTAAGTGGTGGAAACATGTATGAAGAAGTACACCCCTGCAGGGTTAACATGATCTATTCGAATAGCCGCGTCCGCGGTAAAGGACTACTTGGTTTCTTATACAGTTCATAGACAAGTGAATGGATACTACTACAAATCTCAAGATAAGCGTGAGTGCCGAGGATGGCTCTTCCGAAGGATGATGGAGGTGGATCCTCGGTGGTGTATTGAAGTGGTGAGTAGTGGACTCGTGTGCGCAAAACCATTTCAAGTTGGAGTCTCGTAGGATAGTTTAGCCAAGAGTCAAAGCTGGCTTGCTGCAACAACTCCACCAACCCTTCTTGATAATGTGCATGTATGTAGGATCTGACGTAAGTCTTGTTGGGTACCTTTGTACTCATGTTGCTATAATTTACATTTTACAGAAGGCGCTGCAACCCCTTCTGATGGGTTCTTCGTAGACGTTGACATCGACGAGTAGACTAAGACCCAGGTGGTAATCCTGAACTTGTGAAGGTCCACGTAGTATAGCTAGGCTTTCCAAGCCTCTTTTATTTTACTAGTTGTCTGTACTCAGACAAGTTACTTCCGCTGCTGGTTTGTATGACTGTATGACTTGAATGTGGGTTGTGTGACCCATACTTGTATGTATGTTATGTATGGCTCTCTGAGCCTTTAAATAAAGTACTTGTGTCGTAGAGTCATGTTGTGATGCCTTGTTGTATTTGCACATATCGAGCATATTGTGTGTATGATTGAAATGCTTGGTATGTGTGGGATCTGACTATCTAGTTGTTTATCTTTAGTAGCCTCTCTTACCGGGAAATGTCTCCTAGTGTTTCCATTGAGCCATGGTAGCTTGCTACTGCTCCGGAACACTTAGGCTGGCCGGCATGTGTCCTTCTTCGTTCCTGTGTCTGTCCCTTCGGGGAAATGTCACGCATTGAGTACCGGAGCCCTATTAGCCCGCTACAGCCCGGTTTACCGGAGTCCTGCTAGCCCAGTGCTACAGCCCGGCCCCACTTGCTGATGACCGACACGTTCGATGCTGGGTCATGGATGCCTGTCCCTGTAAGTCTGTGCCACTTTGGGTTTACGACTAGTCATGTCAGCCCGAGCTCCTTATCATATGGATGCTAGCGACATCATCATATACGTGAGCCAAAAGGCGCAAACGGTCCCGGGCAAAGGTAAGGCGACACCCGTGGGAATACCGTGTGTGAGGCCGCAAAGTGTTATGAGGTGTTACAGGCTAGATCGATGTGACATTGAGTCGGGGTCCTGACATGTTGATCAGCGCCGGCAGCTGCGGCAGAATCCAATAGGCTCCCAGAAAGCTAAATTTCATTTTGGAACTTCAGATGATAGAGTAATCGGAAATCATCGTGTTAATCCCATACATGACTTCTTAGTGGCTGACCCCGTTGCTAGAATTATGAGGTTTCGAAACCAGCCTTACAAGTGGTAATATTTGTTTGAACCTCTCTTATATCCATGTTCAGCGGATCAGCGCGGCCGTTTGCAGCTGATGAGCTGAATTTCATTTCTAATATCAGTTTGAACCTTGTAATCTTCGAATTTGAGCCATATAACTCTAAAATTTGAACCTTGTACTATTTTGAGCTTTTGTAGTACAATCGTTGAAATGGCATCGTATGAGACTCGTATATTGGTAGCACTATTTTGACCTTAATATGCAATGGACTTAGATTTTATTAAGCATTCTCGAATGTATTTACCTTGTCGATCTCATAGCACATGATCTCTATAGCTAACTCGACTGCGATCTTTGACATTATTGCACATAGTTGGTTTCTTCAACCGTGTGCCCTGTAGAGCGCATAATTAATTATCGCACTCGAGTGTCCATCATCACCCTTCTTTGTAACTTTGAACTCATCACCCACGGGTAAACTTATAACCGAAGTCGTTCCACACACTTTGTTATTACAAAGCTTTTTTCCAATAAACGCCCATGATTTGCCCCTCTTCTAGCTGACGCGTGGCCAAACTGGCCAAGCAGGAAGCTTGCATGGTAAACTGCACAGTTGCGTAGGAACAGGCTCACCAGTGATACATTTGCCGCCTCTTCGAGCCCACGCGTGGTCAAACGAAATGCGTGCGGGGTTCTCAAGCACGCACTAGAATCCTCCGCTATGAATGCAATGACAAGATGTGACGATTACAGGCCGGCTGACCCCCATTTATTACAGCGGACATTTAACCCTTGTGTTTCTTCAACCTTTTGATCAGACCCCACTATTACAAGAAGCACACCCGCCACAACAAATTCTTAGAGGGTATGCTACGCGGCTCCAATGGCGCTCCGAGCGGCTGCCGACCACGAGAAGCAGCTCATCATGCATGTCGTGTTGGACACCCACATAAGGCTCATGGAGCTCTCGGTGGTGTACACCAACAACCCGGTTTGGGTGGAGCACTCCATCCACATCATGGAGCTGTTGCTTGCTGAGGAGAAGTACAAGGTGGTCAGGTTCGACCTCGAGTACACCCGCGCTCGTGCCAGGTCTCATCCCAAGGTCGCCATCGCCCAGATGTGCGTGCACAATCACGTCCTCGTCTACCACTACTGCCTGGCCACAAGGCCTTGCGAGCGTTTCACCATGTTTGTCAAAATCCCCCACTACATGTTTGCTATGGTGGATCACCAATGATGTAAAGGTGCTCAAGAATTCGGGCATCGCTTGCCAGAATCTTGTCGACATCCAGGGCCAATACAAGGTCTGGGGCAGCAACGAGCATAAGAAGGGCTCACTTTCAACGCGCTGATGCCATCATCGACCCCTACTACAAAGACATGAAGGATTCTTGCAACAAGGACAAGCGTGCCTGGCACTCGGCCTTGATGGAGCAACTCGACAAAGCTCATGTCGTGTATGCTGCCAAGGAGGCGTACATGAGCTAGGAGATGGACAGGCAGATCGTTGACATGAGGAAGTGCCTCCTTCCGCAAAACGGCCAGGGATCCAGCTGGAAGCAGAGCAATGTCAAGCGTCGTCACAACAAGAAGTAGATGATTATATCCCCGTTTCTCCTAGTTTAGTATGCATGTAATTGCTTACTTTGGTGTGTGGAAATGTCATGTGTGTAGTCACTTGTGTAATTTTATGCTTAATTTGGTTATGCAATGATGTCTTTTTAAGTATATATGTTGATGCTCTGTAGACAGAGCGTATGTAGATGTTGTCCAGACAGAGCAAATCACATCGCACACGGACTAAACAATGGAACCCGTCGGTGATGTTTTCATCAATCAATCACAATTGTATACCAGCAATCGTTTTCTCACAACACACACAACTTGTTAATAGGAATGATTTGTGTTGTTATCGGTCTTCCCACACATTTCCGATTGCAGACCTGTTTGCCGCGTATCACACACATCTTGTTAAGTTGAACCATTTCTGTTCTCTTGGCTCAACGCAAACAGTTCATCCGAGTGAACTGCATGCCGTATATCGCACACAGATTCATCGGGCCGACCATTTCTTTTTTGTTGCCTAATCACATACAGTTCACCCGAGTGAACTGTGTGCCGTATATAGCACACACCTTCATCTGGCTGCCTGTTTCTGTTGTTTCGTCTCATCGCAAATGGTTTGTCGGAGCAAACTGTATGTCGTATATCGCACACACCTTGATTTGGCTGCCTGTTTTTGTTCTTCTGTCTCATTGCAAACAGTTCGTATGGATCAACCGTATGCCCTGCATCACACACTCATCTAAAATCAGAACCGTATTTGATGTAGCCACCATCGCAAACGTTTGCATCATTTTTGACGGATTTTTTACATCATCGTTTGCGATTAATGCATCACGCATAGTTTTGTCGAAGGGTCTTTGCTAGTAGTGTTGCGTTAGCAGCATCCTGCAGTGGTGCAAATTTAACATGTTCTTTAAAAAGAGGATGAACTTTGACAAGATCTTTCCAAAACTGGGAGCCTCCCAAAGAAGAGGCAAACATGGGGCTGGAGTTAGGGAAGTACTTAGCCTTGAGGATGGAGAGCCATAAGGTATCCACCTCAGTCGTCATGACTTTCCACCACCACTTAACAATGAGTCATTTGTTCATAACCAAAATGTTAACAATGCCCAACCCCCAAGGTTTTTGGGCCTGCAAATGAAATTCCATTTAACCATCCTATATTTATGTTTATTATCCTTAGCATTCCAATAAAAGGCACCCCTGTGCTTACCGAACCCTCCATGTATACCACCCAAGAGTAGATAAAACCCATGATAAACATCGAAAGGGATGAAAGGCAAGCGTTAATGAGAGCAACTTTACCAGTGTTATATGTGCCCCTCCAAGGCATAACCGTATTACCCACCTAGGAAAAAATAGGGGTGAAATCCTTAGCACATAATTTAGCCGAGGAAATAGGAAGGCCCAAATATTTAAAGGGGAATGAGCCCACAGAGTAATTCAGAAGCTGGGAGACCCATAAGGCCTCCTCCTCATCCACTCCAGTAACAATAACCTCACTCTTGGAAAAGTTGATCTTGAGCCCAGATAAAGCTTCAAAGAAAAGTAGAAGGAACGTAAGGTGAGCAAGGCAAGCATCATTCATCTCAACCATAATGATTGTGTCATCCGTGTATCGGACATGGGTGACACCCTCGGGGATAAGGTGGGAGATGACAGGGGTGATATGACCGCCCGAGGATGACCTGGACAAGATCTGAGAAAGGGCATCCGCAAGGAAGTTGAACAAGAGAGGGGAAGCCAAATCCCCTTGCCTCAGGCCCCTACCATTGCCAAAGAAATTGCTAACCTGGCCGTTAACTAAGATTGTAGTATGGCCACCCGAGACCAGCTGCATAATCCTATGCACATAAGCTCCATCAAAGCCCTTAGCAAGTAGGACCTGACGGAGGAAAGACTTCCTAACCGAGTCGTAAGCCTTTTTAAAATCAAGTTTAGGAATAACAGCCTTCGCCTTACGCACCCTAAGATCATGAACGATTTCGTGCAGACATAAGATACCATCCAGGATGAACCTCGCTTTGACAAAAGCTGATTAGAAAGGGCTAAGGGCCCTATGGGCAATAGGGGAGAGGCGGGTGGAAATCCTTTGGCACGGAACTTCGTTAAATTGTTAATGAGAATGATCGGGCTAAATTGATAAATAAGATCAGCCCCCTTGTCTTTAGGAATAAGTGAAATGCCAGCATAATTATGTCGCGAGATATCCACTATCCCAAATAGAAACCCTGTATGATATTGCAAACTAGGTAAAGTAGCTGAGGCCAAAACTTCCTGAAAAAAGGAATGGAAAAGCCGTCCGTGCTCGAAGCCGAATTCGAGTTGGCGGAGTGAATAACCTCATGAATTTCCTCCTCGGATAAAGGGATAGGGAGTGTGTCGTTCTCCTCCCTAGTGATCCTCTCATATTGATCCCACAAAGAGGGAAAAATAGAGAAGCCGGACGCAGGCTTGGCAGAAAGAATGAAGAGAAGAACTTGACTACATGCGAAAGGATAAAGGCCTGATCCAAAACTGTAACACTGTTGATAAGGAGGCTGTCGATCGAGCACCGGGTGGTGATCTGATCCACCAAAATAGACTTATCTCTATGGGCCTCAGCTGCCCTATTACGAGCCCACTGGCGGAGGAATTTACAGAGAGAATATGAGAAGTGGTGCCAGTGCTCCATGGGCCCAAATGCCCTTTGTCCGAAGATAGCAATGAGGTAATCTTATCGGCGATCAAGTCACAAAAACCATCGACCAAGAACCAAGAAGCATCGAACTGGAATCGGGGAGAAACTGGATATGTGTCCAAGCCCGCATCTAAGATAAGAGGAGAATGGTCATAGCCAATGATCGCCCTGGCCTTCAGCGACGCGCAAGGGAACAAGGAGTCCCAGACCGAGCAAATGAACACACAATCAAAGCCGAGCGAACCAGATTGGTCTGCTGATTAGTCCAAGTGAAATGAGCTCCCACCCAAGGGAGTACACGAAGGGCACAGTCCCAGATGAACCCATTGAACGCGTCAGCAAGGGGCTAGGAGAAATTATTACTGCTTTTGTCTGCGGGGCAATGTAACAAGTTGAAATCGCTTCCAACCAGGATGGGAAGGGTGCATGACTCGATTTTGCTCGAGTTATCATCAAGAAAGAGCGCAGAAAGCAAATGATCAGCGGGCGTATAAACCACAATAATTTCCCACAGAGTAATAAGGTGACGGTGATAAACTACTGAACTAGCCCAAAAAACACCATGACCAAAAGCAACACAATCAAACATATCATGTTTAGTACTAATGAGAATACCGCCCGAATGACCAGAAGAAACTAGAAAGTTCCATTCAAATCTAGGAACTCCCGCGATCGCAGAGAGTTCATTGGTAGAAAAGGATTCGTGGAAGGTTTCAACCAGCCCAACAATATCAACATTGTCCCCTCAAACAACATCCTTTAGTTGACCCCGACGCCCTCTAGTGCCGAAACCTCTAATGTTCCAGAACAAGGCTCTCATATAATGGAAAGATTTTTAATTTGGAGACTCGACCTGCACGGGGCAACACAGGATTTTGCACGCTTGGAAGGGCCCCGCTTGGCCATAATCAAACGATCCTGGCCCCTACCAGGATCATCCACCACCTCCCTCTTCCCTACAGGAATAGTAGCACATGCTGTTCCGGCCTCTTTGGCCTTGGCAATGCTTGCTTGGGCAACCTCATTCACACAAACCAAAGCCAGAATAACAGAAGGAGAACCAAACCCCGGATCGATAGAAACCCCAACATCCGAAAGAATGTGCAACAAGTGATCATCCGAAAGTGAAGGAAGAACCAACCGCACTGGAGAAGAAGGAGTGGGGTTGGGTGGTTCCTCAATAGATTTGGCGACTATGCATCATCATTAGAGGCCTCGACCTTCGAGTCTTCCGAATTTTCTTCCTCCTCCTCCTCCGAGGCGGTCGTGGTAGCGCTTTCCTTCTTTTTGGGAGGAGTGCCGCCCGACCTCGAGGGCTTTAGCAGGGCGGGCTCCATCAACTTCAACATGGCCGTGTCTTGCGCCTGGCTGGGGAACGGGGGATCTGACGGGGAAGATACAAAGGCCATGAACTCTTGCGGGCCGAAGGAAAGTCAGAAGAAAGTAGTAAAATTAAACACCAAGAGACAAACCACCCAAAATACACACTTACGTCATTCCGTGGATTGGACGCGTTGAAGGGCTCCAAAACAACGCTCCCATTGACCTTGATTGGCTCCAGGCAGGTCAAAACACTAACACAACACCCGATATCCAATGACCTGAGCTAATTGTTGGCCACGTGTACTTGTACATCCCAGTGACATGAGCCCTCGAGGGGGGGGGGATGTGGTGCACCACCCACATCCTCATGATGTGCGCCCCTTCTAGCCCGATGGTCTTCAACCAAGCTATGGCGTTAGCGACAAGCGGTTCAGCGGACCCGGGAATGCAGCTTCCTTTGGGGGCTCTTCGACAAAAGGAGGCAAGCATTCCCCAAGCATGAGAACATAAAATCAGAACTTGTGCCACTCTCAGACCGACATTGAGAATTCCACGGGCTGCAGGCTGGCTCCTTTGAGGTTGCAGACAGAGTCTCTGTTCATATGGACCAGACACGGAAAAAGTACCGGAATCGCTCAAAGTAAGGATACGTTCCAATAAAGCACCCACAAAAAGTGATGAAAATGGCGATATGGAGAACCCTGTTGGTTGGAATGTGCTGAAGCTGGAAGCCGTAGATGTGAAGCATACCACGCATAAAGTTATGCATCAAGATGCCAAGCCCCCGTGTGAAGTACTCCTGTCCTGATGGAGCACATGCTCACTGGTGTTAGTGGCCGGTGGGGCCTTGCCGTCCAGAATTCGGTGCGATATATTTTCCATCATGGGCTTCTCAGCCACGAACTGGTCGAGCTCATCAACGGAGACCGCCAACAGGATCCATTTTCATGTGGCCTTGTTGGCCACCCGTGGTTTCTTCTATTCGCCGACAGTGGCGGTTGCCATTTATGAGATGCGTTGGGATTTTCCACCAAGAGGAAGAGTGAAGCATTACAGTGGCCGAGAAGTATTTCCCTTAGTGAGAACCAAGGTTATCGAACCAATAGGAGAACCACACAAATCCTGATCGTCAGCACCTACACACAAAAGCAAATACAAGCACCCCACACGGGCAAGAGGGTTGTCAATCCCCTTGAACTTGTTACTTGTAACGATTAAATCTGGTAGTGGTAGATAGATAAAAAGAAAATTAAAATAAAACAAGAAAAATTGCATTAAGGTATTTTTGGTTTTAGTAATATGGTTAAAGTAGACCCGGGGCCATAGTTTTCACTAGAGGCGGCTTCTCTCTCAAAACAATAGCATACGACGGGTAGACAAATTAAGGTTGGGTAATTGATAGAAAAGCGTGTAGTTATGATGTTATTCACGACAATGATCACAAATATAGGCATCACGGTCCATGACAAGTAGACCAACTCCGGCCTGTATCTACTACTATTACTCTGCCAATCGTCCGCTATCAAGCATGCATCTATGGTAATAAGTTCATGACAAATAGAGTAACACTTTAAGCAAGATGAAATGATGCAGACAAAGTAAACTCAAGCAATATGCATAACCCACCGTGATTTTATCCTAAATGGCAAGAATACAAATACATGCCTAACTACCACTTCTGTCACGAGGTGAGCACATTGCAAGATTGAACCCATTACCATGCACGTCTCCCACTAAAGATAAATCAATCTAGTTGGACAAACCAAACAGATAGATATGAGAGAAATAAAAAGCTATCATAATCATGCATAATAAAGTTCACAAAATACTTAATTTCTTCAAATGAAAAATTTGATCATAAACACACAATTCATCAGATCCCGACAGAGACATCGCAACAGAAGATTGCATTGGATAGAACTCCAAAAACATCGAGGAGAACATTGTATTGAAGATCAAAGAGAGAGAAGAAGCCATCTAGCTACAAGCTATGGACTAATGACCCACAAGTATAGGGGGTTCAATCATAGTCCTTGCTATAAGTAAGAGTGTCGAACCCAATGACGAGCAAAAGGAAATGACAAGCGGTTTTCAGCAAGGTATTTTCTGCAGGCATTGAAATTATCGGTAACATATAGTTTGGTAGTAAGATAATTCGTAACGGCTAACAAGTAACAAGTGTAACAAAGGTGCAGCAAGGTGGCCCAATCCTTTTTGCAGCAAAGGATAAACCTGGACGAACTCTTATATATGATGTCTACTACACAACGTTCTTCTTGTAGACATTGTTGGGCCTCCAAGTGCAGAGGTTTGTAGGATAGTAGCAAATTTCCCTCAAGTGGATGACCTAAGGTTTATCAATCCATGGGAGGCATAGGATGAAGATGGTCTCTCTAAAACAACCTTGCAACCAAATAAAAAAGAGTCTCTTGTGTCCCCAACACACCCAATACAATGGTAAATTGTATATGTGCACTAGTTCGGTGAAGAGATGGTGATACAAGTGCAATATCGATGGTAGATATAGGTTTTTGTAATCTCAAAATATAAAAACAGCAAGGTAGAAAGTAACAAAAGTGAGCGAAAATGGTATTGCAATGCTTCGAAACAAGGCCTAGGGCTCATACTTTCACTAGTGCAAGTTCTCTCAACAATAATAACATAATTAGATCATATGAAAATCCCTCAACATGCAACAAAGAGTCACTCCAAAGTAACTAATAGCAAAGAACAAACAAAGAGGTTATTATAGGGTACGAAACCACCTCAAAGTTATTCTTTCCAATCAAACCATTGGGCTATTCCTATAAGTGTCACAAATAGCCCTAGAGTTCATAGTAAAATAACACCTTAAGACACAAATCAACCAAAACCCTAATGTCACCTAGATACTCCAATGTTACCACAAGTATCTATGGGTTTGATTATACGATATGCATCACACAATCTCAGATTCATCTATTCAAACCAACACAAAGAACTTCAAAGAGTGCCCCAAAGTTTCTACCGGAAAGTCAAGATGAAAACGTGTGCCAACCCGTATGCGTAAGTTCACAAGGTCACTGAACCCGCAAGTTGATCACCAAAACATACATCAAGTAGATCAGATGAATATCCCATTGCCACCATAGATAAGCACATTCAAGACATACATCAAGTGTTCTCAAATCCTTAAAGACTCAATCTGATAAGATAACTTCAAAGGGAAAACTCAATCCATTACAAGAAGGTAGAGGGGGTGAAACATTATAAGATACAACTATAGTAGCAAAGCTCGCGGTACATCAAGATCATGCCAGATCAAGAACATGAGAGAGAGATATCAAACACATAGCTACTGGTACATACCCTCAGCCTCGAGGGTGAACTACTCCCTCCTCTTCATGGAGAGCGCCCGAATGATGAAGGTGGCCACCGGTGATGATTCCCCCCTTCGGCAGGGTGCCGAAATAGGGTCCCGATTGGTTTTCGGTGGCTACAAAGGCTTGCAGCAGCGGAACTCCTGATAGGTTTCTTTTCGGGGGTTTCTGTATTTATAGGAATTTTTGGCATCAGGAACAAGTCAGGGGGGTCTCCGAGTCAGTGACGAGGTAGGGGGCACGCCCAGGGGGTAGGGCATGCCCTCCACCCTCGTGGAAGACTCAGGACTCTTCTGTCCCAACTCTTTTGCTTCGGGGGATTCTTCTGGTCCATAAAAAATCTCCAGGAATTTTCAGCTCGTTTGGACTCCATTTGACATTCCTTTTCTGTAAAACTCAAAAACAAGGAAAAAACAGAAACTGGCACTGGGCTCTAGGTTAATAGGTTAGTCCCAAAAATCATATAAAATAGCATATAAATGCATATAAAACATCCAAGGCAGATAATATAATAGCATGGAACCTCGGTGGGCACAACCCACCAGGGCACGCCCCCCTCCAGGCGCACCGAGGTGGGTTGTCCCCACCTTGTGGCCCCGCAGACCCTAAAACCTACGCTATAAAATCACATTTTTCTAGAAAAAAATCAAGGAGGAAGAATTATCGTGGTCCACGAGACGAAGCCGCCGTCACCTCCTGTTCTTCATCGAGAGGCCAGATCTGGAGTCCGTTTGGTGCTCCGGAGAGGGGGATCTTCGTTCCTCGTCATCACCAACCCTTCTCCATCGCCAATTCTGTGATGCTCCCCACCAAGAGTGAGTAATTACTTCGTAGGCTCGCTGGTCAGTGAGGGGTTGGATGATATTCATCATGTAATGAAGTTAGTTTTGTTAGGGCTTGATCCCTAGTATCCACTATGTTCTGAAATTGATGTTGCTATGACTTTGCCATGCTTAATGCTTGTCACTTTGGGCCTGGGTGCCATGATTTCAGATCTGACCCGTTTATGTTATCACCATTATATCCATGTTCTAGATCCGATCTTGCAAGTTATAGTCACCTACTACGTGTTATGGTCCGGCAACCCCGGAGTGACAATAGTCGGGACCACTCTCGGTGATGATTATAGTTTGAGGAGTTCATGTATTCACCATGTGTTAATGCTTTGTTCCGGTTCTCTATTAAAAGGAGGCCTTAATATCCCTTAGTTTCCAATATGACCCCGCTGCCACGGGAGGGCAGGACAAAAGATGCCATGCAAGTTCTTTCCATAAGCACATATGACTTTTACGGAATACATGCCTACATTATATTTATGAACTGGAGCTAGTGCCGTATCGCCCTAGGTTATGACTGTCACATGATGAATATCGTCCAACAAATTACCGATCCAATCCCTACGAATTTATCCTATACTGTTTCTGCTAAATTACTACTGCCATCGGTCCTGTTGCTCTTGCTACAAAATCACTGCTATCACTGCTACCGTTACTATTGCTACGGCTACTATTATCAAAACTATCATACTACTTTGCTACTAATCACTTTGCTACAGATAATTAATCTCCTGGTGTGGTTGAATTGACAACTCAGCTACTAATACTTACAAATATTCTTTGGCTCCCCTTGTGTCGAATCTATAAATTTGGGTTGAATACTCTACCCTTGAAAACTGTTGTGATCCCCTATACCCGTGGGTTATCAGCTGACGCAACGAAGAATGTCCACCTGGAAGTCGCGCTCCCCGCGAGGCGCCTCACCCTACAATAATTCATCGACCTACACATCCACATGTACGAGCAAGTCGTGTACATAGGTATCTACAAGGCTGGTGAGGACGCTGCAACGTTGGCCTTCGTCAACCGGATGGAAGCATTGGACGCCTTTGTTGAGAAGCACCTTGACCTCGACACAAAAGCCACCGCTCCTAAGCCGCCGGTCGGTGGCCTGACGCACTGAATCAAGGAGAAGGAGGTCGTACGTTGATGGATCCATCTTTCTTCTTACCTCCTATAACCACCACTACGATTGCATCATCGTGGCCTTAATTCTTATTGCGCTATTGCATTCTCGTTCCAGTCAATACAGACATGTGCGATCCCTTTTCTCACATTTGGAGGCAATTATATGCGACATTGTAACTAGTACTCCATCCGTCAATTTATAAGTTGTGCTTACCTTTTCCATCAACTTCGTGCAACGCACGGGCATCTTGCTAGAAACACTACAACATGTTGAACCACATGTGACCAAACCGACGATGCGCTAACCTAGCTACTACCCTACTTATCTGGCGGAAAAAGCCCCGCCCTAGCATTTTAAATTGTTATTTCTATCTATCGATCATGCCAAGGAGAAGAACCAAATGTTACAATTTATACATGTTTCTCTATCTCTACTTCTCTACTCTTATAAAATAGAGTTGGTGATGATGGTGTGCCTGCCATCCTGCAATCTAGGCCGTCCAATTTTTATCTGACGGATAGGAAGAAAACTATGGCAATTTTGCAAAAAGATACCCACACCCCTATCCACATTTGCAAATAAGGCCTTCCCTCGTTCATCTTTTTCTCCCAATAGATAAACTACTCATGCAAATGCATCTTGATGTGCCGTGAAACGCATGGGCATCTTGCTAGTCTCCTATAAAAGACTCAGTTGGCGATGGTAGTGTGTCTGCCATCTGTCAGTTATGACCATTAGATCTGCATCTAACAGCTATGAGGTAAGTTGTGGCATTTTTTCAACAATAGCCCACTTCTCTGCTCCAATTTGCTGGAACGCCTTATTATCTTGAAAGCAACCACATCCCTCCCTCACCTCATCAAAACAGCTTGAGAAATATATTTTGAGTGAAAAGTAATATATTTTTAGTGGTATATATGTATATCAAAACAAGAGTGTTTTCTTTCAAGTTTGTGAACAAGTACTATTCTACTTCGGATCTGTCGCAACGCACGGGCACATTGCTAGTAAAAGAAAAGGCCTGCCGCGTTCGCTTCGCACCCCCACACGTCTGGGAATCGGGAGTACTCCACATCCCATCCGGCACGCCACATAGCTAGGGAAGGCGTGTTGCCTAGCATTTTCTCTTTCATGTGGGACCGTAGTTGAGCAAACCGACTATCGGCAAACTGCACCCTGCATGCCGTGTTGGAAAAAAGAAACAAGGAGGGGAAGATCTAGCTGTAGCACGGAAGCCAAAAATTTGGTATCAGATGGGGCTCGTTGATAGAGTAGGAGCACTCCGTATGACTACTCCTACTAGTACGAAGTTTGTACTACAACTAGTACTACCACTATACAACTAGGTACGTGCACGGCACATCGTCGTAGGAACAAAAAACGGGAAGATCTTGTTTTGGGTGATTTATCTTTCTTCAGTCAATGTTGTATGAATAATATGATGTGGTGGGCACCCATGAACTTATGTGGCTTGGTTGCATGGCTAGGAAAGGCTAGTGAAAAATAAATAGATAATGTGTTTAGAGTGCACTCCACTAAATAGATACTTTGGATCCATTGCTATGCATGGGGCGACACATTGGTAGTAGTAAGAAATGAATTCCTGGTTTGGCACGAGTTCGTACCGTGGGAGCACCACAAGGCCTGACACAGGAGTTACATCTCCTTCTCGGGGCCCACGGGACCGAGCTTCACTGGCTTAATGCACGAGTCTATGAGTTAATGACACGTCGACCTTAAATGCGGACGACCCACATGTCATTCTCACTAAAGCAGAGTGGCAGTGGGACCGAGAGGGGTGAGGAGCAGGTCGGCGGACAAGGCTTGCCTGCTCCCCTCTCATGCTCCAATCCGTACTCCCACACCACTATTTTTCATCCAACAGTTATAATAGATTTCCTCGTGTGGGTCATCTATAGCCTCAAAGAAAGGTACACAAAGGTCATATTTCCAGGAAATAATTTCTTGCATGAAGCTATACACGCATGCAAGACCATTTCCTTTCCTGCTCGTCCTCCTCCGGATCATCAGCTGCATTGACAATGCCGGTGCCAATGCCAAAGCGTCGCAATAGGTGCCTGCCACCATGTAGCATGCTGCGGTGCCAGCGAGTACCACCTCCTCCATGCCAACATCAGTGTCTGGGCCATGCACATGCAGTGCTCCCATAGTATTTTACCCGCATGTTCGACTACAGTACCACACCGATCTTGGACGAGACCATGGAGCATGTGGTCAAGAAAAGTCTCTATCTGGCCGACGCATGTTGAGGTGCTTAACTGTTGTGACATGCCGCACGACGTTTACTAGCTCGCGCTCCAGATGAGCGGCAGGGTACTGCTCCCGATCGTTAGTGGTCCAATGGCAATGATGGCCGGGTGGGAGCTTGAGCGGGAGCCAATGATCTACCCGGAGCACATAGCTTGACTTTGGCTCGAGATTCCGATCACTTGCACCATCCCGAGGATGTACCACTCAACCACGAGGCTGGAATGCTGGATACGTAGAGGCGTGTGCTCATGGGCGGGAGCAACCTTCTCAACGGATACCGGTTTGCGAACATGATGTACTCGACGTAGTTGAGCAAGTGAGCCTAGAGGTGTTTCTGCCATCGTACGTTGACACGTGGCTCAACGGGAACAAGATCCTCTGACATACAGGATACTACTGCAGAGGGACGTCATTGTGAGTAGGCCGTTCATTGTGAATCCAATGACAGCCAGTGAAACTCATAGAAGCACATAGGAGTTTGCTCCCCGACACGATCAAAGGGACGAACTCAAGTGTCTAAGAGCAGCCGGCCGCCGCTAGAGAGCACGCACACACACCCCAGACATGATCATGGATGCACAACACACACACACGACAGGCATGTTGTCCCTGCTGACACACACAACAATGTATAGCACCGTCACCGCTGCGTAGTGCAGATTTGGACAAAGCCTTCCACCGGTGGTCCTTTTGTAGCCTGAAGCGTGGGAGTGAGACCTGAGGACCCTAACTTGTGAGCTGTACGAACGCGGTTGTGGGGGCGGGGGTGCAGCGTGGTAGCTCGGCGAAGGAAGCACATCGGTCGCGGGGAAGGAAGCAGGTCAGTGGCGGCCGCACTTAGGCAGCAGCTTGGGTAGGGGGCGATGCGGTGCAGGCTGTAAACAAGGGGAAGCACGTGCTCTCGCTGAGGTAGTTGAGAGTGGCCTCGAGCCCTTGACGTCGTGGTACAGTCGAGCACGAGTGCACGACCATGGAACTGGCGTGCTGACGAGCTGACTCTGGCGTGTTTGTACGGGTTTCACCTGTTGCCGTTGTATTTGCAATGAACGGCCTACACACAATAACGTCCCTCTGCGGTAGTATCCTGTACGTCAGAGGATCTCGTTCCAGCTCAACGACGTGCGGCTACATGCAGCATAGGTCAGCTACGGGGAAGCGGCATCGGTGTGGTTCCAGATGCCCAGCTAGCTATTGTCACGGCGGCGTTCGCGACTCACTTGTTCGAGTTGAACCGATCGGTGGCGGCCTAGCCGTGGCGAGGGAGCCACAGTTGGACGTCAGGGTGTTATGAGGCGTAGATGTCCATGGAAGGGAAGTATGGCAATTTTGCAAAAAGATACCCACACCCATCTCTACTTTTGCAAATAAGGCCTTCCCTCGTTCATCGTTTTCTCCCACAAGATAACCTACTCATACAAATGCATGCAACACATGGGCATGTTGCTAGTAAGAAACAAATCTCGAGTTTGGCACGAGTTCGTGCAGCGGTAGCAACACAAGGCCTGGCGCCAGAGTTACATTTCCCTCTCGGGGCCCACGGGACTGACCTTCAGTGGACCCGATAGGTGGCTGGTCCACATGTCATGCTCCCGAAGGCAAAGGGGCGGTGGGGCCGAGAGGGGTTAGCCGCAGGACGGGGACATGTGGTGTCATGGGTTCGAGCAGCGTCGTGGGAATCGCGTGTGGCTGTGGTAGAAACTTGATGCTCGCCGCATTTCAGTTGGCCCACATGTCATGCACACAAAGTCCGAGGGGCAGTGCGGCCGAGAGGGGTGAGGCGCACATCGGGGGACGTGGTGCCATGGGTTGGAGCGGCACCGTCGGAGTTCCAATCAAATCTAGGAACTCCCGCGACCGCAGAGAGTTCATTGGTAGAAAAGGATTCGTCGAAGGTTTCAACCAGCCCAACAATATCAACATTATCCCCTCAAACAACATCCTTTAGTTGACCCTCACGCCCTGTAGCGCCGAAACCTCTAATGTTCTAGAACAAGGCTCTCATCTAATGGAAAGATTTTTAATTTGGAGACTCGACCTGCACGGGGCAGCACAGGATTTTGCATGCTTGGAAGGGCCACGCTTGGCCATAATCGAACGATCCTGGCCCCTACCAGGATCATACACCACCTCCCTCTTCCCTACAGGAATAGTAGCACATGCTGTTGCGGCCTCTTTGGCCTTGGCAATGGTTGCTTGGGCAACCTCATTCACACAATCCAAAGCCAGAATAGCAGAAGGAGAACCAAACCCCGGATCGATAGAAACCCCAACATCTGAAAGAACGTGCAAAAAGTGATCATCCGGAAGCGAAGGAAGAACCAACCACACTGGAGAAGGAGGAGTGGGGTTGGGTGGTTCCTCAATAGATTTGGCGACCATGCATCATCATCAGAGGCCTCGACCTTCGAGTCTTCCCATTTTTCTTCCTCCTCCTCCTCCGAGGCGGCCGTGGTAGCGCTTCCCTTCTTCTTGGGAGGAGCGCCGCCCGACCTCGAGGGCTCTGGCGGGGCGGGCTCCATCAGCTTCAACATGGCCGCGTCTTGCGCCTGGCTGGGGAATGAGGGGTCCGACGGGGAAGATACAAAGGCCATGAACTCTTGCGAGCCAAAGGAAAGTCAGAAGAAAGTAGTAAAATTAAACACCAAGAGACAAAACACCCGAAATACACACTTACGTCATTCCGTGGATTGGAGGCATTGAAGGGCTCCAAAACAACGCTCCCATTGACCTTGATTGGCTCCAGGCAGGTCAAAACACTAACACAACACCAGATATCCAACAACCTGAGCCAATTGTTGGCCCTGTGTACTTGTATATCCCAGTGACATGAGCCCT
>NC_041393.1:333652585-333692255 GCF_002162155.2 Triticum dicoccoides
GGGGGGGGGATGTGGCGCACCACCCACGTCCTCATGATGTGCGCCCCTTCTAGCCCGATGGTCTTCAGCCAAGCTATGGCGTTAGTGACAAGCGGTTCAGCGGACCCCGGGAATGCAACTTCCTTTTGGGGCTCTTCGACAAAAGGAGGCAAGCATTACCCGAGCTCGAGAACATAAAATCAGAACTTGTGCCACTCTCAGACCGACATCGATAATTCCACGGGCTGCAGGTTGGCTCCTCTGAGGTCGTAGACAGAGTCTCCGTTCATATGGACCAGACACGGAAAAAGTACCGGAATAGCTCAACATAAGGATACATTCCAAGAAAGCACCCACAAAAAGTGATGAAAATGGCGATATGGAGAACCCTGTTGGTTGGAATGTGATGCAGCTGGCAGCCGTAGATGTGAAGCATACGACACATAAAGTTATGCATCAAGAAGCCAAGCCCCCGTCTGAAGTACTCCTGTCCTGATGGAGCACATGCTCACTGGTGTTAGGGGCCGGTGGGGCTTTCCCGTCTAGAATTCGGTGCGATATATTTTCCATCATGGGATTCTCAGCCACGAACTGGTCGAGCTCATCAACGGAGACCGCCAACAGGATCCATTTTCATGTGGCCTTGTTGGCCACCAGTGGTTTATTCTATTCGCTGACAGTGGCGGTTGCCATTTACGAGCTGCGTTGGGATTTTCCACCAAGAGGAAGAGTGAAGCAATATAGTGGCCGAGAAGTATTTCCCTTAGTGAGAACAAGGTTATCGAACCAATAGGAGAACCACGCAAATCCTTATCGTCAGCACCTACACAGAAAAGCAAATACAAGCACCGAACACGGGCAAGAGGGTTGTCAATCCCCTTGAACTTGTTACTTGTAACGATTAAATCTGGTAGTGGTAGATAGATAAAAATAAAATTAAAATAAAACATGAAAAAAATGCATCAAGGTATTTTGGTTTTAGTAATATGGTTAAAGTAGACCCGGGGCCATAGTTTTCACTAGAGGCGGCTTCTCTCTCGAAACAATAGCATACGACGGGTAGACAAATTACAGTTGGGTAATTGATAGAAAAGCGTGTAGTTATGATGTTATTCACGATAATGATCACAGATATAGGCATCACGGTCCGTGACAAGTAGACCAACTCCTGTCTGTATCTACTACTATTACTCTGCCAATCGTCCGCTATCGAGCATGCATCTATGGTAATAAGTTCATGACAAACAGAGTAACACTTTAAGCAAGATGACATGATGCAGACGAAGTAAACTCAAGCAATATGCATAACCCCCCATCGTTTTATCCTTAATGGCAAGAATACAAATACATGCCTAACTACCACTCCTATCACAAGGTGAGCACACTGCAAGATTGAACCCATTACCATGCACGTCTCCTACTAAAGATAAATCAATCTAGTTGGCCAAACCAAACAGATAGATATGAGAGAAATAAAAAGCTATCATAATCATGCATAATAAAGTTCACAAAAGACTAGATTACTTTTAATGAATAATTTGATCATAAATACACAATTCATTAGATCCCGACAAAGACATCGCAACAGAAGATTGCATTGGATAGAACTCCAAGAAGATCGAGGAGAACATTGTATTAAAGATCAAAGAGAGAGAAGAAGCCATCTAGCTACTAGACATGGACTAATGACCCACAAGTATAGGGGGTTCAATCATAGTCCTTGCGATAAGTAAGAGTATCGAACCCAATGATGAGCAAAAGGAAATGACAAGTGGTTTTTAGCAAGGTATTTTCTGCAGGCATTTAAATTATCGGTAACATATAGTTTGGTAGTAAGATAATTCGTAACGGCTAACAAGTAACAAGTGTAACAAAGGTGCAGCAAGGTGGCCCAATCCTTTTTGTAGCAAAGGATAAGCCTGGACGAACTCTTATATATGATGTCTACTACACTAGACATTGTTGGGCCTCCAAGTGCAGAGGTTTGTAGGATAGTAGCAAATTTCCCTCAAGTGGATGACCTAAGGTTTATCAATCCATGGGAGGCATAGGATGAAGATGGTCTCTCTAAAACAACCTTGCAACCAAATAAAAAAAGTCTCTTGTGTCCCCAACACACCCAATACAATGGTAAATTGCATAGGTGCACTAGTTCAGCGAAGAGATGATGATACAAGTGCAATATCGATGGTAGATATAGGTTTTTGTAATCTCAAAATATAAAAACAGCAAGGTAGAAAGTAACAAAAGTGAGCGAAAATGGTATTGCAATGCTTCGAAACAAGGCCTAGGGCTCATATTTTCACTAGTGCAAGTTCTCTCAACAAGAATAACATAATTAGATCATATGAAAATCCCTCAACATGCAACAAAGAGTCACGCCAAAGTCACTAATAGCAGAGAACAAACAAAGAGATTATTGTAGGGTACGAAACCACCTCAAAGTTATTCTTTCCAATCAAACCATTGGGCTATTCCTATAAGTGTCACAAATAGCCCTAGAGTTCGTAGTAAAATAACACCTTAAGACACAAATCAACCAAAACCCTAATGTCACCTAGATACTCCAATGTCACCACAAGTATCTGTGGGTTTGATTATACTATATGCATCACACAATCTCAGATTCATCTATTCAAACCAACACAAAGAACTTCAAAGAGTGCCCCAAAGTTTCTACCGGAAAGTCAAGATGAAAACGTGTGCCAACCCGTATGCTTAAGTTCACAAGGTCACTGAACCCACAAGTTGATCACCAAAACATACATCAAGTAGATCACATGAATATCCCATTGCCACCACAGATAAGCACACGCAAGACATAAATCAAGTGTTCTCAAATCCTTAAAGACTCAATCTGATAAGATAACTTCAAAGGGAAAACTCAATCCATTACAAGAAGGTAGAGGGGGAGAAACATTATAAGATACAACTATAGTAGCAAAGCTGGCGGTACATCAAGATCATGCCAAATCAAGAACATGAGAGAGAGATATCAAACACATAGCTACTGCTACATACCCTCAGCCCCGAGGGTGAACTACTCCCTCCTCGTCATGGAGAGCGACCGGATGATGAAGATGGCCACCGGTGATGATTCCCCCCTTCGGTAGGGTGCTGGAACAGGGTCCCGATTGGTTTTCGGTGGCTACAGAGGCTTGCGGTAGCGGAACTCCCGATCTAGGTTTCTTTTCAGGGGTTTCTATATTTATAGGATTTTTTGGCATCAGGAACAAGTCAGGGGGGTCTCTGAGTCAGCGACGAGGTAGGGGGCGCTCCCAGGGGGTAGGGCGTGCCCTCCACCCTCGTGGAAGACTCGAGACTCTTTTGGCCCAACTCTTTTGCTTCGGGGGATTCTTCCGGTCCATAAAAAAGCTCCAGGAATTTTCAGTTCGTTTGGACTACGTTTGACATTCCTTTTCCATAAAACTCAAAAACAAGGAAAAAAACAGAAACTGGCACTGGGCTCTAGGTTAATAGGTTAGTCCCAAAAATCATATAAAATAGCATATAAATGCATTTAAAACATCCAAGACAGATAATATAATAGCATGGAACCTCGATGGGCACAACCCACCAGGGCGCGCCCCCCTCCAGGCGTGCCGAGGTGGGTTGTCCCCACCTGGTAGCCCCGCAGACTCTAAAACCTACGCTATAAAATCAGATTTTTCCAGAAAAAATCAGGGAGGAAGAATTATCGTGTTCCACGAGACGGAGCCGCCGTCACCTCCTGTTCTTCATCGAGAGGCCAGATCTGGAGTCCGTTTGGGGCTCCGGAGAGGGGGATCTTCGTTCCTCGTCATCACCAACCCTTCTCCATCGCCAATTCCGTGATGCTCCCCACCAAGAGTGAGTAATTCCTTCGCAGAATCGCTGGTTGGTGAGGGGTTGGATGATATTCATCATGTAATGAAGTTAGTTTTGTTAGGGCTTGATCCCTTGTATCCACTATGTTCTGAGATTGATGTTGCTATGACTTTTCCATGCTTAATGAATGACACTTTGGGCCCAGGTGCCATGATTTCAGATCTGAACCATTTATGTTATCACCATTATATCCATGTTCTAGATCCAATCTTGCAAGTTATAGTCACCTACTACGTGTTATGATCCGGCAACCCCAAAGTGACAATAGTCGGGACCACTCCTGGTGATGATTGTAGTTTGAGGAGTTCATGTATTCACCATGTGTTAACACTTTGTTCCGGTTCTCTATTAAAAGGAGGCCTTAATATCCCTTAGTTTCCAATAGGACCCCGCTGCCACGGGAGGGTAGGACAAAAGATGCCATGCAAGTTCTTTCCATAAGCACATATGACTTTTAAGGAATACATGCCTACATTATATTTATGAACTGGAGCTAGTGCCGTATCACACTAGGTTATGACTTTCACATGATGAATATCGTCCAACAAATTACCGATCCAATCCCTAAGAATTTATCCTATATTGTTTCTGCTAAATTACTACTGCCATCGGTATTGTTGCTCTTGCTACAAAATCACTGCTATCACTGCTACCGTTACTATTGCTACTTCTACTATTATCAAAACTATCATACTACTTTGCTACTAATCACTTTGCTACAGATAATTAATCTCCTGGTGTGGTTGAATTGACAACTCAGCTGCTAATACTTACAAATATTCTTTGGCTCCCCTTGTGTCAAATCTATAAATTTGGGTTGAATACTCTACCCTCGAAAACTGTTGCGGTCCCCTATACTTGTGGTTATCAGCCGACGCAACGAAGAATGTCCACCTGGAGGTTGCGTTCCCCGCGAGGCGCCTCACCCTACAAGAATTCATCGACCTACACATCCACGTGTACGAGCAAGTCGTGTACATAGGTATCTACAAGGCTGGTGAGGACGCTGCAACGTTGGCCTTCGTCAACCGGCTGGAAGCATTGGACACCTTTGTTGAGAAGCACCTTGACCTCGCCACAAAAGCCGCCGCTCCTAAGCCGCCGGTCGGTGGCCTGACGCACTGAGTTGAGGAGAAGGAGGTCGTACGTTGATGGATCCATCTTTCTTCTTACCTCCTGTAATCACCACTGCAATCGCATCATCGTGGCCTTAATTCTTATTGTGCTATTGCATTTTCGTTCCAGTCAATACAGACATGTGCGATCCCTTTTCTCACATTTGGAGGCAATTATATGCGACACTGTAACTAGTACTCTATCCGTCAATTTATAAGTTGTGCTTACCTTTTCCATCAAGTTCGTGCAACGCACGGGCATCTTGCTAGAAACACTACAACATGTTGAACCGCATGTGACAAAACCGACGATGCGCTAACCTAGCTACTACCCTACTTATCTGGTGGAAAAAGCCCCGCCCTAGCGTTTTCAATCGTTATTTCTATCTATCGATCATGCCAAGGATAAGAACCAAATGATACAATTTACACATGTTTCTCTATCTCTACTTCTCTACTCTTATAAAATTAGAGTTGGTGATGATGGTGTGCCTGCCATCCTGCAATATAGGCCGTCCAATTTATATCTGACAGATAGGAAGGAAACTATGACAATTTTGCAAAAATATACCCACACCCCTCTCCACATTTGCAAGTAAGGCCTTCCCTCGTTCATCCTTTTCTCCCACAATATAAACTACTCATGCAAATGCATCTTGATGTTCCGTGAAACGCATGGGCATCTTGCTAGTATCCTATAAAAGACTCAGTTGGTGATGGCAGTGTGTCTGCCATCCGTCGTTTATGACCATTAGATCTGCATCTAACAGCTATGAGGTAAGTTGTGGAATTTTTTCAACAATAGCCCACTTCTCTGCTCCAATTTGCAGAAACACCTTATTATCTTGAAAGCAACCACATCCCTCCCTCACCTCATCAAAACAGCGTGAGAAATATATTTTGAGTGAAAAGTAATATATTTTTAGTGGTATATATGTATATCAAAACAAGAGTGTTTTCTTTCAAGTTTGTGAACAAGTACTATTCTACTTTGGATCTATCGCAACGCACGGGCACATTGCTAGTAAAAGAAAAAGGCCTACCGCGTTCTCGTCGCACCCCCACACGCCTGGGAATCGGGAGTACTCCACATCCCATCCGGCACGCCACATAGCTAGGGAAGGCGTGTTGCCTAGCATTTTCACTTTCATGTGGGACCATCGTTGAGCAAACCGACTATCGGCAAACTGCACCCCGCATGCCATGTTGGAAAACACAAACAAGGAAGGGAAGATCTAGATGTAGCACGGAAGCAAAAAATTTGGTATCAGATGGGGCTCGTCGATAGAGTAGGAGCACTCTGTACGACTACTCCTACTAGTACGAAGTTTGTACTACAACTAGTACTACCACTATACAACTAGGTACATGCACGACACATCGTCGTAGGAACAAAAAACGGAAGATCTTGTTTTGGGTGATTTATCTTTCTTCAGTCAACATTGTATGAATAATATGATGTGGTGGGCACCCATGAACTTATGTGGCTTGGTTGCATGGCTAGGAAAGTCTAGTGAAAAATAAATAGATAACGTCTTTAGAGTGCACTCCACTAAATAGATACTTTGGATCCATTTCTATGCACGGGGCGGCACATTGGTAGTAGTAAGAAATGAATTCCTGGTTTGGCACGAGTTTGTACCGCGGGAGCACCACAAGGCCTGGCGCAGGAGTTACATTTCCCTCTCGGGGCCCACGGGACCGAGCTTCACTGGCTTAGTGCACCGGCCTATGAGTTAATGACACGTCAACCTTAAATACGGCCGGCCCACATGTCATTCTCATTAAAGCAGAGTGGCGGTGGGACCGAGAGGGGGTGAGGAGCAGGTCGATGGACGAGGCTTGCCTGCTCCCCTCCCATGCTCCAATCCGTACTCCCACACCACTAATTTTCATCCAATAGTTATAATAGGTTTCCTCGTGTGGGTCATCTATAGCTTCAAAGAAAGGTCGTAATTCCAGGAAACAATTTCTTGCATGAAGCTATACACGCATGCAAGACCCTTTCCTTTCCTACTCGTCCTCCTCCGGATCATCAGCTGCATTGACAATGTCGGTGCCAATGCCAGAGCGTCGCAATAGGTGCCTGCCACCATGTAGCACGCTGCAGCGCCTGCGAGTACCACCTCCTCCATGCCAACATCAGTGTCTGGGCCATGCACATGCAGTGCTCCCATAGTATTTTACCCGCATGTTCGACTGCAGTACCACACCGATCTTGGACGAGACCATGGAGCATGTGGTCAAGAAAAGTCTCTATCTGGCTGATGCATATTGAGGTGCTTGACTGTTGTGACGTGCCGCACGATGTTTACTAGCTCGCACTCCGGATGAGCGGCAGGGTACTGCTCCCGATCGTTAGTGGTGCGACGACAATGATGGCCGGGTGGGAGCTCGAGCGGGAGGTAATGATCTACCGGGGCACATAGCTGAACTTGGGCTCGAGATCCCGACCGCTTGCACCATCCCGAGGATGTACCACTCAGCCACGAGGCTGGAATGCTGGATACATAGAGGCGTGTGCTCGTGGGCGGGAGCAACCTTCTCAAAGGATACCGGTTTGCGAACATGATGTACTCGACATAGTTGAGCAAGTGAGCCTAGAGGTGTTTCTGCCATCGTACATTGACACGTGGCTCAACGGGAACAAGATCCTCTGACGTATAGGATACTACTGCAGAGGGACGTCATTGTGTGTAGGCCGTTCATTGCGAATCCAACGACAACAGGTGAAACTCATAGAAGCACGTAGGAGTTTGCTCACCGACACGATCAAAGGTACGAACACGAGCGCCTAAGAGCAGCCAGCCGCCGCTAGACAACACTCACACACACCCCAGACGTGATCATGGACGCCCAACACGCACACGGCACGCAGGTTGTCCCTGCTGATGCACACAACAATGTATAGCACCGTCACCGCTGCGTAGTGCGGATTTGGACAAAGCCTTCCACCGGTGGTCCTTTTGTAGCCTGAAGCATGGGAGCGAGGACTGATGACCCTAACTTGTCATCTGTACGAATGCGGCCGTGGGGGTGGGGGTGCAGCGTGGCAGCTCGGCGAAGGAAGCACATCGGTCGCGGGGAAGGAAGCAGGTCAGCGGCGGCTGCACTTGGGCAGCAGCTAGGGCAGGGGGTGACGCAGTGCAGGCTGCAAAGAAGGGGAAGCACGTGCTCTTGCTGAGGTAGTTGAGAGTGGCCTCGAGCCCTTGACGTCGTGGTACAGTCGAGCACGAGTGCACGACCATGGAACTGGCGTGCTGACGAGCTGACTCTGGCCTGTTTGTACGGGTTTCACCTGTTGCCGTTGTATTCGCAATGAATGGCCTACACACGATGACGTCCCTCTGCAGTAGTATCCTGTACGTCAGAGGATCTCGTTCCAGCTCAACAGCGTGCGGCTACATGCCAGCGTAGGTCAGCTATCGAGAAGCGACATCGGTGTGGTTCGAGATGCCCAGCTAGCCCTTGTCACGGCGGTGTTCGCGACTCACTTGTTTGAGTTGAACCGACCGGTGGCGGCCTGGCCGTGGCGAGGGAGCCACAGTTGGACGTCAGGGTGTTATGAGGCATATATGTCCATGGAAGGAAACTATGGCAATTTTGCAAAAAGATACCCACACCCCTCTTTACTTTTGCAAATAAGGCCTTCCCTCGTTCATCATTTTCTCCCACAAGATAAACTACTCATACAAATGCATCTTGATGTTCCGTGCAACGCATGGGCATGTTGCTAGTAAGAAACCAATCTCGAGTTTGGCATGAGTTCGTGCAGCGGTAGCACCACAAGGCCTGGCGCAGGAGTTACATTTCCCTCTCGGGGCCCACGAGACTAACCTTCAGTGGACCCGATAGGTGGCTAGTCCACATGTCATGCTCCCGAAAGCAAAGGGGTGGTGGGGCCGAGAGGGGTGAGCCACAGGACGGGGACGTGCGGTGTCATGGGTTCGAGCAGCGTCGTGGGAATTGCGTGTGGCTGTGGTAGAAACTTGATGCTCGCTGCATTTCAGTTGGCCCACATGTCATGCACACAAAGGCCGAGGGTCGGCACGGCAGAAAGGGGTGAGGCGCACATTGGGGGACATGGTGCCATGGGTTGGAGCGGCATGGTCGTCGTAGTTCAACTTCCATGGACAAGCTGTCATGTCTACTGACACATGCATTGCATACCGATCACTAGAAGGAGTAGTAGAGAAAGCTAGGCGGATAAATAGTTCCTTATAGTTAAGAAGACCTACGCTGCTACTTGTTTGAAAGACATGCACACCATCAAAATAGTTCATCTATATCAATATACACAGTGAGGAATTATTTTTTCTACAAGAGAGGAAATAGTTCATCCATCAATATTTTTTCTGTGGGATACGTCTTCGCAACAAGGTCTTTGGACCTTGCAGCTATTTCGCAACTCACACAGGCATCGAGGGCAGCATATTTTATCCGCTAGTACGACAAGGGATAATTCTCCCGTCCAGACGACCTTAATGCCAGCGTCTCGTCACCCTTCTGAAGATCTGTACCGAGCACAAAATTTGCTACGTCGAATAGGGATGGTGTCTGTTTATCACAATCTTCTACATGAATTTTGATTCTGGTTTGTAGGTCTACGATGCTTGTCAAATCAAGGTTGTACGACGCCAGCTTCTATTTGTCCCCTTCGATGGCTTCCCCACAGAAGTATATATCCTCCCGAGACAAGAAATCATGGAGCTCATCTGGTATGGAGGGCGCGTGTATGATGTGGTACACCAAAACATCATCTTAGAGGCACAACTGAAGGACGGTGGCGCATTGGATCTTCCCAGTGGCACGCTCCCTGTACTCTGCATTGAGACCGATGACCTTCATCTCTACCTTTTGGAGGGAGCTGGATACATTGTTGATCCACTTTCGAACAACCCTTGGGTGGTCGGTGACAGTGGCAACTATGCTCAGCGAGCCTTTGACGAGGACATGTGGGACGCTAAAAACCTGCATCTGGATCTCTTTCGCCACTTGGAACTGCTGGACCGGAGGGCTATGGTTTGGACAATTAGGATTAGATGGCTAGTCTAACTGAAAAAGGTGATTATTTAAAGGGATTTCGGAATTACTCCAGGAGTTTGTGAAGAGGTTAAAACAATGTGAATGTAGTGGGGTTTGGATGCAAATGAAGATGAAGGAGAGGTGAAGAATCCGAGGAAAATTGGTTCCCGATGGAGAAGTAAATGGGAAAAGTGGCCTGCAGGCAGTTGATTAGATGGCTAGGTAGACTAAACGAAAAGGCTATGCGGGTAGACTGAGGAGTGGTACCTGTCCGTGTACATGCCCATCCTTCTAGCGCTACATGTGCCACTTGCTAGTTGAGGTCACTCTTTCGAATCACTGTGGCGAGAAATTTTATGATTCCTTTTTATTTCTGCACCACTCTTGACATGTGGGACGTATGCAAACTGTCGGTGCAACATACCCAGGGCCTGTTGACCAGACTATGCATAGGCACAAGATCAAGACTGGAACACCAGAGCAAGAGACCAAGAGACTTGAAGAACCAACTAACAGATCAGAAGGAACCAAGACTGAGGCATAAGGATCAGACATTATCAAGAGAGAGGCCTCCTTTGCCGGGCAGGCAAGCCCGACAAGGGGCGAGGCCACCCCCAGAACAAGAGGACCAAGGCGTCCCGGCAGGGCCTGCCGGGACTCGCGGGGACCAGATCATCTCACCGACTACTCCATCACGACCCACGTCGTCAATCAATGCGGTGTCAAGACACATGATGATTAAGTGGCAGCCATTCGCCACATGGCAGCCACTTCCTACCAAGGAAACCCATAGATGACACTCGTCCGGTGATGTGTCAAGTGAGCAGGCATGAAGCTGGCGAATTAGCCCAACAGGCCTTGCCGGGCAACCAACGATGTGACACTAAGCGACACATTAAATGCACATTGTTAGCCTGCAGAGTTAGGTATGATAGCATTGTTTTCTATCATATCAGTGTGTAATGACTAATTTGCCACTATGGTAACCCCTTTATCTATAAAAGGAGGCCCATGGTAACGACTGGGGAGGTTAGAAGTTTAGACCACTCATACCCCCATACGTGCGTAGCCGCTGCTGCCCGAAGCAACCCTTGCCGGGCGATTGTACTATGCACCACCACTAACTTTTCCCATCAATCCACCAAACCAAGAGTAGGGTTTTATGCCTCGCGGTGGCCCGAACCTGGGTAAAACTGCCTATGCGATCCCTGCCATGCTGCCTTGCGTTGGTCTGCTCTTTGCGCAATGCGACTCCCCCATGCCGAACCAGCAAGGGGCCGTCCTGGTCTCATAGGTGGTTGTGGTTTCCCGTGACATCTTTGGCGCACCAGGTAGGGGGATCGCTTGCGCGAACCTGAAGACGTAAGCAACGCATCATCTTCATTGCCATTTGCACCTTCGAGGGCGCCATCGACCATGGTGCCCAAGAAGAAAGCATCTCCTTCAGCTCATCCATCCACCTCAAAGGCTCCACTACCCGTGGCCTCCAATGATATGGGGGGCACGGAGACGCACGAGGGAGCGAACGCTGCAGGGGATGTGGCCGGAGCAGGCGGC
Source organism: Triticum dicoccoides (assembly GCF_002162155.2). NCBI lineage: Eukaryota > Viridiplantae > Streptophyta > Magnoliopsida > Poales > Poaceae > Triticum > Triticum dicoccoides. The sequence continues at coordinate 333,664,129 of NC_041393.1, forward strand.
ACCACCACCACCCCCCTCGCGGCCGACATGGGAGCAAAAGATGCCGAAGGAGAGTGACATAAGCAACACCCCAACGGCCGTGCTACGCCCATTGACGGGGGCAGCCACAGCGATGGCGCGTGGTCTGGGGCGAGCCACCGCCCTACAGCCGTCCCACTGCAGCCACGGCTGCTGCGCGTGCGCTCTTCCCAGGGCGGGTCGACCGAACTGGTGCGCCCACCGGAGCTGATGGCCTTCAGGTGCCTCCGCCTCACCACCCTGTCACCCAGGTGGTCGCACCACAACAATGGGGGTGCAGTGCTGCTGCCGCTGACTCCACCAGGAGCCGAGCGACGACGCGATCGACATCGTCATCATCTATGCTAAGCACAGCCTCGGAGGCCATGGCGCGGGCTCAGCTGCTGCTTAGGTTTCCACCAGTGGCCGAGAAGATGGACGAATGGCGTGCCACCATCCAAAGTCTGCTCAGTTTTGCCAAAGTTGAGGGCCCATGACGAGCCGCCCTGCCACGACCTCCCCAAGCAATGGCTACGGCCCATGCCACTGCCCGTATGGAGGGAGCCATCCCTACGGTGCAATCCCCACCATGGTGGCCGGCACGGGCGCGACCAAATCAAGACCTTGATGATGCCTCGATGGCCTCTTCTGGTCCTCAAGCACGTCCGGGACAACGGCGAACCTCGGAAGATGGGAGGAGAGGAGACGTGTGCATCGTCGAGCAACACCGCAGCAACCTCCTCCGAGTCGACGGGCGCGGCGGAGCCGACATCGACGAGCCCACTCTTGGTGCTGATGGGCTCCTTCCCTTCAAAGTTGGCTGCCCTGCCTTCACCCCTGAGCTGCGGCAAGTCTGTTGACCGTCCGTTCGCACGTTCAAGCCGGAGATACCTGAGAAGTACGATAGGAGGCTGAATCCGGCAGAGTTCCTTAGCATCTACACCATCGCCATCCAGGCTGCCGGGGGAAGAGGTGAGAAGGTGTTAGCCAACTACTTCTTGTTGGCACTCAAATCCAATGTGAGGTCTTGGCTGATGCACCTACCGGAGAACTCCATTTCGTCATGGGCAGATCTGTGCCATGAGTTGATCGGTGCTTTCACCGGTGGCCACCAGGAGCCGGGCTGCCCCGGTGATCTGTAGCTTCTCCAATAGAAGGAAGGAGAAACCCTCTATAAGTATTTGTAGAGGTTCAGTAAATTTCATAGGAATATTCCAAATATCCATCCGGCAGCCGTAATAGCTGCCTTCTAGTCCAATGTGCGCAACCGCCGTATCCGTGCCAAGATGAACGTGCGGTTTCCCAAGACTGTGAAGGAGTTGTACACCCTAGCGGATAAGTGTGCTCGGATGGAGGAATGGAGGAAATTGCCTAGATAAGAAGATTGCATTGATGTTGATTCAGAGGATGATGATGAATCCACCAGTCATAAGAAGGCTAAGAAGCAAAGTAAGAAGCGAAGGGATAAAGCAGTATTGAGTGTTGAAGGGCCAGGCACCCCTAGTACCGGCAATATCGCCAAGACTAAGGCCCCGGCAAGGAGGTTGCCGCATGCGCCGACTGCCAAGAAGCTACAGCTACCTAGAAAGCTGGGAAGGGCGATGGGTTGTACTGCAAGATCCAGCGGACCAAGGGCCACAACCTTCAGGAGTGCTATCAGGTTGAGAAGTTGGTCAAGAGACAAAGAGTAGAATATGAGAAGCATGATAAGGAAAAGGGTCAGAATGTTGCTGGCAGTAAGGGCCAAGGTGATGGAGCAAATCGCCCCAGCAAGCCCTTTCGGAACAAAGGAAAACCCGCCAGGGGCCAGGAGAAAGAAGTCTGTGATGATGAGAGTGATAAGGGGAATGAAGAGGAAACCAGTGAGCAGGAGTTTTAGAAGGCCACATACGCCCTGTGTGTTGATGGGGGTGCATCTTTGCACGTCTCCCACCGCCAACTCAAGCGGTGGGCACAGGAAGTCAATGCCGTGGAACCAGCGCCAGAGGCCCGGAAGCCGCTCAAGTGGTCCCGTACACCCATCATCTTCGACGAGGAGGACCATCCTAGCCGCACCACTGCGGTAGGATGACTTCCTTTGTTGGTTTCTCCAACAATTCGCAACCTCAAGGTCACAAAGATGTTGGTAGACGGCGGGGCCGGACTGAATCTGATTTCCTCGGCAGTCATCAGCATGCTTTAGATAGCAGAAGCAGAGCTAGAGGTTATAGGCATGTTTCAAGGAGTCAACCCTGGCAGGAGTTATCCTAAAAGGAAGATTACGTTGCCAGTAACATTTGGGGGAGAACTTAACTGCTGGACTGAGAAGATTGTGTTTGACGTAGGTGATCTCCCCCTGCTGTACAATGGGATCCTTGGGCGCCTGGGCTTGGCTAAATTCACGGTGACATCCCACTATGCCTACAATACCCTGAAGGTGCCTGGGCCACTGGGAGTCCTCACCATCCCGTCAGATCAGAAAGATGCCATCATTTGTGTGGACAAGATGTACAGGGACGCGGTCGTGGTAGAGGCTGTGACGGCAGCAGTTCCCGCCAAGGAGAGTAAACAGAAGAAACAAGATTGTAGGACCTCTGGCAAAGAATCCGAGAAGCGTGCCCCCTTCGAGTGCACGACACCCGTTGACGACGTGCCGGAGTGTTCCAACAGCAAGAGATCCAAGGGTGCTGCTCCACAAGTGAAAAAGGTCTCAGCAGGGCTGGCTGGCGTTGATGGTACTTTCACCATCAGCGCCACCGTTGATGACAAAGAGGAAAGCACGCTCGTTGCCTTCCTGCGGGCGAATATCGATGTGTTTGCTTGGAAAGCATCTAATATCCCCGGTGTTCCCAGGGAGGTAATCGAGCACCACCTTGCTGTCTGCCCACATGCCAGACCTGTGAAGTAGAAAGTCCGGAAGTAGGCCTTGGAGAGGCAACAGTTTATTGCAGAAGAGGTCAAGAATCTTGAAGCGGCTGGATTGGTCAGAGGAGTGCTACATCCCACTTGGCTAGCAAACCCAATGGTGGTCCGAAAGGCGAACGGGAAGCGGAGGCTGTGCATTGACTTCATAGACCTCAACATGGCTTGCCCAAAGGACCTGTTCCCCTTGCCGCGTATTGATCACATAGTGGATTCCACCTTAGGTTGTGATTTAATCTCATTTCTGGATACCTATTCTGGGTACCACCAGATCTTCATGTTAAAGGAGGACGAGGAGAAGACATCGTTCATCACTCCACGCGGTACATATTGCTTTGTCCGCATGCCGTTCGGATTAAAGAGTGACGGGTCCACCTTTGCAAGGATAGTCCAGATTGGTTTTGAACCTCAGCTGCACAGAAACATTGAGGATTATATGGATGACATTGTGGTCAAAACTAAGGACAAAGCAACTCTCATTCAGGATTTGGAGGAGACATTTGCAAATCTGCGCAAGATCAACTTGAAGTTAAACCCAGAGAAATGTGTGTTGGGTGTCCCCTCTGGCAAGCTGCTTGGATAATTTGTGTCCCACAGGGGGGTCGGAGCCAATCCAGACAAGATCAAGGCCATCGAGCAGATCCAAATGCCAAGGGCAGTCAAAAACGTGAGGCGCCTGACGGGATGCGTTGCCGCGCTAAGCAGATTCATCTCTAAGTCTGCCAAGGGCGCCCTGCCGTTCTTCAAGATTTTGAAGAAGGCAGGTCCCATGAAGTGGACCCCTGAAGCGGAGGCAGCTTTGCAAGAGCTGAAGACGTACCTATCCTCTGTGCCTACCTTGGTCGCACCCAAGTCTTAGGAGCCATTATTGTTATACTTGGCGGCAACCAACCAAGTGGTCAGTGCAGCCTTGGTAGCACAGCGAGAAGTGGATGAGAAAGAGACTGAGCAGAGGCCGGCAGGGCCAGATAAGGATCAGAGCAGCAGTGACCACGACAACGATGACAACCCCAAGGACACGGCAAAGAAGAAAGTGGTACAGCACCCAGTGTACTTCATCAGTTCCTTATTACGAGGGGCTAGGTCGAGGTACACTGGTGTGCAAAAGTTGATCTTTGGCCCTATCATGGCCTCAAGGAAACTACGCCACTACTTCCAAGCCCATGAGATCACAGTTGTTACTCGTTTTATGTTACAGCGGATACTCCAAAACCCGGAGGCTACCGGTACAATAGTGGAGTGGGCTTTGGAGCTATCCAGCTTTGGTTTGAGATTTGAGAGTATGTCAACTGTCCAGAGCAGGGTGTTGGCAGAGTTTATTGCAGAATGGATGTCAACCCCTGATGAGGAAGTGACAGAGACAGTTGTCCCCGGCAGGGAATCACAACAAGAATGGATTATGTATTTTGATGGTGCCTTTTCCCTACAAGGCGGCGGGGCTGTCGTGCTACTTGTTTCCCCCTCCGGGGAGCACTTGAAGTACATCGTCCAGATGCATTTTGCACGGGTAGAAGCTACCAACAATACAACAGAGTATGAAGGGCTCCTTGCCGGGCTTAGAATTGTAGCAGAATTGGGAATTAAGAAGCTGATCATTCGAGGAGATTCCAGCTGGTAGTGAGGCAAGTCAACAAGGATTATGAAAGTCCATTAATGGAGGCATACATCGAGGAAGTGAGAAGATCTTAGGAGCACTTTGACAGATTGCAAACAGAGCGCGTACCCCGCGCGGAAAATAGCATAGCTGATCATCTGTCAAAGTGCGCTACGCAGAAGCTTCATATGGAACTAGGGACTTTTGTTCTCCATCTTACTCAGCCCTCCGTATCCCCAGCAACAATGGCCTAGAAGAGGAGAAAGTTGGACACCGGAAAGCCTCTCCCGATAGAGCCGCCTATTGCCGGCAGAGACCCTGTCGGAAAAAACTCCTCGCAGCCTTCCGGACCACCCCCTCCTGCCGGGTCCATGGACCCGTGCATGAGGCAGTGCTCCCCCAGCAGAGGAGGTGCCGCTAGTCCTTATTGCCAAGCCATAGGCTCCAACTTGGGCAAGGCACATTGACTGCTTCCTCCAAACCGGAGAGCTTCCCGACAATCAAGACGAAGCTGAAAGAGTAGCCTAGAGGGCCAGTATGTATCGGTTTGTCGATGACACACTGTACAGAAGGAGGCCCAATGGTATGAAATTGAGTGTGTCTGCCGGGAAGAAGGAAAGGAACTGCTGGCTGAGATACACAGAGGAATGTGCGGTCCCACATTTGATCAAGGGCATTAGTTGGGAAAGCATTCCGGCAAGGATTCTATTGGCCCACAACCCTCCAAGATGCGGTCGAGCTAGTCACTAAGTGTGAAGCGTGTTAGTTCCATTCCAAGAAAACCCACCTGCCTACCCAAGCACTTCATACAATCCCTCTATCATGGCCATTTTCGGTCTGGGGGCTCGATATCCTCGGCCCCTTCCCCCGAGCAATCGGGGGCTTTGAATTCTTGTTCGTTGCCATCGACAAGTTTACAAAGTGGCCGGAAGTGACTACCGTGAGAAAGGTGACTACTCAGTCAGCTATCAAGTTCTTCAAAGATGTGGTATGCCGTTTCGGAGTTCCGGCAAGGGTCATCACTAACAACGGCACCCAATTCACGAGTCGCGCCTTCATGCAATATGTTCATGCCCTCGGATGCAAGATCTCATTCGCCTCTCTGGCACACCCCCGGAGCAATGGAATAGCTGAGAGGGAGAACGCTGAAGTGCTACATGGACTCAAGACAAGGACCTTTGATATGTTGTAGAAACATGTCAGGTGGTGGATCAAGGAGCTGCCGGTAGTTCTCTGGTCCGTCGGAACGACACCAAACCGAGCTACCGGGCAGACTCCCTTCTCCCTGATCTACGGGGCAGAAGCAGTTGTCCCCATAGAACTCATTTATGGGTCGCCTTGAGTACTTGCTTACGACGAAATCGTACAAGATCTGCATCGGCATGACGACGATGTGCTACTCGAGGAGAACCGTCTCCGGGCTGCTACGCGTGCTGCACGCTATCAGCAAGCCCTGCGTCGCTATCATAGCTGTAGGGTTCATACCCGGTGTTTTGAGGAAGGTGACCTTGTCCTTAGGCGCGTTCAGTTCACCAAGGGTACACACAAGCTGTCACCAAAGTGGGAAGGCACATACCGGGTAGTACAAGTCACCAGACCTGGCGCAGTCCGTCTGGAGATTAGAGATGACACTCTGTTGCAAAACTCATGGAATATTGAAAATCTCCGCAAGTTCTACCCGTAAGGCACGAGGCTGCCGGGCCCTTCCCGGCAGCCACCCATTTGTACAGGCCTTGCCTCAACTACATATAACCCCTTGTACAAAGTCGGGGCGATGACCCCGTGCAAGAGAAAATAAAGAAGCGATGTAGAGGGGCCCCAACCTAGATTGCATGCATGCATGAGCATTTCAGATTACTGCATAAGCATTTCCATGAGCATCTGCATATGCATATAGATAGGATTGCATCCTGCATTCATTCTCATCTGCATGGAGTTGCAGGTTCTCACTGTGGACTTGACTTTGACAAGGGAGTTAGAAGATTGCCGGGCACTGCGATCCCGGCAAGCCAAACAGATAAGTTCTACCTCTTGTCCATCCATGTTCTGTAAGCTATAACTTGTGCATTAGAAAGCCTCGCCGCTCCTTCTAGACTTAGGTGCTCCCACTCCTGACCTGAACGTTGCTTCAGTCAGAGTGGTCGTCGTTGCCTTTGATAAAGGGAAGTTGGCGGGGGGCTGGTCCTTCTGTCTGTAACCCAGCAGATAAGGTTCTCCGCCAGACAAAAAGAGGGCTGGTAGGATAGCCTGCTGGGGAAAACTCATTTATTTATACCAAAGAGGCACCTCACCTCTGCATGGACATATACATGCCCGACTTCTCGGCAGGGTTCATCTTTTTCTTTAAACATGATGGTACAAGTACAAGGTTACAGAACACAAACATGGACACGGGAGATTACATTATTTGAATTAAAATTTGGCAAATGCCGGTTTAATATTGAAAAAAGATAAGGGCACTGTAAACTCCTCTCCTTGTTCCTTCTCCCCCAGGATATACAGAGAGAAGAATGAGGCCGGGAGCAGCGCCCAAGATAGAGTCCACCGCGATCTCGTCGAGGCCTGCCGGATACAACCTGACAAGATCGGGAGTGGCAAAGCCGTGAAGGGGGGAGACGGCCCGGTGGCGCCCTTGGTCGCCGCCGCCAGGGGCCTCCAGAATCCCCAGCTCGAGAGACAGTGGAGTCATCCACCAAAGTTCAGCTGGAAGACTGCTGGAGGAGGCGAAGGCACCAAGAGAACAGCCCCCTCCCCGGCGACCAGGAGGCCGGTGATGATGATGCCGGGGAGGAGGGGAGGAACGAGAAGACTAGGCGGCAGGATGTCATGACGAGACAAATGCGTCGATGCAGTCGTGATCTATCCTGATGACTTGCCTCCCGCCTTCTCCCTCTTCCCTGGCTTCATCTTCATCAACACCTCGCCAAGGAAGCGCCAAGACCCCCGTCCGACGCCCCCTCCGAAGACGCGGCGAGCGACCAAGGCGGCAAAGGGTTGAGAAGTGCGACGCTCCCCTCCTTGGCGGGTAGGAAGGCGTGCCCCTCATCGACATCAACTCCAGCTCCGAGGAGAGGGGCTGTACTGGGATTTCCAATGATCCCGAGCCCGTCCCCTTGGACTTGGACCAAGCTTACATCCCAAGCTCTAGCACCCTCGCTCGGCATTATCAACCAAAACTAAAGCCTGGAGGCCAGCCCCAGACTCCCCTTCCTAGCATATTCGAGAAGGAGAAAGACAAAAGAAGAAGAGGATGTCGTTGGATGCCTCCGTTCCTCCCCCGCTCTTCCTTTTATAGGTAGACAAGGGACTGGGGGCTGGATCCATGGAGGGCGACCACCGCCCTCCTCTAACAGTTCAAGGAAGCCGGGCCCGTGCCATCATACTCTCCCACGCCACGTGGCTCCGCTACCTACCCCGCGTGGTGCATGTGGCGTATGTGGCTAAGGATAAAGGCATGGTGGGAAGACTGAATTGGCAGTTTCTATCCCGTGTGTTAAAGTCATTCACGGGCCATTACTAGAGTGGTCCCACCACCATTGGCTTTGCTCGATGCACGGGGAAACCGAAAACTGGTCCGGAATCAAGACTAATGAAGAAGCAAAGAAGACCTTAAGAGACCAACCTCTTCGACAGCGCTGCATCTGCACTTGTTAGGCCCTACACCGACGACGCTCCGCGGCGTGTTGGGGCAGGCCCGAGGGCTTCTATCGGTGCAACAGACCCAGGGCCTATTGACCTGACTGTGACATGCACAAGATCAAGATTGGAACACCAGAGCAAGAGACCAAGAGACTCCAAGAACCAACTAACAGATCAGAAGGAACCAAGACTGAGGCAGAAGGACAAGACATTATCAAGAGAGAGGCCTCCTTTGTCGGGCAGGCGAGCCCGACAAGGGGAGAGGCCACCCCTAGAAGAAGAGGACCAAGGCATCCCGGAAGGGCCTACCGAGACTTGCGGAGACTAGATCATCTCACCGACTTCTCCACCACAACCCACGCCGTCGATCAGTGCGGTGTCGAGATGCAGCATGATTAAGTAGCAATCTTTTGCCACATGGCGGCCACTTCCTACCAAGGAAACCCACAGATGACACCCGTCCAATGACGTGTCAAGCGAGCAGGCGTGGAGCTGGCGAATTAGCCTGGCAAGCCTTGTCGGGCAACCAACGACGTGACACTAAGCAGCGCATTAAATGCTTGATGTCAGCCTGCAGAGTTAGGTATGATAGCATTGTTTGCTATCATTTCAGTGTCTAATGACTAATTTGCCACTATGGTAACCCCTTGATCTATAAAAGGAGGCCCATGGCAATGACTCGGGAGGTTAGAAGTTTAGACCACTCATATACACGCGTAGCCGCTGCTGCCCCGAAGCAACCTTTACCGGGCGAGTGTACTATGCACCACCACTACCTTTTCCCATCAATCCACCAAAGGAGGAGTACGGTTTTATGCCTCGTGGCAGCCCAAACCTGGGTAAAACTGTCTGTGTGATCCCTTCCCTACTGCCTTACGTTAGTCTACTTGTTGCGCAACACGACCCCCCCTGGCGAACCAGCAAGGGGCCTTCCTGGTCCCATAGGTGGCCGTGGTTTCCCTCGACACAAATATATAAAAATTATGTGTCGTAGCTGGTTCAGATGGATATTGGGGCATGCATGGGAGACACAACATTCTCTGGTTAGGGAATATGCAGTTATCCTCAAAAAAGAAAAAAAAACTTCTTCGCGCTTCCGCATGCATGAGAATTTGGTTCTGCTCTCAATATGGATGATACCTGGATGATACCTGGAGGTTGAAGTGAACCCAGAGGCATGCTAGCACGGGAGACATATTTCCGCTATACAGTACTACTCGGTATGTTCCTACTAGTAGTAGTACAATTGTGGTACACTTGATGGTCAAAATCTTTATTCATCCGGTCCTCATAGTGAAGTGACAAGACCCTGCGCCCGAGGTGACAGCAGTCCAGGCGGCATGTTTGGGTTACCAAAGTGAGACTCACCTTGTGCACTGTGCAGTCATTGTCGCCTATGTTGTATAGCATGCCTCGCCTCACCTTCCTCTCCCCTAGCACCACTCCATATCCATCTCCATCTCATTAGAGATCCTGAGGTCACTCTTCATCATCTCACTGTGCCCCCACGTACCCTTGCCTCGCTCGCCTCCCCAGTACCACTATTCCCTCGCAAGCCGCTCCAACACCGAGAGCCTTCTCCCTCGTAAATCAAGCCCCCCAAAACCCCCACCTTCCAAACTCCACCATGGCCGAACGCGAACCACGCAACATCCATATGAGCCACGATTGGAGCAATCTCCCGAGTGATATCCTCGACCTCTGTTGTTTGTGTATGGATATGTTGAGCGTCGTGCGGCTGGCTGCATGCTCGAGGGACATTCACACGACCATCCTCGAAGCGAGGCCTAAGATTCTCAAGACACCCTGCTTACTGCTATCTGGTCTTGCGAGATTTGCTCACCATGATATGAAGGCGTACATGATGCCCCTCGACTTCAACCCGACCTCCATTAGACGAAACTTCTTTGCAGGTATGTAGTGGGTCGCCATACATCATTTCCCTCGACTTCAATCCGATCACCATCACCCGAAACTTCTTGGCAGGTATGTACTGGGTTGGCGTGAACTCCCACTGGATGGCTGCCATCAGAGAAGACGGAAAAAAAGTTGGTGCTCGTGAACTTCCAGACCTCCCATGAGATTATCCTTCCTCCACTGGATTATATAGGGTTTTACCATCGCGGTCCAAGTCATCTACATTACCACGTCAGTTGGACGGACCTTGTTTTGCAGAAGATTGTAATCTGCCAAGTGACCACACAACATGCGGATTACGCAGACTTCAAGCTAATTGCCTTGTTCGACCGCGGACTCACCTATCTTTACGCCGATGCCTTCTTTAGCTGGAGACAACTCAGCATGCAGTGGATCGCCAAAGCTGATACACACTTCTGTGATGCTATTGAACACAATGGCATCATCTACATGATCGGCAAAGCAGATGGCACCACATATTGATGGGACGGCGCGTGTAAGTTGTTTTCGTCTAATGTTAATGATAATGGCATGACACTGTTTGAACTTTTTGTGATGATTGTCATATCCCTGTTTGAGCATAATTTGAGTAGAACTATGGCAATGTATTAGGGACGCTATAAATCAGCTATATTTAGAATAAGTTAATTCATGCGATTGTGACCATGTCATTACAACCAATTTGTACCCTTGAATAATCAAACGGTTAGGAAGATATGGATATTCCCCTTACTTTACAGTAATCTATATATTACTAAATATCAGTGTGTATCAATAGCCATGTTAGTTTTCTCATTTTTCATGATGTAGAAACATGCATCACACTGTTGGTTTCATCTAACCATACATTAGGGAAGTAAATGTGCATATGGATAACTCTATATATGGAAGTAGTAAAATCCTGTAATGCTTTATCATGTGTACATACCTATATTCTCCCTTCAGCAATCAACGGATAGAATAATATCCTCACAAAAAATTTGCCCACAGAACATGAGTATATAATAATGCATGGTATGTTAGTTTCCTTGAAGAATTTGTTTGTGAGGACAGAACATGATTACAAAACATGCATGACATGGTAATTTCCTGTGAAGAATCGATTGTGAGATAACATGAGTATAACCATGCATGGCACTTCTATATTTTTGAACCCAACATACATTTCCCTGTATTTTCCTCTCAGTTCCAACAGGGACATATCAATGATGTTTCTTGCATTATCCTACTCATACTCTGAACAATGCTTATCTTACATTAACAATGTCTGTCCTTTCTGATATGATGCAGTGTCCCTACAGTTACTGCCCTTTGTAATCACACCACCTTTGCCACAAACAGGGAAGCACAACTGGTTCCTCGCTCGATCAGGCGATGGCAAAAGACTAATGATCATTCGCACCCATGAGCCCGAAAAGTTATATTGCAAAAACCCCACTGTGTACAAGCACCGTGAAATACATGAGTATCCGAACACTGGCTGTTACATCTATGAGCAGGATACCAGCTTGTTGGGGCCTTCAGGAGTTTTGAGTTGGAGGCGGCTAAACAGCCTTGGTTCACACTCTCTGTTTCTCGGACTAAATTATTCAATTAACTAGGAGATCACTATTGGCAAGGACCTTGATGGTAGAGAGGCTCTGTTTGCTATGGAAAATTGTGTCTACACGGCGAGCCCTAGGAGTTCGGGAGAAAAGTCCCCTGATTGTCAATGATATAGCCTACAGCCAAAAGAAGGTGAGAATGACAAAGGCATCTAAATTAAATTTGATCCTTGGATGTCTCAAGTCCGACAGGCAGTGATGTGGTTCAAGCCTTCAGGTTGATAGGTAATTGGGTTGTTGCATCGAGAGGGTGGAGTATTGGTGTCTCCGGATCACTGGACGCTGAAGCGGGGCTGCAAATTATGATGGTGTTGGATCATGCCTCTTCGAATGACTTGTTGTCTTTGCTGCTTGTTCTGGATGGGTAGTTCTCTCTTTTGTTATGCATATTCCTTGTCATTTGGTCATCCTCGTCTATGTCATTCTTACTATGTAATAGTTGCCTCTATTTAGAATGTCATTCTCGTCTGGATCATGAGAGTCTGAGGGCTGCAGATGGGTGCGCTTTGGTGGTGTAGCAAGACTTCTTATGAACTATCATGTCTTGATGTTTATGTCAGTAGTAGTCACTAGTCAGTGTTTGAATGTGGTATATATCATTGTTTCGAACTATTTATTGTCTTGAACTGCTGGTGGGCTAAATGAGGGCATCACCATTCTCCAGTGTTCAGAGTATATCTCCATTTTTCAAGTTATAATTTGAGCTCAATGTCTTTTCGATGATCACTACTGCAGGATGCTGCTAACGCGACACTATGATCAGAGACTGTCGTGGATTTGTCACGGCAGATCTCCTAGTGTGAGGACTTAGTCGTGAGGCCAACGCATCTATGTGGTAGCTTGAGGGGGGTTGGTCGAGATGAGAGACGCGAGGCATATCAACACACAAGACAAGGATTTAGACAGGTTCGGGCCCCAGGAAACATCATCCGTTAATAGCCCTACATGCTATTTGTGGCTAGGTCTCATTATGCTCATGAGGGATTCGCCGCATCAACCGGCTCTCCTAATTGTGTCTAGCCTTAGAGATTACTTCTCCCCCCTTTTTTGGGGTGCCTTGCCCCTCCTTATATAAGGTGGAGGGGCGGGTTACATGTGGAGTCGTAGTAAGACTAGGACTATTCTATAACAAGCGGAATGCTAGTCTGCCCCCTTAAGGGAAAACTCCTTATGCATGTCCTCGTAAACCGGCCCACCATAGCATGAGCCGGCCTTCTAGGCCTTGGCCCTTGTCATCCGTCTGACCCACCCGCCGGGTCACCAATGAGTCGCCAAGCTCCAGCTGGGTCATACATCCGGCGAGTTACACCGCGGGGTATATCCCCGACACTGCGGGTTACTCCGCTTGGATTTATCCATTTTAAACTTATGCTGCAAAATAAACACAAGAACAAATTTGATAGGTTGTGCTCCGGTTTAAAAGTTCTCCTGAGCCGGCACCTGATCATCCTTAAGTCCTTGTCATTTCCCCCTGGATGCATGTCTATGATCTCCTAACAAATCTCCTTTAGCATATATGTTCAAACTTTGTCAACACAAAAGATCCGGGCACTTCTTCTGAAAAATCTGGGTCAATAGGCCAGCTTCATAATCAATTTGTTGACATTGGCTCTTGTAGAAAAATATTATAAGAAATAATCCATTTGAGTCGGCCTTCCATGCTCTGACTGGACAAAAATATTGGTCTTGAAATATTCAACTAATACTCAGCCGGCTTAAAGATGTAGATTTTTCTGATTTCTGATTCCCAAAATGGCCGAGTTATAAATGAATGATGTCGGGTCATGTAATTGACTTTCTTGAGCTATCCAAGCCAAAACTGAGAATATGATACCTGGTTTGTTTCAAAGAACTGAGAACTTGAAGATGTTCCTCCATTATATTCATATCACCTGTAGCCCCCAAGTCTTAAGACGGGAGCATAGTAACAACTTAAGACTTGTTTAAATATAAATGTTGCAACCTTGAATAAATCCAAGTTGCTCATCTCAGTCATTAGTCAAACCTGAATATTCCACATATGTAGCCCCCCAAGTGCCGGGTTGTCATGCTTGCAGCAACCTGGGACTTATAGTTGCCTTATGCTCATAAAAACTTCAACCTGTGTAGCCCCAAGGGCCGGGTCATTATGCAATAATGAGCAGGGACTTTGTAAATATGATCATGTAGACTTGAACAACAACGTGTAGCCCCCAAGGGCCGGCTCAGCAAGACAATATTGAGTTGGGACTTTATATATACTTAATTGACAATAACATCATATGATGTCACCCCCACCATGGGGCTCAAACCCACGTCCATAAGGTTAAGAGTCTTGTGCTCTACCAACTGAGAAAAATATCCTTCAATATAATGGATTAAGGCTTGTGTACTTTGAAAATTTGACTGGAGCAACTGGTAGCCACCAAGGGCCGGCTCATTACATGTGATGAGTCGGGTCTTCAATAAGTCAAGTAAGAATGACCTTGCATTAGCCCCCAAGTGTCATGGTGCATGCTGGCAGTGACATGGGATTTGCATATTTGATATAATCTCAACTTTGAATAATGTAGCCCCCAAGTGCCGGGTCGTAAGCCTACAACGACTCAGGACTATTCCTTCCATTGTAGAAATAATCATATCCATAGATAAATAATAGCCATTGCGCTGAAGCGACTTTGAAAACCTTAATCATAATACTGGTTATTGATAACCATAATAAAAATCCAGCCATGTTGGCTATTTAAGATTTGAATAATATAATCCGGTATGAAAACCTCAATCATTCAATATTATGATGACAATCCAGCCAAGTTTGGCTATTAAAGATTTGAATACCTTATTGGTTGACAAGTAAATCCGGAGTTTAAATACTCAGTAGCTCTTGGCCGATGGCAACTTAATGCACATCCATTGTAATCCGGGATTTTTGTAACCCGGTGGCTTAGAGCCTTTGTGGATATCAATAATTGATAACCCTTTTGACACACCAATTTCAAGTTTTGATGATGGGCTTGAATTTAATCATTTATGTAAGTCATAGCTCTGTAAATCCTGCACGGAGTTTAAACAACATATGCCCTGGCGACTTAACGTCAAAAGCTAGGGTGGGTAACAACCCATACATAATATAATCTTATGCAATTATGGAAAAGATTAGCATTAAGGCCATTCAAGCCTAAACACACTGGCGACTTAAAGTCAAAAGCCAGGGCGGGTTATCAAACCTCGCATATTCATATAACCAGGAAAACATACTTGTAGCTAAATATATCCATGACACGACCATCGCTCTTGCAATAAATAATTGTCCTGCATCCGAAACATATCACAAGCCAGAGTACTTGTTTTTTTAAAGAAATTAATATGTGCTAATAAAACAAATTTGGATGGGTATCACCTGATGTATAACCCGGATGAAGTGATTGCACAGTAATTTGACCAAATGACGGCCTCCATGTCCAAATAGATGCCCATGCATCCAGCCAGTCTTTAAGTGAGTCATGCCCCTCCAACAGCGTATTGAACTTTGGTGTCCTTCTCAACTTGGCCATTATGTAAACAGTGCTCAAGGAATACCACTCCGTAACTGGACTTGCTTCGCTCAATTAGTACCAGATAACCACTTGATAATTGATGTCTGCTCGTTTGCATATTTGAAGCGTCGTGGTGAAAATTCTTCAGGATCTTGTAGTGAGCTGTAGAAGCGTGCACAGCAGCGCGCAGCATAGCTCTGTTGGCTCCTTGTGTGATAACACGAAGAGCAGCAGCACAGACAGATGCCTTGCCGTTTTGAATTTTTACTTTCAGCCTCAAAGCCTGATCCTTTGGCGACTTGCAATGCCGCACAGACGTTGGTAACTCGGTGATGTATGGAGCAGGCGACACCATTGGACGCAGCGGTCGGAGGCGTGAGTCGGAAGCTGTGACTCAAAAATGGAGCAGGGACCCAGCGCGGCAGCGACGCACGATAGAGGCAAACTGAAGCAGGCCTGCTATGCACGGAGAGGAGCCGTCCAGGCAAGCTTGCAGCAGTGGCAGTACAAGACCGGGGCAAGGCTGCAGTTTTGCAGTGGAGGCGGTAGTGAGGAGGTAACGGCTTGACGGAGGCAAGGACAGCTCGGGGCCCTCGCGTAGGGGCGGCGCACCCGCTGCCGTTAACGTGAGCGGCGGCTCAGAATAGCAGGGTAGCTTGCGGCAGTCCTCATGTCGGAGGCAACTTGGACAGCAAAGACGGCGGTCGCAGACGGCTTGGCGCAGAACCATAGCAAAAGCAGAAAAGGCTCGGTGGTTCACTGCTGAGATGAAATGGTGACTTAGCAAAACGGCGACAGGGAGGCGGCTCAAGGCGGAGTTCGGCGGGTTGGAAGTGGCTCCGAGAAGAGGCCGTTCGGCGAGGTGAAGGTGGCTCGCAGGCAGCGGCCAGGATGAAGGACAGCGGCAGTGGCCACCACAATGGAGCCACGACAAAGGAGTGACGCGACGGGTCACGGTGAAGGCGGCTTGAGGCAGAATCTCGGCAGTGGAGGGAGACCGCTGCAACGACTTAAAAATAGCAGCTCAAAGGCGACTCTGCTCCATGGAGATGAGCAGCGGAGGCTCAGGCATGAATCATGATAGCGGTGCACCGGTAGAGGAAAACGCGACTGCGGCACGGGGCGGCTCTCTAGCGGATGCTTGACGCGAGGACAGCCTTGGCGAAAATGCAGTGGCACGGGCAAAGCCAAGCACGGGAGGCAGGTTGGAAACAAGCGATGACTAGCGGGTCAACGAGGCTGGCTCGAGATGATGCAGCGCGTTGGAGTAGTGTGTCATAGCTTAGGCGGTTCTTCGGTCGGCTGCCGACCTGCTGGCAGCAGGCAACGCTGTGGGGCAGCTCTCCGCAAGGGTGAAAACGCGGTAGAAGCACGAGGCTCCGCGCGTCTCAACAGGACAAGGTTTAGCCTGGCGCGATCGACGGCGGCTTGACGCAGCGGTCTACGGCCGCGGGCGCGAACTCGCGCGAGGGCGGCTCAAGGCGAGGGAGACCTGCAGCGAGGCAAGATGCTGGCGAGGTGAAAGTTTTGCAGCTTGGTGCGGCGACTTGGCGGCGGAGATCCGGGCAGAAACCTGCAGAAGCAGAAACGGGACAGCGCGGTGAGCCAACGAGGCGAAACCGATATGATAGTCTCTTCCTGTGCGCGTAACAGTGAAGGCGGAAAGTAATACTTGTGCTTCCATCCAGCACGTGAGAAGTACTCATTGAACTAGTACTTTGACTGGGTCTTCACGTCAGAAAGTGGAGTAGCTATAGTTGATGGAGTATTAGCAGCGTCGCGACCGATCATTTTCCCTTGGGAGTCGTAGCAAACACGGATACAAAAATCAGCTGACACATCCAATCGGTTAAACAGGCTGCAGTGACTCGTACAGCTAGCACTCGGACATGCATAAGAATCTCCAAACTCGATCTCGGCGGCTAGTAACTTTTAGGGTCCGTCTATATCACATCTAGATGTGAGATATTATCTCACATATCTCACATCTCGCTAAATGGGATATTATTTGTCGGCCGAAAGACCAAGGGGGTCTAGGTATCAAAAATCTTGAGGTTAAGGACAGATGTCTTCTCAGCAAGTGGCTATATAAGCTACCTGTAGAGGCGGAGGCCACATGGGCGCAGATTCTGCGTAATAAGTACCTTCATTCCAAAACTTTGTCCCAGGGCCGACGGACTCGCCTTTTTGGAAAGGACTGATGAGAGTTAAATCAGTCTTTTTCAACAGGACAAAGTTTATAGCCGGAAACGGTACCTCTATGAGATTCTGGGAGGATACATGGCTAGGGGAAACACCCCTCGCACTTCAATATCCTTCCCTTTATAGCATTGTTCAACGAAGAGACGCTTTCGTTGCAACCGTACTTGAATCCACTCCTCTCGATATCAACTTTAGGAGAATACTAGCTAGAGCCCATTGGGAAGCTTGGCTTCATCTAGTGAGACGACTGATGGATGTGCAGCTTTCTCAACGTCCAGACCAGTTGTGCTGTAAGCTAACCAAGAATGGAGAGTTTACGGTTAAATCCATGTACCTGGATGTTATCAACTCTAGCTCTATTCCTAGTTCAAAACATGTTTGGAATGTCAAAGTACCTTTGAGAGTTAAAGTCTTTATGTGGTTTGTATACAAACAAGTCAGTTTAACTAAGGACAAGTTGACGAAACGCAACTGGGTTGGTTCTACAAGATGTAGGCTTTGTGACCGTGATGAATCCATCAAACACCTCTTTCTTGACTGTCTGATGGCGAAAATTTTATGGCAGACTGTTCATATAGCTTTTAATATTACTCCTCCGAATAATATCAACATGTTATTTGGGGCGTGGCTTGACGGGATAGATTCTGAAACAGCAAGACACATTCATGTAGGAGTATGTTTTTTACTATGGTCAGTCTGGAACTGCATAACTGATTTGGTTTTTATTGGCATCCTGGGAACGGGGGTCCCCAGACTTGCCTGCCTGTGGCCTGCGAAGACCACCAGTGGCCCAGTACGGCCCATCTTCATCAACCAACACTTAAGACCCTCACGAGGGGCCAAGCCTTGTGGGGCAGACGATGCAAGGCCTCCTCAGGAGTGGCCTCACCGGGCAGGCTCGCGAGGAGGCGGAGAGATAAAGGCAAGGGGTACCTCGCAAGGTTCCCATGACGCAAGCCATGACGATCAAGACCAGGCTGGCGCCAGGAGGGCGCCAGCCCGCGCAATGTCCTCGTTTCCTCTTTGGTGCAAAGGGGCAAAGCGCAGGCGCGGAGTACCGACGCATCAGGCAAAGGTTTCCATATCGGTGCAACAAGACCAAGACCAGCATGACGGTAGGACGGAGGTCGCCGTGGAGCCCAAGACAGCGTCATCACCAACACCTTTGGCAGGCGAAGACCACCTTTAGTTAGGATAGCTCGTACAAGCTATCCCCTTTCAAAATGGTCATTGTTGAATCCCTTCTGGCTCAATATTTGGGAAGAGGACCAGGGCCTCTAAAAATAGGGCTAGCCACCACAGTAGAGATGAGGACATTAAGTACAACCGCACACCACACCAGCTCAAGAACACCTCTCCTCGTGAGGCTATTCTTCCTCTGTATTGTTCATCATCAGCCCAAGAGGCAATCCACCAGCACACATAGGAGTATGGTATTACACCACAACGGTGGCCCGAACCTGTATAAATCTTGTGTCTCTTGTGCTGTGAGATCATCGACCTAGTTTAGGGATCGCGACGAGGCTGAGAGCGAGATTCGGTAGGAGGAAATCTTCGTGCGCACCCCAGTGTTCGAACCTTAAGGGTTTTGCCGGAACCCGATATCCGACATTTGGCGCGCCAGGTAGGGGTGCGCTGGAGTCTTCCTTCCGCCGATCTACGTTCCACTGCTTCGTCGCATCCATGTACGGCGACCTGACGACCAACGTCGACTGCTGGGCGGCATGGCCAGCCCGTGCCACGCCGCCTGCCCAAGGTGAACTCAACCCTGCGCCTCAGGCAACTCACGCACCACAAAACGCTGCGAGGTGAGGGCAGCGCGGTCTCGCGCCGCCCGCTCTTACTCCGCAACAGGTGCGGGCAGCTATAAGGGCCTCAAGCCACGCCGCGGCCACGACGCAGCACACTCGACGGGAGCAAGCAAACATGAGGGCGACACTCACCATGGCTTAGGAGCTGCTATGATGCAGGTTGATGGAGAGCGGTCGGGACGCGCCGCTGCAGCGCGTTGCCAATTTCCTGGATGCCGCAGCCTCGGGGGCACCGCCCTTCTGCTTCCAGCTTCCACCCCGGGCCCCGGTCAGATCACGCGATGGGCCACTCTGCGCCCACGTGCCCCCAGGTACGCCCCAAGGCTTCGTCGACACCAGATCAACCATCGGCGCCGGACTCCAAGCCGCACCAGCACCGCCTCTGACGAGTGAGGGCATGCGCATCGCCGCCTATGGCCCGGGCGGGCCGCTTCTCTACCATCCTCAAGACAGTGTTCTAGGTCAGGCCACATGGAGCGTGGGGCACTACAGCAAAGTCTTCGAGGTGGCGGCCTCAGAGGCTTATGTGCGCCACATGCTGGATCGGGAGTACGCGCTGGAAGACGACCCTAGCTCATTCCTCGGGTCAAGCTTAGAGGAAGAGACGCCAGAAGCCGAGCCTTTTTAGGAGCCTCAAGGAAGCCGCACCAACCGTGCTGGCAGCAGCAGCTACCGGGTACCGCTAATTCCTTAGGAGCAAGCTTACGCTAACCATGGGTCGCAGAAGGTTCAGGTCACAGCAGCAGACGGCTGCCACAGCTCGGCAGCCTCCCTTCCGTTAGGAGGAGCGCACTGGGGGCTGCAGGAGAGGGGCCGGTGTCGGTGTCAAAACTGGCGGATCTCGGGTAGGGGGTCCCGAACTGTGCGTCTAAGGCTAATGCTAACAGGAGGCAAGGGACACGATGTTTTACCCAGGTTCGGGCCCTCTCGATGGAGGTAATACCCTACTTCCTGCTTGATTGATCTTGATGATATGAGTATTACAAGAGTTGATCTACCACGAGATCGTAGAGGCTAAACCCTAGAAGCTAGCCTATGATTATGATTGTTCCTGTCCTACGGACTAAACCCTCCGGTTTATATAGACACTAGAGGGGGCTAGGGTTACACAGAGTCGGTTACAGAGAGGAAATCTACACATCCGAATTGCCAAGCTTGCCTTCCACGCAAAGGAGAGTCCCATCTGTACACGGGGCGAAGTCTTCAATCTTGTATCTTCATAGTCCAACAGTCCGACCAAAGTATATAGTCCGGCTGTCCGAGGACCCCTTAGTCCAGGACTTCCTCAGTAGGCCCTGAACCAGGCTTCAGTGACGATGAGTCCGGCGCGCAGATTGTCTTCGGCATTGCAAGGCGGATTCCTTCTCCGAATACTCCATAGAAGATTTTGAACACGAGAATCGTGTCCGGCTCTGCAAAAAAAATTCCACCTACCACCATAGAGTGCACAATATTCCACAAATCTAATCTGCTCACAGCTTTTTATAGCATGACATCACGCCACGGTCCGGTCTTTATTCGAACCGTTTTTCATAACCAACCACTACACGTGTTGCGAGGCGGTTTTATTGGCACGTCTTGTCGAAGCAGAGATCGTGTTCCCCTTATCATGGGATTCTCATCAATACAGGTGTGGGTAACCCAACCATGTTTGTTTAATATGACTCCTCAATTTTAGGCAAGTCCCAAACGGTCACGCGGGGGATGCTTGATATTCGTCCTATTTATAAGGAGGCCAAGGCCTGTCCTTTTCTTCCCACGCTCGATCCTTCCCCTCCCTCACCTCGAGTCCCAACAATCAAGGATCAAGCTAAGCACTTCGGACCTTCAACCATGTCCGGATCCAACCTTCAAGGTCGGTGGATGGCCTCCTCTATCACAGAGGAGGACATCAAGACGCTTAGGGAGGCCAGGTATCTCACTGCCGAAATCCCGCATAGGCTGCCTGCTCAAGGGCGGGTCATCCCCACTCCCAAACCCAATGAGAGTGTCATATTTATTTCCCACTTCCTCCGAGGGCTAGGTTTTAGTCTTGATCCCTTCGTGAGAGGGCTCATGTTCTATTACGGGCTAGATTTCCACGATCTAGCTCCGGACTCCATCCTTCACATCTCGTCGTTTATCGTCGTGTGTGAAGCCTTCCTCCGCATCACCCCCCACTTCGGCCTATGTCTCAAGACTTTCAATGTGAGGCCAAAGGTGATCGACGGGCGTCATGCGGAGTGCGGAGGTGCTATAATAAGCAAAGGCGCCGATTCCCCATGGCCAAAGGGTTCCTTCACAGAAACTTCTGACTTATGGCAATGGTAGTGGTTTTACATCACAGCTCCCCGAGGTACATAGCGGGTGGCCGCTCCAGCATTCTGCCCGGGCCCTCCGCCGCAACTAGCGTCATGGGTCAACAAGGGGCTGGACTGGGGGCCAGTTAATGACGTGCTGACACTGCAAAGCCGCATCCGAGACCTTCTTAAGAAGGATGTCAGTCTTGTCAAGATAATGCAAGTAACGCTGGTTCGTCGGGTCCTGCCCTGCCAACGTTGACCTCTCCGTATGTGGGAGTTCAACCCGGAAGGACGGTGAACCATTCAACAATTGTTCAACATGACGCTCAAAGAGATGTATGGGTCTTTCTTCGGATCACGAATAAAGTGTCCGGATACCACCAAGGATGTGGGTCTCAACTGCAACCGTCTGGATACCCAAGTAAGTAATTCCGCTACCGAACACACCATCCTTCATGTTTGTTATAACATTATTCTAAAAAATGGCTCTCAGCCAGGACTGGATGAGGAAGGCGGAGAGGATTAGGTGTTCGGCCCCCCTTCCTGAAGGCTCGCCGGATCCTCTATTGATCAGGATGCTTGAGCGCGCACCGTATCAGGTGCCATCAGGAGAGGATGAGGGGAGGAATAGAGAAGCCACCGATGGGATTCATACTTTACACATCCAAATCGGGGGAGTAAGTGCCTCCGCGAAGGAGGATAATCGGGGAGGTGAATCTAAAATCCCCTCTCCTCACGGTAAGAAAAGGGCCGCCTCTGAAGACCTGGAGACGGAAGTTTCCAAACGAGGGAAGAAATCCCCGCCAGGGGGCCCCGCCCTAGAGGGCGTCCTTACCGCACAGCACCCACAAGGGGGCCAGCCCTCAATCGAGCTATAAGTGAAAAAGGTATTTTGGTAGGTATATCCTGTTTTGTATCTGAGAACAATAACTGAGACATATTTGTTGTAGTCCGGCTCGTAGACCTTCTCCACAGAGTTCGTCTTCGGGGGATCTTCTGCAGGAGATGATGGAGAGTGAAACACCTCCTCCTGCCTCCCCGCCACATGGGGCGGATGACCCCGAGGTGTCGTCGCGGAGGATTTCTCCTGATCCGCCAAGGCCAGAAGTTGACACTTCGGCCGCCCAAAATCCAGAATATTCGGCTCCCAAGGAGAGCTTCAGAAAGAGTCCGGGATTGTCCGACACACAGCTGGACACACTGATGGGTCTTATGGAGCGAGCGGCCATCTCAGAGACACATCGTGCCTTAATGGGTACGGTTGGTTGAGAGGATTTCATCTGTGAAAAGCAGTTTGAATGAAGCTTTTACGAGTCTGCTGAGAGGCTTGGAGGTACGCAAAAAATAATATATGTATTTTTGACGATACCGCACATGCTAGGTGTGCTCTGTATAGATAGTAGCCCCTGAGACTCTGGTTGCCATCTAAAGGTGGCAAATAGAGGATCGTAATCTCTGGTAATAATCGCGCCGCTTTATATGCAAGCGGCTGAGGGTCCGGTGGCTGACCGGACTGCTGATTTTGCCGAACTGAAGCGACATCTTGACGTGGCCGATGCCAACATCATGCTTGTTAACAAGTGGCTCGACGAGGCCCGGGGTATGTATGTTCAATTTGTCACCAAATGTTTTAAGAGGAGCATGATGCTAGTATCTATAATATGCTGTGACTGCAGATGGAGCTGCTGCCGTAGAGACCCTTTGGGCGGAGCTTGCCCGAGCCAAGGAGCAAGCCCGAATAAGTGATGCGGCCGCTCTGAAGTCAGTCGAAGATTTAAGAGCCGAACAGGCTGCTCATCGCCAGAGCGAAGAAAAAATAGCCCAGATGGCTGCTGAGCTGAAAGATGCCGCCGACCGCCATGAGCTCCTTGAAAAGGAAAACCAAGCGAGAGCGGCCGACCTGAAGAAGGCCCTGGAGGCAGCCAAGGAAACCTGCTCTGAAATGAGAGGGATAAGGGACGAGCTTCTTGAAGCCGGAGATATCACGGCTGGGAGGCCCTATTTGTTGCGGATGAAGTTCGGAGATCCGAAGTATGCCCCTCTAGACCAGTTGGGGAGTGCTGCAGACGCGTATGCGGACCTGGCGAAGAGTGCTGCTGATGCGACTGAGTTTTACAAAGAGCGGAAAGACCATAAGGTAGAGAGGTTATTCTGGTCGCAGTTCAGTGCCCCGACGCGTCAGCTGCCATTGAATGAAAGGATGGCCGCATGGGCCGAGCTCCACAGGTTGTCCGGGCTTGCTATGAGGTCTGTAGTGGATCATCTTTCGCCACGTGGACCAAGGCCGGACAGTTATTTTGGATTAGTGCAACAATTCCTTTGTGCTGTGTTGCATATCGATGCTGTGAAGTGGTCGGCGTGCATAGAGGGTCCGCGGATGGCTCTTGCCCGTGTTAAAATATACTGGGCTGGGATGGAAACCACCGCTATTGCAACCCGGGGTGCGGCGGAAGGCCGGTATCCGGCCGAGCACTATTTTGAAGAAGTCTTAGAAGGCCCCCGTTTAATAGAGGCTCAGTGCTCGAACAGTGCCATGTTCGAGTGACATGTATCTTCAATTGTAAAAACAATGCTATTTTGAGTTTAAAGGTTGTGTTTATACTTTTGCCCGAAAGTATTGTAGTGCCTCCTATGCGGCCGTTTATGTATGTATATAACCTGAAAGTTAGCAGTCGTCGGCTTCAGCCCCCACGCATATAATTCGGGGGTGTTCGAGAAAATGCGTAGTCACACTTGATCCAACGTCTTGGTCCGTTAAGGAGGTGGTAGCGTGGCGAACTAGGCAATCAGACTATATAGCTTTAACACTTTCACTTAGCCATAGGAGTTTGACGGTGGGGCTACTATATAGCCCCTGGTACTTCCGCGTTTAACCGAATATGGTGCACGTCCGTACATGACCGGGAAACCGGTCCTTCATTAATGCGGAGGAATCACGAAGATTTCGCTGAGTCATCGAGTGGTTGACCAATCTCGCACTGTATCATGACAGTCAATTTTCGGCTTTCTCTACTGAGGTGCTCATCCAGATGAAGTAGGGCACAATCGCAGTAATTCTCCCGGTGCCACCTTAGCCAACAGAGCGGAACGTAAGGTAGCAAAACACGGGAGCCGGGCAAACCCAACATTTGACCAAAGACATGATTTGAAGCTGATGCATATAAGGCCAAACTCGCGACGCCGAACACTCCCTAACGTATTCGGACTTTACAACATATACTGGGCTGAGTAACGCCCTCGATAATAAGCCCTGAGTTTCCAGGTATGTGCATTAGTCTGGTGTGACAAAAATGCCAAAAATGCCAGTATCCCTCCCGGTTGTATTAAGTTTCCGGAGGGGAAGAAGCAACAAGAGATATTAAAAAAGGTTTACGCAGGGTCTTAATCTAAAGAGAAACCTTTGAGCGGGGCCCTTCTGCACGTCTGCGCCTTTATCTCCGTTGTGACGTATCCTAGAAGTGCGGAGCACGATGATCATCTACAAAAAGGAAAAACCCAGGTGAAAGACTTCGTGCAAGGAGTTGGTTAATCTGAATGAACCATGAAAATGCAATATGTTATTGTATTAATAGGGTCGAGCCAAACTATGGGCTTCTTTTTTTGCGAGCAGCCCCTAGCACCATTTATGGGGATATCCCAGCTGGGCTGTTATATCTGGTGGAGCGCCGGACTAGTCTAACCGTGTCTGTGGTCTTGACGACCGACCGTATATTCTGGTTGGAGGGGCCGCTCAGTGTTCGGCTGCTAGAGCCGCCACATTTTCTTCCGCACGTAAGGAACGCTCTGTATTTCCGCTAACCGTGACGATGCCACGAGGGCTGGGCATCTTAAGTTTAAGATAGGCATAGTGCGGTACTACATTAAAACAAGCGAAGGCCATTCTTCTGAGTAGTGCGTGATAGCCGCTTCGGAGTGGAGCGATGTCGAAGATTAGTTCTTCGCTTCTGAAGTTGTCGGGAGAACTGAATACAACCTCTAGTACTAGAGAACCCGTGCAGCAGGCCTCGACGCCTGGTATCACTCCTTTAAAGGTAGTGTTGCTTTGGCTTATTCTTGACGGGTCTATCCCCAATTTGCGGACAATGTCCTGATATATCAGGTTAAGACTACTGCCGCCGTCCATAAGGATTCGAGTGAGATGGTATCCATCAATTATTGGGTCGAGCACCAAGGCAGCCGATCCTCCATGCCGGGTACTAGTTGGATGATCCCTGCGATCAAAAGTGATCGGGCAGGCCGACCAGGGATTGAATTTGGGGGCGACGGGCTCCACAACGTATATGTCTCGGAGTGCACGTTTGCGCCTTTTCTTTGGAATGTGAGTTGCGTAAATCATATTCACTGTTTTGATTTCTGGTGGGAATTTTTTCTGTCCCCCGGTGTACGGCTGGCGAGGCACATCCTCGTCTTCACTTGGCGTCTCCCTCCCCTTGTGTTCGGCATTTAGCTTGCCGGCCTGCTTGAAGACCCAGCACTCTCTGTGGGTGTGATTTGTAAGTTTTTCAGGGGTGCCATGAATCTGACATAATTTGTCTAGAATCTTATTTAGGCTGGACGGTCCATCTCTGCTGCCTTTAAATGGCTTCTTCCGTTGACCTGGTCGAGAGCCCCCATATCCAGCGTTGACCGTCATGTTATCTGGGCTGTTTTCATTGCTTCAACGCTTGTTTTTATTGCGTCGTGGCTTCCCGTTGCCATCTCTGACTTCGGATGTGCCTGGGTCGCTGGTGCCACTACGGGCCAGCCAACTGTCCTCACCCGCGCAAAAGTGGGCCATGAGGCTTGTTAAGGCTGCCATTGTCCTCGTCTTTTCTTGGCCGAGGTGTCTGGCAAGCCATTCATCCCGGACACTGTGTTTGAAGGCCGCTAAGGCTTCGGCGTCCGGGCAGTCGACGATTTGATTTTTCTTAGTAAGAAATCTGTTCCAAAGTTTTCGGGCTGACTCTCCGGGCTATTGAATTATGTGACTTAAGTCATCTACATCCGAAGGTTGGACGTAGGTCCCTTGAAAGTTGGCCCTAAAAGCATCCTCAAGTTCTTCCCAACTTCCAATTGAGTTTTCAGGGAGGCTTTTCAACCAGTGCTAGGATGGTCCTTTCAACTTGAGGGGTAGGTATTTGATGGCGTGGAGATCGTCTCTGCAGGCCATGTGGATTTGAAGGATAAAGTTCTCAATCCAGACCCCAGGGTCTGTCGTTCTGTCGTATGCCTCTATATTCACGGGTTTAAATCCTTCTGGGAATTCATGGTCCAGCACCTCACCGGTGAAGCACAGGGGGTGTGCGGCACCCCTGTATTTGGACGTGTCGTGGCATGCTGTCGACGGTTGTTGTGTTCGGTTCTGATTCCTGGCTGGTATTCGATCAATGTGATCGTTTTGGTAGCTCTGATCCTGTGCCGAAGCGCGCTTCCTAGATCCATAGATGGACCTAGCCATACCGGACTTTTTGTCCAGGAGCTCACATAAATCGTGTGCTGACTTGTGTGCGGCATCATTGGCTGTCCTGCCGCGTCCACGGGGTGGTCGGTCCAGCTGATCGGCTGTTTACGGCTGAATCGGCTCTATGGCCTCGTCGTCAAATTCGAGCAGCAGCTTGCGCTTTGGATAACTCTTTGTGTGGCGATCGCCATCGTATTTCTATTCAGTGTCAAGCACTTTATTCCATCTGCGGTTGAGCGTGTCCTGCGCGGCCTTAAGCCTTTGCTTCAGCTTCTTTAGGCTCCTCGCAGTGGCAATAAGCCTTCCGTGGAGGTTCTCTTGTTCCAAGTGTTTTTCTGGGATGATGAGTGCATCATCGTCCGGACTGTTCTCCTCTCCGGAGACAAGTTGAGGAATTTTACCCTCGGGATCGGCGTCATCTAATGTTGGCTCCGGACTGTGTTCACCGTCCCCTGGCTCATCCTGCTCCATCGCTGGGTCCATGGGGTCGCCGTTTCCTTTGGAGTCTATCGAGGTATTAGTATTTGTTGCGCTGTTGTCATTGTCTTTACTGTGGCGGGATTTAGAGCGGCGCCTACGGCATCGTTTTGGTGGCTTATCGAGGGGATTATCCTTCGTTGCATCATCACCGTCGCCTTCTTTTGGTTTGTGAAAGTGCAACTATCCCTAGGTGGTTTTGGTAATTCCTAACAACATATAGCTCATTGAGCTAATGCTACTTCAAGTTAAATATTTCAGGAAAGCTCAATGATTCGCATGGCATGGATGAGAAAAGTGGACCCCTCAAAATACTAAGGACAAAAGGATTGGCTCAAGCTCAAAGCTTAAGACTATACATTTTATATTGTAGTGATCCAAGATCACATTGAGTCTATAGGAAAAGCCAATACTATCAAGGAGGGATGAGGTGTTGCTTAATGGCTTATGTTGGATTTCGGGTTCCGGCAGACCCTTGAGGTTCGAACACTAGGGTGCGCACGGAGATTTCGCCCTCTACCTACCTGCTCCTCGCCGAATAGCTAGGATCTAAACTACGAAAAGAACAACACAAGAGACACAGGGTTTATACTGGTTCAGGCCACCATTGTGGTGTAATACCCTACTCTAGTGTGTGGTGTGGTGGATTGCCTCTTGGGCTGATGATGAACAATGCAAAGAAGAACAGCCTCGCGAGGGTCTGTTCTTGGCTGGTGTGATGAACTGCTAGGAGGAGTTCAGTCTCTCT
>NC_041393.1:333692665-333695221 GCF_002162155.2 Triticum dicoccoides
GATGTATGCCAGATGCTCGATCCAGCCTCTTGATACTCGATCCCCCCCCCCCCGATACTCGATCCCACTTGATACTCGATCCCCTCTACCCTGGGGGTGGCTAGTCCTATTTATAGGCAAAGGCCCTGGGCCTCTCCCCAAATATTGAGCGGGAAGGGCGCCAACAATTGGCCATTTTGAAGGGGAACAGTGGGTACACTTATCCTCACTAAAGTTGGTCCTCGCCTGTCAAAGGCTCTGGTGGTGACGCCTGCTTGGGCTCCACAATGACTTCCTCCTTGCCGTTGGGCTGGTCTTGGTCTTGTTGCACTGAAATGGATGCCTTTGCTTGATGCTCTCGCCTGCGCTTGCTCCCTTTGCACCAAAGATGAAAGGAGGACACTGCGCGGGCTGGCGCCCGACTGGCGCCCTTGGTCGTCACGGCTTGCGTCATGGGCACCTCGCGAGGTACCCCGCCTTGAACTCCCCGCCTCCTCGTGAGCCAACCTGATGAAGCTGTGCCTGAGGAAGCTCCTTGTCGTCCGCCCCGCGAGGCTTGGTCCCTCGCGAGGGTCTTGAGCTTGTGTTGATGAAGATGGGCCGCGCTGGGCCCCCTTTGAGCCACGCCGCAGGCCGCAGGCAGGCAAGTCTGGGGACCCCCGTTCCCAGAACGCCGACAGTAGCCCCCGGGCCAACGGCGCGCCCGGACTTGGCTGAGCAGGGAGGCGAAAGGGCAAGTGCAAAGCGTCGCGGGCCCTAACAGCCTGCGGCCTTGGGTGCCGCGTGGCGGTTGATTGGACGTGGGCGCCTCCGCTTCCCCACGACGCCTTGGCAACTGCACGGATTCTACAAGTCCCTGCATGCAAAGCGGGTTATGATTACCTGCGATCGTGGAGGTCGACGGTTGGCCTTCGCCGGCTATAAGTACGAAAAGGCGCGCGCCCTTCTAGTCTATCTCTCCTCGCTTCTCCTTCTTCCTGGTCCTTGCTCCGTCTTGCTGCAATGGCTCTGATCCACCGGTTCTCCGCGGCAGAGAAGGGAAAGGCTCCCCAAGAGGATCCTGGCCCGCTTCCACCGAAGAAACGGCTTGCCCTCTGCCATTGGGGTGAGGGCGCCCGCCAGGAAGTGCCAAGGCCCTGGTGTGAGCGGCCACCACCGGGGTTCCCACTTCCCTTGTACGCCCATATCGGGGGCTCTGAAGGAGTCGACGCCGAACGCCACGGGTGGCGCCGCCATCGGCACCGGCGGGTCATGAAGGTGTGCGTCTTTCCTCCTGGAGCCCACGCTTCCACGCTGAAGGCTCCTCCCGAGAGTTCGTGCTTCACGCCGCCACGCCTCCTAAGTCTTGGATTCGCCTCCCCCCTTTCTTCGCCTCTGTCATCCTGTAGGGGGAACCCCTGGGGCTTTGGCTGCAGCACGCCGGCTGCAGCACCCTCGCGACCAGGGCAGAGGTCGCGGTCGTTGCCCCAGGCGAGGTCTTCATGACTCGAGGCTGGGGCGAGGTCGCCCGGGTCTGCAGGACAAGGGGCGCCCTCTCGATCCACCTGGAGTACGACGGTGCTTTGGTGATGTCCTTCAAGGTCTTCGATGCGGAGGGTCGCCGGCTGGAGTGCTGCCCCGGAAGAGGCGGTCGGGACCCTGCGGTGGCGAGACAGAGGCCGGCCAACCACTCCCTTGGCAGCTCCTCAGGCGATGGGGGCGCCGGAGGATCCAGCGACTCGGCCGAGCTCTTCGCGACTCCGGAGACGAGCGACGACAGCTATGAGCCCCCGAGCCTGCGCCGCTCCCGGAGCAGGGCGGGCTCGTCAGGCCGTCGCCTCCCCTGATCTGGATGGGGTTGGCGCCGGTGCTGGACGGCCCACTGTTGATGATGGCGTCTGCCGCGATGGTCCCTGTAGCTAGGACTCCTTAGGATCCGTGTCTTTTGTTCCTGCGAGGAGCCAGGAATACCCCGCACTTGTAAGATGTTTGTAGCTCCGTTTGTCAATATGATCCTCATTGTGAAGCAGTGCGAGATGCTTATTCAGTCTTAGCTTAGTTTCTTCCTTTCAGACCTCGTGAGGGCTTGATGCTCTGCGCCGATAGGTCCCAGTCCCAAGGCGGCTTCAGCCGTCACTGGTATGCCAGGTCGTGATGGCGTGGTCAAGGCCAGGAGGTGAGCGGCCCGAGGTCCGGTAAGAGCCCCTAAGTAGCGATGCTCAGGAGGTCCCCCTTAGCGCTCAAGCAGCCATCATTTGGTGAGAAAGGAGAGCGACGTTGGTAACACGGGATTGCATTAGATGCGGGGAGGGTGCTGCGATAACTAGTGTTTCCGGAGAGCGACTTATCTCGAGGGTCAGCAAACGCTTCCTGGTGCGGCGCTAGGTCCGTGCCTTGGCCGGCGAGGGGTTGCTTGGCGAGGTCCTCACATGCTCCTCCCCTCTCGCCTTCGCTCCCCTTTATGCTCTACGTCCTCGGGTCCCGGCCCTCGAGCGAGTCTCAGCCGTCGCTGTTATGCCAGGTCGCGATGTCATGGACAAGGCCAGAGGGTGAGGGCTGGAGAGCCAGTAGGAGCCCTGAGTCGCGATGCTCAGGCAC
>NC_041393.1:333695690-333749931 GCF_002162155.2 Triticum dicoccoides
TTTAACGTGAAAGCGGTTTGCATGGATGAGAGTGAAGAAGACACCGTGAGGGCCTCGCCTGACGATGCTCCTTGGAGGGACCCTGCAGGCTCATCACAAAAGGAATGAGAGTTCGCCGTGGCAATCGACAGTTAGCCGTTAGTTGCTTTGGAGAGGCGACGAGGCACGAAAGGCCTAGCGAGGTGTATTGGGGGCACCCGTGAGCCAGTGCGGGACTCACGGGGCCCAACCCCAAGGCGGGTTGCGCCTGGCACTGGGCCTTATCTTGGAGTGTGTTCCTGCAAATTTGGCTAGATGCCGGTGCTCTACGTCCTCGGGTCCCGGCTCTCGAGCTGGTCTCAGCCGTCGCTGGCATGTTAGGTCGCGATGCCATGGACAAGACCAGAGGGTGAGGGCTGGAGAGCCGGTAGGATCCCTGAGTCGCAATGCTCAGGTACCCCCCCTTTAACGCACAAGCTGGGTTAGATGTCGAAACTCTACGTCCTCGGGTCCCGGCCCTCGAGTTGGTCTCAGCCGTCGCTGGTATGCCAGGTCGTGATGTCGTGGACAAGACCAGAGGGTGAGGGCTGGAGAGCCAGTAGGAGCCCTGAGTCGCGATGCTCAAGTACCCCCCTTTAACGCGCAAGCTTCCAACATCTAGGAAGAAAAGGTGCCACGGACAGGCACCAAATAACAAGCGTGATGGGTCGAAAGCATGGCCCTAAGATAAACGCAAGAAGGGTACACGCCGCTGGGTCAGACCCGAGCGACTTGGGGATGATGCAGCCCGAGGGGCGCCCCCAATAAAGTAAGCTAAGAACATGAAATAAAAAGGGATACACGCCACAGGGACGGACCCACGCGGCCTGGGAATAATGCGGCCCTGAGGGTGCTCCCAACTGGAAATGAAACTTGAAAGATGTCACCTGATGATGTTGGGGACGAAGGGGTGTTGGTGTAGCAGACTCGATGGGCTGCGGGAGCCGATCCTCACGAGCCCCCAGGCCCAGGGGCCTCGGGAGGCTCCGGAGGCGCTGGTGGCCCCTCGCGGACCATCTCCATCTCCACCAGGGCTGCGGAACGCCTGACCTCTTGAGCCTCCAGGATGGCCCTCATGAGGCGCTGGTACGCGGCAGCCGCGTTCGGCAAGCCATAAGGCATGCGAACGTAGCTGTGGGGCGGACCCTCGCAGCGTCCCACTTGTGAGGGCCAGAGGCGCTCCTGAGACGCGGCTTGGTTGAGCCCTGGTATGTCGATGCAGACGCGCAGCCCACCATCCTCGCCTAGATGGGGGGCCATAGCGGGTAAGCGGCGGCTGCCTCTCATGACTCTTGACTCCTATAGCTCCTGAATGGCCTTGCTGACGAACTACTGTGGGTTTGGCCCTCCTTGCCTTGCTCCTTCTTGAGGGAAACGTGCTTCGAAACATGCCTCCACGTGGTGCCCAAGCGCCTCCCTCGTGACCTTGGCGAGGTCGGCGGCCCTCCAGGGGAGAGCTCCCGAGCCCTGCCTGAGGAGGGCGCAGGGCGCGCTTCCCTATGCGATGGAAGGAGGTTCCCCTTGAGCAGGAGCGGGCCCTGAGGGGCCTGCCTCCTGAGGAGCCAGGCCGGACGATGTCTTCTTCTTCTTGGGGGTGGCCTTGGGAAGCCTCCTGCTTCCGCGATCCGGGTCTTCCAGTGATGCGGCCTGAAAGGCTCGCTCCAGGGAGCACACTGCGTCTCTCTCTTCGCAGGGCACCGTGATGACTCCGCCACTTCCTGGCATCTTCAGGACGTTGTAGCCGTGGTGGGTTGCGGCCATGAACTTGGCCAGCGCCAGGTACCCGAGGATGGCGTTGTACGACAGGCGAATGTGGGCGACGTCGAAGTCGATGAGCTCGGTGCGGTAGTTGTCGCGTGCCCTGAAGGTGACAGGGAGGCGGACCTGCCCAATCGGGACCGTGGAGCCGTCGGTGACTCCGGAGAAAGGCTTGGTTGGCTGAAGCTTATTGTAGGGAACTTGGAGATTCTTGAACTTTTCCACGGACAGGACGTTGAGCCCTGCCCCGCCGTCGATGAGGGTCCTGGTGACTAGCACATTGCTGATGATTGGGGAACAAAGCATCGGGAGGACTCCGGCTGTGGCCGCGCACTTGAGCTGATCCGCTGAGCTGAACGTGATGGTGCATGCCGACCACCTGAGAGGGCGCCTGGCCTCGAGCTTGGGGAGGACTGCATTCACTTCACAGGTGAACTGCTTGAAGATGCACTGAGAGGCTGGGGCTGGAGCTCCGTCCAGGATGCAGACGATTGCACGTGGTTCCTGGAAGCCCCCAGCCCCCTTGTCCTGATGACGGTCTTCATTTCTCCTTGGCTACGGCGGCAGCGGAGGGAGGCCTGCGTTCCCTTGCGGGCGATCCTCGCGAGACTGATCCCTCCAGCCTCCCTCACGAGGCGGGTCCTGCCAGCGATCCTCGCGAGGTTGGTCGCGCCACCCTTGGCGTGGGCCGCGATCTTCCCAGCGTCCTGCGTTCCTTCCTCCTCCTCGGCCGTAGCCCCGGTCGCTGCGGTCGGGACGTCGGCCGACCCTTCCTTCACACATGGCCCGGAGCTCTTGGCATTCATTGGTGTTGTGGGTGTGGAGGTCGTGGTACACACAGTACCGACTGCCCTTGGAGGATTCGGGCTGATCTCTGTCTCGCTTGGTGTCTGGCTCTGCCGCGAGCACGACAGGCCCCTTGCGCTTCACGTCCTTGGCCTTGGGCTTCTTCTCTTCTTGTTCTGTGACAGGCAGCTCGAGGAGGGAGAGGCGTCCTTCCTCAGCCCTGGCGCACTTGGTCGCCAAGTTGAACAGCTCCAAAGAGGTGCACAGGTCTTCATGCATCGCCAGCTCCTCCTTCATCTTGACGTCGCGCACGCCATCGGAGAAGGCTGAGATGATGGCCTCCTCCGTTACCTGGGGATCTTGAGGCGCGCGTTGTTGAAGTGCTGGATGTACTTCTGCAGGGTTTCCCCTGGTTGCTGCTTGATACAGCGCATGTCGCTCACGGCGGGTGGCCGGTCGCGAGTACCCTGGAAGTTGGCGATGAAGCAGGTGCGCATCTCGTCCCAGGAGGAGATCGTGCCTGGAGCTAGATTCAGGAGCCAGGTGCGGCCCCGTCCTTGAGCGCCATGGGAAACCAGTTCGCCATGACCTTCTCGTCTTCGTTGGCAGCCTCGATGCCCAGCTCGTAGAGCTGGAGGAACTCTGCAGGGTCAGCCGTGCCGTCGTAGCGAGGAGGCAGGTCTGGCTTGAACTTGCCGGGCCACGCGACGCTGCGTAGCTCGGTGGTGAAGGCGCGGCAGCCCGCCGTGGCCATAGGAGGCCTTGGGCGACAAAGAGCTTCGTCCTGCGGGTCCCCATGCGCTGCAGCTGGGAGCAGCGTCGGGTCTTGACGTGCTGGAGCAGGGAGCGCTCGGGCAGCTTCTCGAGGGCGAGGGACTTCTTGGCAGCTCTGCTCCTGCCGCGCTGGCGCCTGACAGAGCGGGTTCCGCCCAGGGGCCGCGCGCCTTGGGGCCACGGCACCTTCTTGGGGG
The DNA here is from genome assembly GCF_002162155.2 of Triticum dicoccoides. Classification (NCBI taxonomy): domain Eukaryota; kingdom Viridiplantae; phylum Streptophyta; class Magnoliopsida; order Poales; family Poaceae; genus Triticum; species Triticum dicoccoides. The sequence continues at coordinate 333,699,224 of NC_041393.1, forward strand.
GGTGGCGGCTGAGGCGCCCCAGGAGCTTCATTGCCCGCGCAGGGCAGGGGCGCGGTGCAGCGAGAAGGACGGCACGGGGGAGCCCCCAGCGGCGCGTACGAGCTTGGCGACTCGGTCGAGCCACTCTTCGTAGATGTCATCGATTGGGCGGTAGCGCAGGAGCTCGTTTGCCGCGATGAGCGCAGCTCGAGCCTCCATGGCCGCGCGGGGCGCGCGGGACGAAGAACCAGCAGGGGTGAGCGAGGGTGTAGCAGTGCGGCCGTCTCGCCTCATGGATGGATGCTGGGATGATGCTTGCTGCTCGTTCCCCGCCGGGCCAGTGGCGGCGTTGACGGCAGGTGACGGGGAACGACGAGGTCGCCGCCGACGGGAGCCGTCTGGGCGACGCGGGAAGCGAGGGCGGCTCGGCGCTCAGCGCGAGCCCGACGAGCATCAGACATGGATGCGATGGTCGGAGAAGAACAGGACGACGGAAGGCGAATTCCGGTGCACCCCTACCTGGTGCGCCAAATGTCGGATTTCGGGTTCTGGCAGACCCTTGAGGTTCGAATACTGGGGTGCGTGTGGTGATTTCGCCCTCTACCTACCTGCTCCTCGCCGAATCGCTAGGATCTAAACTACGAAAAGAACAACACAAGAGACACAGGGTTTATACTGGTTTAGGCCACCATTGTGGTGTAATACCCTACTCTAGTGTGTGGTGTGGTGGATTGCCTCTTGGGATGATGATGAACAATACAAAGAAGAACAGCCTCGCGAGGGTCTGTTTTAGGCTGGTGTGATGAATTGCTAGGAGGAGTTCAGTCTCTCTCTCTCTCTCTCTCTATCCAAAATGTATGCCAGATGCTCGATCCAGCCTCTCGATACTCGATCCCCCCCGATACTCGATCCCACTTGATACTCGATCCCCTCTACCCTGGGGGTGGCTAGTCCTATTTATAGGCAAAGGCCCTGGGCCTCTCCCCAAATATTGAGCGGGAAGGGCGCCAACAATTGGCCATTTTGAAGGGGAATAGCGGGTACACTTATCCTGACTAAAGTTGGTCCTCGCCTGTCAAAGGCTTTGGAGGTGACGCCTGCTTGGGCTCCACAATGACTTCCTCCCTGCCGTTGGGCTGGTCTTGGTCTTGTTGCACCGAAATGGATGCCTTTGCTTGATGCTCTCGCCTGCGCTTGCTCCCTTTGCACCAAAGAGGAAAGGAGGACACTGCGCGTGTTGGCGCCCAACTGGCGCCCTTGGTCGTCACGGCTTGCGTCATGGGCACCTCGCGAGGTACCCCGCCTTGAACTCTCCGCCTCCTCGTGAGCCAGCCTGATGAGGCCGTGCCTGAGGAAGCTCCTTGTCGTCCGCCCCGCGAGGCTTGGCCCCTCACGAGGGTCTTGAGCTTGTGTTGATGAAGATGGGCCACGCTGGGCCCCCTTTGAGCCACGCCGCAGGCCGCAGGCAGGCAAGTCTGGGGACCCCCGTTCCCAGAATGCCGACAGCTTACTTGCTCAAAATGCTTAGTGATATGCTCCAAAGCCCTCAACCACTTTCTCACATCCACATATGACCTAAACCAAAAGTCAAACTCCGCCCCACCGATTCTTTCTATCCGGCGCCACCGAGTTCAGATGTCATAGCCACTGCCACAAACCCCAGGCAAATCAGTCTCACTGATAGGGATCTCGGTCTCACCGAGATGGGATTGTAATCTCTCTGTTTCCCTTCATAACATTTCGGTAACACCGAGATGAGCGATCGGTCCCACCGAGATTGCAATGTAAACTCTCTGTTTCCTTTTTGTAACATTTCGGTCTCACCGAAATGAGCGAATCGGTCCCACCGAGTTTACCTGACCAACTCTCTGGTTAGCTTATTACCAAAATCGGTCCCATCGAGTTTGTGTAATCGGTCTCACCGAGATTACGTTATGCCCTAACCCTAACCATATCGGTCCTACCAAGTTGCATGTCGGTCCCACCGAAAATCCTAACGGTCACTAGATTTGCTAAATCGGTCCGACCGAGTACTTCAATTCGGTCCCACTGAGTTTGGCAAGTTGTGTGTAACGGTTAGATTTTGTGTGGAGGCTATAAATACCCCTCCACCTCCTCTTCATTCGTGGAGAGAGCCATCAGAACAAACCTACACTTCCAGCATACATTTTCTGAGAGAGAACCACCTACACTTGTGTTGAGGCCAAGATATTCCATTCCTACCATATGAATCTTGATCTCTAGCCTTCCCCAAGTTGCTTTCCACTCAAATCTTCTTTCCACCAAACCCAAATCCTGTGAGAGAGAGTTGAGTGTTGGGGAGACTATCATTTGAAGCACAAGAGCAAGGAGTTCATCATCAACACACCATTTGTTACTTCTAGGAGAGTGGTGTCTCCTAGATTAGCTAGGTGTTACTTGGTAGCCTTCGACAAGATTGTGGAGTTGAACCAAGGAGTTTGTAAGGGCAAGGAGATCGCCTACTTCGTGAAGATCTACCGTTAGTGAGGCAAGTCATTCGTGGGCGACGGCCATGGTGGGATAGACAAGGTTGCTTCTTCGTGGACCCTTCGTGGGTGGATCCCTCCGTGGACTCGCACAACCATTACCCTTCGTGGGTTGAAGTCTCCATCAACATGGATGTACGATAGCACCACCTATCGGAACCACGACAAAAACATCCGTGTCTCCAATTGCGTTTGAATTCTCCAAACCCTTCCGTTCACATTCTTACAAGTTGCCTGTTGTACTTTCCGCTGCTCATATACTCTTTGCATGCTTGCTTGAATTGTGTTAAGATTGCTTGACTTGTGCTAAGTTAGCTAAAATCTGCCAAAGACTACAATTGGGAAAAGGATAAGTTTTTAATTGGTCAAGTAGTCTAATCACCCCCCTCTAGACATACTTTCGATTCTACAAGTGGTATCAGAGCTTTGGTCTCCATTTGCTTTGATTTTCATAGCTTTTGATGGTCATAGCCTTGGTTTCACAACCTAGGAGAGTATGGCATCTAGCAAGGGAAACTATCACCGGAGAGGTCCTTACTTTGATGGTACTAGTTTTGCTACTTGGAAGCATAAGATGAAAATGCATATTCTTGGACATAACCCCACCGTTTGGCTTATTGTGTGTATTGGCTTGCAAGGTGAATTCTTTGATGGTAGAGAACCGAACCGTGAAGCTAGCACGGAAGAGTTGAAGCTGCTGCAATACATTGCTCAAGCTTGTGATATCCTCTTCAACGGATTGTGCCCCAAAGAATTCAACAAAATCAACCGTCTTGAGAATGCAAAGGAAATTTGGGATACTTTGATTGATATGCACGAAGGTACCGACTCTGTCAAGGAATCCAAGTTGGATGTGCTTCAAAGTCAGCTTGACAAGTTCAAAATGAAGGATGGTGAAGGTGTCGCTGAAATGTACTCTAGGCTCGCTCTTATCACAAATGAGATTACCGGCTTAGGAAGTGAAGAGATGACCGACAAATTCATCGTCAAGAAGATCCTAAGAGCTTTGGACGGAAAATATGATACCGTGTGCACATTGATCCAAATGATGCCAAATTACAAAGATCTCAAGCCAACGGAAGTCATTGGAAGAATTGTTGCTCATGAGATTTCACTCAAGGATAAGGAGGAACTTCACAACAAGTCAAGTGGTGCTTACAAAGCCTCATGTGAAGCCCCCACATCATCAAGTGAGAAACAAACCTTCAATGAAGAATTGTGCCTAATGGTGAAGAACTTCAACAAGTTTTACAAGAGTAGAAGCAAAGAGAGAAGCTCCAAGTCAAGGTCCTACAATGACAAAAGATCTTCTAGTCGAGAGCGTAATTGCTACAATTGTGGAAGACCCGGACACTATTCCAATGAGTGTACGGCACCCTACAAAAAAAGACAAGAATCACCTAAGAGGAGACGTAGAAGAGAAGAATCACCACTAAGAGAGAGGAGGAGTAGAGATGATCGTTATGAACGAAGAACATCCCAGAGAAGCAAGGATTCGGAAAGGAAGGACAAGTCATCAAGGAGCTACACAAAACGAAGACATCAAGCTCATGTTGGTTAATGGGTATCCGGCTCCGACTCCGACAATCACTCCGAGAGAAGCTATCACTCCGACTCCGAATATACTCAAGATGAAGGTGTTGTCGGTCTAGCACTTGTGTCAACCAACTCCTACGACATATTTGATTCACTAAATGAAGGACTTGGAACGTGCTTCATGGCTAAAGGCCCAAAGGTATCACACCCCGAGTAGTTGATTTCAATAGTGATGAAGATGACTTGTTAGGTGATGATGATTTAATTGTTGACAAATCTAGTGATGAATACTATGATGAAACGTCAATTAATCATGCTAATCAAGATAAAACGAAGGACAATGATAAGGAGAAGATTGAGCTTGTAAATAAAGAACTAAACACTCTTAAGTTAGCTCATGAAACTATCTTAGAAGATCATCGAGAACTTTTAAGGACTCATGAGAAGTTATGCTTTGAAAAGCTCAACCTTGAGCAAGAGCATGAGTTCTTAAAGGCAATCAATGATGATCTTCGTAAGAAAAGTTCTTCTTACATTGCCAAGCGTTTACTATCTACTTACATGCCTCAAGTCAAGTCTAGTAACAAGAACAAGAAGGATTCTTCCTCTAGTAGTAACAATAATCATGCTAAATCCAATGTTGTTGCTTCTAGTAGTTCTCTTGAGTCCACTAATGATTCTCTTAGCCAAGTTACACTTGAGCAAGAAAATAGCTTATTGAAGGGAATTATAGAGAAAGGTGTTTACAAGAGCCTTGCCGGGAGTAAGCAATTCGAGGAAATTGTACGCAAGCAAGGAAGGCACCGGAAGAACCAAGGTGTTGGTTTTGAACGAAAGTTCAATGCCAATGGAGTTGAGTGGGAAGAAGATCAGTAACCCAAGACGAAGTTTGTTCCTCAACAAGAGAAGTATGATCCTACTTCCTTCAAAGGGACACAAGCTCAATATGATCTTCCACCACAAGACCACAAGCAAAAAGGCAAGGACAAGCTTCAAGAGGAGATTGATGCATTTGAAGAAGCTCCTAAGGCCTTGGTCAAGTGGGTTCCCAAGACTACATCAAGTTCTACTTCATTAAGTACGACTACAACTCCAAGGATTCCCATCAAGATGATGTGGATCTCGAAGCAGAAGAACTAGAGAGTTCTTGAGGGTGACTCCGCCAACATATCTCACTCTCATCATTTTGGAAGGAACAAGTGCAATCAACTTCCACATCTTGCACTACTTCAAGGAGTCACAAACCCTCTTGTTGGTTAGACAAGGGACAAGGTAACCTAATGCTTTCATAGACATCATCTTGTGTGTGCATCACTCTATGTCTAGTGATATCCTTGTTTGTTCCTTGTGGGACTCACCCGTGTAGGTATTGAAAGTGCAACTCGCTCCAAAGGATTGCTCCAAATGATCTACATCAACATTGAGCATCCACATCTTCAACACCTACATGAAGTCATCATCAACAAAACCCAAGGTTAGTTCATCACTCTAAGGGGGGATCTCACATCTAGGGGGAGCTTTACTCTAAGAATTGAGTCAAAACAACTCCAATGGTGTGAACACATCAATGCAATATGTAAAAATGGTAACCCCACTTGAGCTTAAACGATGAGTATGACCTATGATCAAATGTTCTCATTTGACTCCTAAGTCAATATACTCATATATAGATGACCTAGTCATCGCCAATTGCTTGATAGATGCTAGAATTGGTTGTGCATGCTTTGCCACATATTTCATTTGCCATTTTATTGTGTGAGCATGTTGGTTGCATATTTTACTCATTCGAGGACATCCACTTGTTGTTTTGATTGTTTGGTTCCTTTTTCTTTTGCCAAGAGGATAGACAAGAATGTGTAAGAACCTTCTCTAGCTATCTATGTTTTTCTTGTCTCAAAGTCTATTCATGCTACATCACAAAATTTGATCAAGTCAGATTCGAACCACTCTGTGTGAGGAGCACTCGGAGTCCCCGATTCGTCATAGACTTAAACCTCCAAAACTTCTTTGTGCTTCTGAGTCTGACCGATTCTTCCATTTTGGTCACACCGAGGTCACTAAGTCGATCTAGGTTTTCATTCTTGGTGCAACCGATTTGAACTTTTCGGTCACACCGAGTTGCTGTAACTGCTTGCAGTTATGCATCTCGGTGCCACCGAGTTGTTCCACTCGGTCACACCGACAGGGACAGGCTATATAGTCTCACTGATAGGGATCTCGGTCTCACCGAGATGGGATTGTAATCTCTCTGTTTCCCTTCATAACGTTTCGGTAACACCAAGATGAGAGATTGGTCCCACCGAGATTGCAATGTAAACTCTCTGTTTCCTTTTTGTAACATTTCGGTCTCACCGAAATGAGCGAATCGGTCCCACCGAGTTTACCTGACCAACTCTCTGTTAGCTTATTACCAAAATCGGTCCCACCGAGTTTGTGTAATCGGTCTCATCGAGATTATGTTATGCCCTAACCCTAACCATATCGGTCCTACCGAGTTGCATGTCGGTCCCACCGAAAATCCTAATGGCCACTAGATTTGCTAAATCAGTCCGACCGAGTTCTTCAATTCGGTCCCACCGAGTTCTTCAATTCGGTCCGACCAAGTTTGGCAAGTTGTGTGTAATGGTTAGATTTTGTGTGGAGGCTATAAATACCCCTCCACCTCCTCTTCATTCATGGAGAGAGCCATCAGAACAAACCTACACTTCCAGCATACATTTTCTAAGAGAGAACCACCTACACTTGTGTTGAGGCCAAGATGTTCCATTCCTACCATATGAATCTTGATCTCTAGCCTTCCCCAAGTTGCTTTCCACTCAAATCTTCTTTCCACCAAATCCAAATCCTGTGAGAGAGAGTTGAGTGTTGGGAAGACTATCATTTGAAGCACAAGAGCAAGGAGTTCATCATCAACACACCATTTGTTACTTCTTGGAGAGTGGTGTCTCCTAGATTGGCTAGGTGTCACTTGGGAGCCTCCGCAAGATTGTGGAGTTGAACCAAGGAGTTTGTAAGGGCAAGGAGATCGCCTACTTCGTGAAGATCTACCGCTAATGAGGCAAGTCCTTCGTGGGCGACGGCCATGGTGGGACAGACAAGGTTGCTTCTTCGTGGACCCTTCGTGGGTGGAGCCCTCCATGGACTTGCGCAATCGTTACCCTTCGTGGGTTGAAGTCTCCATCAACGTGGATGTACGATAGCACCACCTATTGGAACCATGACAAAAACATATGTGTCTCCAATTGCGTTTGAATTCTCCAAACCCTTCCCTTTACATTCTTGCAAGTTGCATGCTTTACTTTCCGCTGCTCATATACTCTTTGCATGCTTGCTTGAATTGTGTTAAGATTGCTTGACTTGTGCTAAGTTAGCTAAAATCTGCCAAAGAGTAAAATTGGGAAAAGGATAAGTTTTTAATTGGTCAAGTAGTCTAATCACCCCCTCTCTAGACATACTTTCGATCCTACAGTGTGTCCACCATATATATATCATATGATGAGGTGGCAGTCCAGCGCCCAGTGGGCGGTGATTCCTGTTCTTCTCCTGCATCGTCGTAAATACCGTCGACGTCTTCAGAGTTGAAATCAAGTGTGTCTGTTAAGTCATCAATAGTGGCTATGAAGTGGGTGGTGGGTGGGGAACGAATTTCTTCGTCGCCTGCTTCCCACTCAAGCCGGACATAGTTCGGCCAAGAGTCTCCCGACAAGGAAATAGACCTTAATGAATTTAGCACATCGCCCAAGGGCGAGTGCTGAAAAATATCCGCAGAGGTGAACTCCATGACCAGTGCCCAACCAGATTTGATAGGCGTACGTGGTTCGGATCCTACAGCCGGAGTCGAGTTTGAGGGTCCGATGATACCGGCCTTATAGGAGGTGAGGTCAATGTTCGGCTCGAAGGCCGAGGAGTGTGCAGCCTCCGTGGCCGGGTCCATCCACCCGTCCTCGGAGGGCACGATCTGCACCGGATTGATTCCTGGCGCCGTCGCAGGTGCGGTTTCTCGAACACTATCCGATGGCAGATCTAAGTCATGCTCGTCGTGACCGTTCGGCGCACCTGACAAAGGCTTGAATCCGTCAAAGATCAAGTCTCCACGGATGTCGGCAGTATAGTTCAAGCTTCCAAACCTAACCTGATGGCCAGGGGCGTAGCTATCGATCTGCTCCATATGTCCAAGCGAGTTGGCCCGCAGTACGAAGCCGTCGAATACGAAGATCTGTCCGGGAAGGAAAACCTCCCCTTGGACCGCATCGTTGAAGACGATTGAAGGAGCCATCAAGCCTTATAGCAACGACACAGTGGAACTCTCAATGAAAGCACCAATGTCGGTGTCAAAACCGGCGGATCTCGGGTAGGGGGTCCCGAACTGTGCGTCTAAGGCTAATGGTAACAGGAGGCAGGGGACACGATGTTTTACCCAGGTTCGGGCCCTCTCGATGGAGGTAATACCCTACTTCCTGCTTGATTGATCTTGATGATATGAGTATTACAAGAGTTGATCTACCGCGAGATCGTAGAGGCTAAACCCTAGAAGATAGCCTATGATTATGATTGTTCCTGTCCTACGGACTAAACCCTCCGGTTTATATAGACACCGGAGGGGGCTAGGGTTACACAGAGTCGGTTACAAAGAAGGAAATCTACACATCCGAATTGGCAAGCTTGCCTTCCATGCAAAGGAGAGTCCCATCCGGACACGGGGCTAAATCTTCAATCTTGTATCTTCATAGTCCAACAGTCCGGCCAAAGTATATAGTCCGGCTGTCCAAGGACCCCTTAGTCCAGGACTCCCTCAGCCCGGAGCCAGGCCCATCCCCACGGCGCACGGAGCAAGGCACCCCACGGAGCAAGGCGCCACCCGGAGGTAGGCCCTCTGCCGAGGAGGTGCTGCAAGGCCTACCCCCCGCAGAGGATCTCTAGTCTCTGAGGGCGCCGCTGGCGTCCCCTTTGCCCCATCGGTGTCGTCCTTGGTCTCCGGCCACCATCAATGGTGGTCGAGGGTGGCGCAAGGCAGGGCCCTCGTCTTGTGATATGAAGCAAGGCCCGGTGCCTGTGAAGAAGGCCCAGTGCCTGCGAAGCTCACCGCCCGTGACACTCTCACGTAATAATGAGTGGGGTTGTACACGCCCTGGAGTCTTCGGAGTGCCGGCCTTGGGCCTCGGGGGCTCCCTCCCACGCCCAGTGGCAGCACTTAGCTCCGCGCTGGTGAGAAGACGTCGAAGACTAGACTAGGCGCCGGACGCGGCCTTTTGCTTTTTGCCTCCCTTTCTGTGGTCGAGCTTCCTTGCTTCAGATTTAAGTTGAAGTTGAATTTGCATTCCTGTGTGCGGAGGGGGGGGGGGTGAGGGAGTCCGGGATTAAGGGGTCCTCGAACAGCCGGACTATATACTTTGGTCAGACTATTGGACTATGAAGATACAAGATTGAAACTTCGTCCCGTGTCCGGATGGGACTCTCCTTTGCGTGGAAGGCAAGCTTGGCAATTCGGATATGTAGATCTCCTTCTCTGTAACCGACTCTGTGTAACCCTAGCCCCCTCCGATGTCTATATAAACCGAAGGGTTTAGTCCGTAGGATAAGAACAATCATAATCATAGGCTAGCTTCTAGGGTTTAGCCTCTATGATCTCGTGGTAGATCAACTCTTGTAATACTCATATCATCAAGATCAATCAAGCAGGAAGTAGGCTATTACCTCCATCGAGAGGGCCCGAACCTGGGTAAACATCGTGTCCCCTGTCTCCTGTTACCATTAAGCCTTAGACCTACAGTTTGGGACCCCCTACCCGAGATTCGCCATTTTGACACCGACATTGGTGCTTTCATTGAGAGTTCCACTGTGTCGTCGGTATAAGGCTTGATGGCTCCTTCAATCGTCTTCAACGACGTGGTCCAAGGGGAGGTTTTCCTTCCTGGACAGATCTTCATATTCGGCGGTGTAGGACCTTGAAGTATGTCTAGAGGGGGGGTGATTAGACTACTTGACCAATAAAAACTTAACGTTTTCCCAATTTTAGAGTTTGGCAGATTTTAGCTACTTTAGGACAAGTCAAGCAATCATCACACAATTCAAGCAAGCATGCAAAGAGTATATAGGCAGCGGAAATTAAAGCATGCAACTTGCAAGAAAGTAAAGGGAAGGGTTTGGAGGATTCAAACGCAATTGGAGACACGGAGGTTTTTGGCGTGGTTCCGATAGGTGGTGTTATCGTACATCCACGTTGATGGAGACTTCAACCCATGAAGGGTAATGGCTGCGCGAGTCCACGGAGGGCTCCACCCACGAAGGTTCCATGAAGAAGCAACCTTGTCTATCCCACCATTGCCGTCGCCCACGAAGGACTTGCCTCACTAGCGGTAGATCTTCACGAAGTAGGCGATCTCCTTGCCCTTACAAACTCCTTGGTTCAACTCCACAATCTTGTCGGAGGCTCCCAAGTGACACCTAGCCAATCTAGGAGACACCACTCTCCAAGAAGTAACAAATGGTGCATTGATGATGAACTCGTTGCTCTTGTGCTTCAAATGATAGTCTCCCCAACACTCAACTCTCTCTCATAGGTTTTGGATCTGGTGGAAAGAAGATTTGAGTGGAAAGCAACTTGGGGAAGGCTAGAGATCAAGATTCATACGGTAGGAATGGAGTATCTTGGTCTTAACACATGAGTAGGTGATTCTCTCTCAGAAATGGTAAGTTGGAAGTGTAGGTTCGTTCTGATGGCTCTCTCCACGAATGAAGAGGAGGTGGAGGGGTATATATAGCCTCCACACAAAATCTAACCGTTACACACAATTTACCAAACTCGATGGGACCGAATCGTTAAACTCGGTCGGACCGATTTAGTAAACCTAGTGACCTTTAGTGATTTTCGGTGGGACTGACATGCATCTCGGTGAGACCGATTCGGTTAAGGTTAGGGCATAACGTAATCTCGGTAAGTCCGATTACACAAACTCGGTGAGACCGATTTGGTAATAAGCTTTCTAGAGAGTTGGTCAGGTAAACTCGGTGGGACCGATTTGCGATTTTCGGTGAGACCGAAATGTTACAAAAAGGAAACATAGAGTTTACATTGCAATCTCGGTGGGACCGATCGCTCACTTCGGTTAGACCAAAACGTTACGAAGGGAAACAGAGAGATTACAACCCCATCTCGGTGAGACCGAGATCCCTATCGGTAAGACCGATTTGCTTAGGGTTTGTGGCAGTGGCTATGACTTTTGGAATCGGTGGCGCCGGATAGGAAGAATCAGTGTGACCGATTTTGGCTTTGGGTTTAGGTCATTTGTGGATGTGGGAAAGTAGTTGAGGGTTTTGGAGCATATCACAAAGCACATGAAGCAAGAGGCTCATTAAGCAACACCTCATCCCTCCTTGATAGTATTGGCTTTTCCTATAGACTCAATGTGATCTTGGATCACTGAAATATAAAATGAAGAGTCTTGAGCTCTTGAGCTTGAGCCAATCCTTTGTCCTTAGTATTTTGAGGGATCCACTTTCATCATCCATGCCATGCCATTCATTGAGATTTCCTGAAATAATAGTCTTGGAATAGCATTAGCTCAATGAGCTATATGTTGTTATGAATTACCAAAACCACCTAGGGATAGTTGCACTTTCAGGCGGCTTCGTACTGCGGGCCAACTCGCTTGGCCATCTGGAGCAGATCGATAGCTACGCCCCTGGCCATCATGTCAGGTTTGGAAGCTTGAACTATACTGCCGACATCCGCGGAGACTTGATCTTCGACGAATTCGATCCTATGTCAGGTGCATCGAACGGTCACGACGAGCATGACTTAGATCTGCCATCGGACAGTGTTCGGGAGATCGCACCTGCGGTGGCGCCAGGAATCAATCTGGAACAGATCGTGCCCTCCGAGGACGGGTGGATAGACCCCGCCACGGAAGCCGAACACTCCTCGGCCTTGGACCCGAACACTGATCCCACCTCTTGTGAGGATGATGTCATCGGACCCCCGGACTCGTCTTTGACTACAGGACCCGAACCGCGTACGTCCATGCCTATCGAATCTGATTGGGCACCGGTCATGGAGTTCACCTCCGCAGATATTTTTCAGCACTCGCCCTTGGTTGACGTGCTAAATTCACTAAGGTCTCTCTCCTTGTCAGGAGACTCATGGCCGAACTATGTCCGGCTCGAGTGGGAAGCGGACGATGAGGAACTTTGTTCCCCACCCACCACCCACTTAATAGCCACTGTCGATGACTTAACCGACGTGCTTGACTTCAACTCCGAAGACATCGACGGTATGGTCAACGATGCAGGAGAAGAACAGGAACCACCACCTATAGGGCGCTGGACAACCACCTCATCATATTATATATACATGGTGGACACCCCAAAGAAAGCAATGGCGATGAGGCAACGGAAGATAATCCGCTGGAGAAGCAATCTAGGCACCGGCGTCATAGGCGCCGCTCCAAGCCCCGCCATAGCAAAAATAGTGATAACGACACAAGAGATAACAATCCGGATGGTGCCGATGATGAAAACAATCCTGCCCAGCCAGGCTTCGAGCAGGTCGAGCAAGAGGATGGGCAAGCTAGCCCTAAGGAACATGCAACAGATGGAGAATCAGAGGATGATAATTACATGCCTCTCTCCGAAGATGAAGTGAGCCTTGGCGACAAAGAATTCATTGTGCCTGAGGATCCCGTCGATTAGGAGCGCTTCAAGCGTCGGCTTATAGCCACTGCAAAAAGCCTGAAGAAAAAGCAGCAACAGCTTCAAGCAGATCAAGATCTGCTAACTGATAGATGAACCGAGGTCCTGGCTGTCGGTGTCAAAACCGGCGGATCTCGGGTAGGGGGTCCCGATCTGTGCATCTAAGGCTAATGGTAACAGGAGGCAAGGGACATGATGTTTTACCCAGGTTCGGGCCCTCTCGATGGAGGTAAAACCCTACTTCCTGCTTGATTGATATTGATGATATGAGTGTTACAAGAGTTGATCTACCACGAGATCGTAGAGGCTAAACCCTAGAAGCTAGCCTATGATGATTATGATTCTGTTTCTAAGGACAAAACCCTCAAGTTTATATAGACACCGGAGAGGGCTAGGGTTTACATGGAGTCGGTTACAAGGAAGGAAACATAATATCCGGATTGCCAAGCTTGTCTTCCACGCAAAGGAGAGTCCCATCTGGACACGGGACGAAGTCTTGAGTCTTGTATCTTCACGGTCCAACAGTCCGGCCAAAGTATATAGTCCGACTGTCCGCATACCCCCTAATCCAGGACTCCCTCAGTAGCCCCTGAACCAGGCTTCAATGACGATGAGTCCGGCGCGCAGTTTTGTCTTCGGCATTGCAAGGCAGGTTCCATCTCTGAATACTCCAAAGTACCTATTGCAACGAACAGTGTCCGGCCTCCCATCAATGTTGTACTCCTCGGCTTCTGTGCTTCAATAATGACCATCTCCACGTGTTGAGTGAATACGAGGAGCCGGGGCATTTTTGCATTCTCCACCCTCGGTCCTGCATGGAAACCGTCTATTTGAAGGGGCGGGGATTCTCAGATCCAAGCTTCACCTTCTTCCCTTGAGCGAGCATCCAACAGAGCACGCCCAAAAAAATCATTCCAGCATGGCCGTTCGTCGCAGCACCTCCTCTCGCTCCCGTAGCTCTAGGCCAGGTGATTGGGAAGAATGTTCTGTTCCTCAAAACCGCTTAATAGAGCTGCAGACCCAAGGATTTCTTCCACCGGCGTTCATGGTCCCCGTCTGAGCCGGACTAGCCACCTATAATGGCGGGGAGCAAGCGAAGAGATCTCCTAACCCATCCCCGTGGGAGCGAATATGACTCATCCCGCATCTGCTAAGAGGCGTCGGGTTTCCAATCCACACATTCCTTCGCGGGCTCCTGGAGTTCTACGGCCTCCAGTTGCACAACTTCACCCCTGCCTCCGAGCTGCACATAGTAGGATACGTTGCCCTTTGTGAACTATTTCTGGGCTGCGAGGCTCACTTCGGGTTATGGAAGAAGTTGTTCTGCCTCGTCCCTCGCAACCAGGGGGAATCCATATGTCAACTGGGCAGGGCCGAAGTATGGCGCGTCGCCGAGACCGGATACCTATCCGGTACTCCCAAGAAGGCACCTGGGAACTGGCCCTCGGAGTGGTTTTACGTTGATTACGTTCTCCTTCCGGATCCAGCCCGGATGGGTTTCCCTGAGTTCAGTAATGCTCCATCGAAGGCACGCCGAAGTTGGCGCCCTCAGGGCCCCCAAGAGGAGGATACCAGAGAAGTACACCTCTTGATGAACAGGATAAAGATACTGGCCAAATCAGGGCTGACAATAGTCGAGGTTATGGCGATATGCATAATGCGGGGAGTGCAGCCACTTCAATATCGGGGGAAGCCCATGTGGCATTACAACAGGGAAGATGATGCCCCCCGCTGTGGCCGTAAAGGTCCGGACTCCGCCACTACTCTGGCGAGGATATTATCCGATTTGTATAAAGGAGGAGAAGAAGAATTCCTTCATATTAAACCGCGGGATGGGTTTTCTATGTACAACCCTCAAGTTGGGTAAGTCGCCACTCCTTCCCCCTGCTCCATTCCTTCTGGCGTCCTTCGTCATGATTATTTACCTCAATATTTCTGAGCAAGAACTGAGGAGGGCCGTAGAAGGATTCCACAGCCTCTCCCTGCAGCCAGAGACCCCGGGAAGGGCCTTCGATCCCGGACTCGAAAAAGATCCAGATATTACTGTGCAGCTTGTCAACGGGACATTTTATCAGGCCAGCTGCGATGGCGCCTCGGTGGCTATTGTCGCTGACTATCCCGGACTGCTGCGCACATCGCGTGTAAGCAAAGCTGAAATCTTATCCTCTGAAGAGGACTCCTTTCTGACACCATGCCTTATGCCTAAAATATCGTATTTTTGTAGAGATGACCATCGGAACGCGGCGCAGAGCCCCTGGGGGCTCGTCGGTAACGGGCGTCCGGATCGGGCAGGATTAAGAGGAAGGCGGTTAGGGCCGAAACGCCATTACAGAGGTATGGTAATAACCTGCTCTGTGATTATTGTGTTTGAAATATAACTGCGTCCTTTGTGTCCTAGCAGAAAGAGGAGTTTCCGGACTATATACGGGGATCCTTCCAATCACGCCTCCACCAGCCGGATTCCAGAACCGGCTTCGAGAGAGGAGGCCGACGCGGGGCCGATGCCAAATTGTCCTTCGACAGAGGATGCGGATATGCTCTCCACCATGAATTCCGAAGTAAAGAGTGCTATGAATCAGTGGCACCGACGGGCCATACTTTGCAATAACACTTTTTCCGAAGAGGCATTTAATGCTTTAAATTCGGGAGACGCATATATCCGAGCTGCTCAAGGCGGGCTCGCCCGGGCGACGGACCAGTATGCCAAAGATATTCAGGTAAGAAAATTTGATAAGCATGTATAGCAGTAGCCCCTGAGACTTGAAACGGTTGGAACAACTGTTTTAAGGATCAATTTATTCATAGGTCCTTGTAGATAAGAATGCCCAATTGTCTCAAGAGGTGGAGGATTGCAAGACCCAGCTGAGGGCCGCGGTTGCGAAACTAGAGGAATCCCAGAAGGCCTCATCTGTTAACATTTTCTCAATAGAGAAATTTTACGGAAATGTGCCAGTTAGTAATTGGCTTGTTTGATAAGTCTAACAGAAAAAAATCTTCAGACAATCCCGGGAAGAATTCGAAGATCATGAGAGAGAGCGAGTCACATCTCCAAAGGCATCTAAAAGATGGCGAGCGTGTTCTTACGCAATTTAGGTGGGAGAAGAACGGTCTTCAAGATGCCAATGTCCGGCTGGGCATCGAATTAAGAGATGTTCGCACTCAGCTGGCAGACTCCGTGAAGGAGAACAGAAGGCTTCGTCGCGACATTTATGGTAAGTGCCTAGACGAACTGTAGTACAGCTAGGCGAGGAAGCATATTGACAGAGTTTATATCTGTAGGTATGTTGGCGGGCCACCCTGAAGAGGAGATGCCCGCGTCCGCAGGTGATTTACTGCAGGAACTCTCACAGCTGCACGAGCGAGCTCGGCAGATGATGCATGGTATTTCCCAGGCCTTGTGGCCATCCACCTCCCCGCCAAAAGGCATGGGGGAGCTCGTGGATATGCTCCAAGGAGCACGGCGGCGTTTCCGATTGTGGAAGATGTCAGCCTGCCGACAAGGTGCAAGAGAAGCCTGGGCCATGATGAAGATGCGCTACACCAAGCTTGACCCGAACCATATGGCCAAAGTCGGACCGGCAGGGCCAGATGGGCAAGAAATTCCCGTTAGTCTGGTGTATGACCAGGTAGCATTAGCCGCAAAGTATTCCCAACAAGATTGCAAGCTAGATAGCCTGTTGGACGGTATAGAGGAAGAATATAGTCAGTCCAAGTGACTATGTAATTCAATGGACATATGTAGTCCCTAGACGGATTAAAAATCATTTGTCATGGCGGACCTTTTCGCTTCAGCCCCCGGATCCGATAGTCCAGGGTGTATCCGAATACCCGCTCAGTTATGCAGAACCGGGGTATGCGTGGAAACCAGGCGTAGGGGTCATAAGTGCTTGAACAGACAAGTACCCAACTAGCTATGTTATATTACATGGATAGTAAGAAACATCTTCCAGGGAGAATAGTTCCGTTAGGGGTTCCTTTCCCTCGGTACGCATGCATCGATGTACATGTCCGGACTGCGAATAGAGACGCAGGATACAAAACTTCTGGGGATTCACGTTGTAATAAACGAAAGGAACATCTTTTGTTCTCCGACCGAATATTCCCTTAAGAACGCTAGCTTTCGGCTTCACCCAGTCTGAGGTACACATCCGGCTGAACCGGCAGTAACAATCGCAGAGGTGCTCCCCTTATGCCCTAGCCAAATTAACGGGAACGTAGGGCATAAACACAAGAGCCAGGCAACCCAGCATGGCCACATCTTAAGTCATATCGATGCATATAATGGTGAAGAAAAGGCACATATGGAAAAAGAACACACATGTGATAGGCAAAAAGCCATTAAAGTAATTATATTTAGCTTCCGTATAGGAAGCCCCCAGGTATGGCTTACACACGTAGTGCGGCCGGAGTGATCCTAGCATCCGCACTGTATTGAGTACTTTGTGTGGAGAAGGAAAAAGGGCGAGAAAGGAAAAAAGGGAGGAACATAATAAAAAAGGAGGGGGTAAGGAGACGAACACTAGGCGTAGAATCTCCGGAGTCTGGCCGCGTTCCATGGGTTCGGCTCGAGTCTGTTATCGGATGCATTACGTAGGCGGTACGCTCCTCCAATGAGAACTTTATCAATAACGAAGGGAACCTCCCACTTAGGTTTGAGCTTATCCTTCTTCTTCTCTGGTAGGCGTAGAACGAGTTCGCCAATATTATAAGTTTTGGCCCGCACTTCTCTGCTTTGGTACCGTCGAGCCTGCTGCTAATAGAATGCGGAACGGGTGCGACGTCGCGCTCCTCCTCCAGGGCATCTAAGTTGTCCTACCGATCTAACTCGGCTTCCTTCTCTTCGTACATGCGCATGCGAGGCGAATCATGTATTCTATCGCAGGGTAGTACTGCTTCTGCGCCGTACACCATAAAAAATGGTGTGTATCCGGTGGTGCGATTCAGCGTGGTCCACAACCCCCAGAGTACGGAGTCGAGCTCCTCGACCCAGTGCGTGTCCGATTCTATCAAGGATCGCACTAGTCTGGGTTTGATGCCGCTCATGATGAGACCGTTTGCATGTTCGACCTGGCCGTTTATTTGAGGATGGTAGACAGAGGCGTATCAAGCTTAATGCCCATGTTTCCGCACCAAGTTTTCACTTCATCGGCTGTGAAGTTTGAGCCATTGTCAGTGATGATGTTGTGGGGGACGCCGTATCGGTGTACAACCCCGGATATGAAGTCTATCACTGGTCCGGATTCGGCCGTTTTGACTGGTTTGGCTTCTATCCATTTGGTGAACTTGTCCACCATGACCAATAAGTATTTTTTCTTATGGCTTCCCCCCTTAAGGGGTTCGACCATATCCAGCCCCCAAATCATGAAGGGCCAAGTGATGGGGATTGTTTGGAGAGTGGTAGGGGGCATGTGGCTCTGATTGGCAAAGAGCTGGCAACCGACGCAGTGTTGGACAAGGTCTTGTGCGTTTGCTCGGGCTGTTGGACAATAAAAGCCTATGCGGAAGGCCTTGCTGACAAGTGCTCGAGCCGCAGCGTGGTGTCCGCCGAGTCCGGCATGGATTTCAGCAAAGAGCTGCCGCCCTTCCTCTTCGGAGATACATCTTTGGAGCACTCCGGTCACACTTTTCTTATAGAGTTCCCCCTCATGGACTTTGTAGGCTTTGGAACGCTGCACGACACAACGTGCTTCATTTTGGTACTCGAGGAGCTCCTGCCTATTTAGGTAGGCCAAGAAAGGCTCAGTCCACGAGGTGATTACAGCCATGATTTCATGGGCCGAAGGTGTTATTTCGGTGGCGTAGCCTCCGATTACGTCTGATGGTTCG
This sequence comes from Triticum dicoccoides, assembly GCF_002162155.2. NCBI lineage: Eukaryota > Viridiplantae > Streptophyta > Magnoliopsida > Poales > Poaceae > Triticum > Triticum dicoccoides. Next base: position 333,717,760 of record NC_041393.1, read on the forward strand.
GAATCTGGGGGTGTATTCGGATCCATGCTAGTGTTGCCGGACTCCCCTTCCCATACCACGGATGGCTTGAACAGTCTTTCCAGGAATATGTTAGGTGGGACAGGGTCGCATTTAGCGCCGATGTGGGCGAGGATATCCGCCACTTGATTGTTTTCTCGAGCCACGTGGTGGAATTCGAGCCCCTCGAACCGAGCTGACATTTTGAGGACGACATTACGGTAGGCCGCCATTTTCGGATCCATGGCATCGAAGTCTTCGTTTATTTGTGATACTGTGAGGTTTGAATCCCCGCGCACCTCCAGGCGTTGAATACCCATAGAGACTGTCATCCGAAGACCATGCAACAAAGCCTCGTATTCGGCTGCGTTGTTGGAGTCTGTGTATAATATTTGGAGTATGTATTAGACCGTGTCTCCGGTGGGAGACGTCAGGACTACACCTGCTCCCAATCCAGCCAACATTTTAGAGTCGTCGAAGTGCATGATCCAGTTAGAGTACACGCTGTACTCTTTAGGGAGTTCGGCTTCTGTCCATTCGGCGACAAAGTCAGCCAGTACTTGCGACTTAATGGCCTGCCGTGGTTTTTATGTTATGTTGAACAGAAGGAGCTCGATGGCCCATTTAGCAATCCGCCCTGTAGCATCGCGGTTTTTTATTATGTCATTGAGCGGTACTTCAGAGGCCACCATAATCGAACACTCCTGGAAGTAGTGTCGTAGCTTCCGGGATGCCATGAAGACCGCGTATGCTATCTTTTGATAGTCCGGGTATCGGGATTTGCATGGGGTGAGTACCGTGGATACGTAATATACCGGCTTCTGGAGCGGGAATTTGTATCTGTTAGCCTCTCGTTCGACGACGAGCACTGCGCTTACAACTTGATGTGTTGCGGCTATGTACAATAGCATAGGTTCGCCGGTATTTGGCGCTGTTAGGACTGGATTACTGGCCAATAAGGTTTTTATTTTGTCCAGTCCGGCCGCGGCTGCATCCGTCCACACGAAGTGTTCGGTGCGCCGAAGAAGGCGGTAAAGAGGTAATGCCTTTTCTCCTAATCTGGAGATAAAGTGGCTTAAGGCAGCCACGCATCCAACTAGTTTCTGGATATGCTTGAGGTCTGTTGGGATAGCCAACTGCGACAGAGCTTGGATTTTTGCTGGATTTGCTTCAATTCCTCTATTGGAAACAATGAAGCCGAGAAACTTCCCAGAGGGTACGCCGAAAACACATTTTTCCGGGTTTAGCTTGATGTCGTATGTTCAGAGGTTATCAAATGTAAGCCTCAAGTCGTCTATTAGGGTTTCGACGTGTCTTGTTTTTATGACCACGTCGTCCACATATGCCTCCACTGTTTTGCCGATTTGCTTTTCCAGGCATGTTTGAATCACACGTTGATAGGTTGCACCGGCATTTTTAAGCCCGAAAGGCATAGTGTTGAAGCAAAAAGGACCATATGGCGTTATGAAGGCCGTTGCAGCTTGGTCGGACTCTGCCATCTTTATTTGATGGTATCCAGAGTATGCGTAGAGGAAACACAATGAGTCGTGTCCTGCGGTGGCATCGATGATTTGGTCGATGCGAGGGAGGGGGAAGGGATCCTTGGGGAAAGCCTTGTTGAGCTCTTTGAAGTCGACGCATAGGTGCCAGGATTTGTCCTTCTTTGGTACCATCACCAGATTTGCCAGCCAATCCGGATGCTTGATATCTCTGATGAATCCGGCCTCAAGTAGCTTGGCTAGCTCTTCTCCCATGGCTTGCCGTTTGGGCTCTGAGAAGCGCCTAAGAGTCTGTTTGACAGGCTTGTATCCTTTCAGTATATTGAGGCTATGTTCGGCCAGTCTGAGTGGGATGCCCGGCATGTCCGAAGTGTGCCAAGCGAAAATGTCCCAATTCTCGCGTAAGAAGTCTCGTAGTGCAGCGTCCATTATGGGGCTCAACTGTGTCCCGATGGAAGTTGTCTTTGTGGGGTCCGTTGGATGGACCTGGAATTTGACTATCTCGTCTGTGGGTTTAAATGAGGTCGAGTTGGGTCGCTTGTCGAGTATCATGTCGTCCCTGTCCACAGTGGCGCGCATCGTTGTTAGTTCTTCGGCTGCTAGAGCTTCGGATAATGCTTCCAGGGCTAGTGCTGCGGTTTTATTTTCGGTGCGAAGTGCGACGTCCGGATCACTGGCTAGAGTGATGATTCCATTGGGTCCGGGCATTTTAAGCTTCATGTACCCGTAGTGGGGTATAGCTTGAAAGCTTGTGAACGCGTCCCGCCCTAAAAGGGCGTGGTATCCGCTGCTGAAAGGAGCCCCTTGGAATGTGATTTCTTCGGACCTATAATTCTCCGGAGTGCCGAATACCACATCGAGTGTGATTTTTCCCGCACATCGTGCTTCCCGACTAGGGATGATTCCCCTGAAGGTTGTGCCGCTTTGCTCAATGCGGCTTTTATCAATTTCCATCTTGTTGAGCGTTTCTTCGTAGATCAAGTTTAATCCGCTTCCGCCGTCCATGAGTACTTTAGTGAGCCGAAAGCCATCCACGATTGGGCTAAGGACCAAAGAGGCTGGTGCCCAGACTGTCTGGAATTGAGGTTCGTCACTGGCACTGAAAGTTATAGCAGTGTCGTTCCACGGATTTATTTTTGCCACGTGGCAGATTTCAGCGAAATTTCGATGAGCTCGCTTGCGCCTACTGTTTGAGGCGAAAGTCTCGAAGACTGTCAGTATTGTATTGTTTTCTTTGGCGGGATGTTGTTCTGCTTTATGGCTTACAAGAAGATCCTCGCCACTTTTTGCTACTTGCCAGAGTATCCAACATGCTCTAAGGCTATGTGTTGGTGTAGTGTCCGGCGTGCTGTGGAGTTTACATGGCCCATTGAGCCATTCTTCCAATACGGTTCCACGCCCTGGGGTGGGCTTTGGTTTCTTGGGGATTGGATCGGCTGACTTACGAGATTTCGCCCGTTTAGTTCGGACAAAGGTTTTAGTGAGAGCCGGACTATCCCAAAATTCGGTTTGGGTCTTCCAGGCGCTTTCCATCGTAGAGTACTTCTGTACTATGGCTGCTAAGTCAGCAAAGTGTACTATGTCACGGCGACTTATAGCATTGAGGATCCCTTTTTTCATGCAGTTTTTGAAGAAAAGTGAGATTGCATCTTCCTCACGACAGTCCTTGACCTTGTTTAGCACAAGGAGGAATCTGGCCCAATAGTGATGTACTGTCTCTTGGGGCTCTTGTCTGATATGGGAGAGACGGTTTAAGTCCGGGTGGGTGGGTGTAGGTGAATCTGATTCTGATCCGATCTAACGCCCAGGGGCAGAGGAGGTTCCGGGCTTGATAGCTCGGGATCCGAGGTGCTGCCCGATTTTTCCGGCCCGATACCCGACTCTAAGTCCGGGGTCTGGGTCAGGTCCTCCCGTGAGTGGGTATCCGGCTCAATGAGCTCGGTAATCCGGACATAATTCGTCCTCAAAAATAGAGGGATAATCCGTATGTGGCTCCTCCACTACCGCTATCCCATGGGTGACCGGCGGGGATTTAATATCCCTTTGGTCGGGTTTAAGCCCAATCCGGTCATAGTCTGTGGCGACTCCCAAAGTGGCGATGCGATCCAAGAGCTTATTAAGGGAGGATAGCTCCCTTGGATCCATTGGTTCGGCAAGTTCCGAATTGACATAGAGGCTATTCGTGATGACCTGAGAGGTCATCATCGGTGCGGCCCGCCGATTGGGCGACCATGATGAAGCTGCCTAGTCGGAGAGTTTGGCCTACAGTCAGCGCTCCCCCAGAGGTGATGTTGTCCTAGACAACGAGACAGGCCATCGAGCCTTGTAGCAACGACACAGAAGAACTCTCAATGAAAGCACCAATGTCGGTGTCAAAACCGGCGGATCTTGGGTAGGGGGTCCCGATCTGTGTGTCTAAGGCTAATGGTAACAGGAGGCAAGGGACACGATGTTTTACCCAGGTTCGGGCCCTCTCGATGAAGGTAAAAGCCTACTTCCTGCTTGATTGACATTGATGATATGAGTGTTACAAGAGTTGATCTACCACGAGATCGTAGAGGCTAAACCCTAGAAGCTAGCCTATGATGATTATGATTCCGTCTCTAAGGGCTAAACCCTCCGATTTATATAGACAACGAAGAGGGATAGGGTTTACATGGAGTCGGTTACAAGGAAGGAAACATAATTTTCGGATCGCCAAGCTTGTCTTCCACGCAAAGGAGAGTCCCATCCGGACATGGGACGAAGTCTTGAGTCTTGTATCTTCATGGTCCAACAGTCCGGCCAAAGTATATAGTCCGGCTGTCCGGATACCCCCTAATCCTGGACTCCCTCACTGGCTGTCGAGGAATACAGACTCGAGCACCCTACCAAAAGTTACCTAAAGCACAGGTTGCTACCTCAACTCGAGGAGGAGGCGTTAAAGCCCACACTACCAGCGCATGATGTGGCTGACCGGCCACCCCGTGGCCAAGACAAAGCGGTGTACCAGCCCGAAATCCAGACCGCACCCCGTCGCCAATCAAACGATAACACCAAGGGCCCGGGGCTACACGAAGGACCTGCGAGATGTATTGGAAAACAAAGCAGAACAGTCAAGATCGATCTACGGATCACGGGGGCACGCCACAACACGTGACGATGACCGTCACAATAAACCAAAGTCCGGCCGGGCCGAATATAACAGACCAGACTCACTTGAACTACGTCGAGATGTAGCCCGGCATAGAGGCGCCACACACCCCATATGCTTCACAGATGAAGTAATGGATCATGAATTCCCAGAAGGGTTTAAACCCGTGAACATTGAATCATACGATGGCACAACAGACCCCCGCGATATGGATTGAGGATTTTCTCCTACACATTCACATGGCTTGCGGGGACGACCTACATGCCATCAAGTACCTACCACTTAAGCTCAAAGGACCATCCCGGCATTGGCTGAATAGCCTGCCAGCAAGCTCCATTGGCACTTGGGAGGACCTGGAAGATGCATTCCTTGACAACTCCAGGGAAGTTACGTGCGACCACCGGATGCTGATGACTTAAGTCACATAACCCAACAGCCCAAAGAGTCAGCCTGAAAATTCTGGACTCGGTTCCTAACTAAAAAGAACCAAATTGTCGATTGTCCGGATGCCGAAGCCTTAGCAGCCTTCAAGCAGAACATCCATGACGAATGGCTCGCCCGACACCTCGGCCAAGAGAAGCCAAAGTTCATGGCAGCCCTCACGACACTCATGATCCGCTTTTGTGCGGGCGAGGACAGCTAGCTGGCTCATAGCAACATCACACCAAAAAACTCCGGCGATTCAGACGCCAGAGATAGCAATGGCAAGCAACGACGCAATAGACACAAGCGCCGCAACAATGGCGACAACGCCGAAGACACGACAGTTAATGCCGCATTCAGAGGCTTTAAATCCGGACAGCGGAAAAAGCCATTCAAAAGAAACAGTCCGGGCTCGTCCAGTGTGGACCGCATACTCGATCGCTCATGTCAAATTCACGGCACCCCCGGCAAACTAGCCAACCACACCAACAGAGAATGCTAGGTGTTCAAACAGGCCGGCAAGTTGAACACCGAGCACAAGGAAAAGGGTCTGCATAGCGATGATGACGTGGAGCCCCAGCCGCCGAACACAGGAGGACAGAAAAAATTCCCTCCCTAGGTGAAAACAGTGAATATGATATACGCAACCCATATTCCCAAGCGGGAATGGAAGCATGCACTAAGGGACGTCTATGCGATGGAGCCAGTCGCCCCAAAGTTCAACCCATGGTCCTCTTGTCCGATCACTTTCGATCGCAGGGACCATCCTACCAGCATCCGTCATGGCGGTTCGCCGCATTGGTCCTTGACCCCATCATCGACGGATTCCATCTCACACGAGTCCTCATGGACGGTGGCAGCAGCCTGAACCTGCTCTATCAGGATACAGTGCGCAAAATGGGTATCGACCCCTCAAGGATCAAGCCCACAAAAACCACCTTCAAGGGTGTCATACCAGGTGTGGAGGCCTATTGCACGGGCTCAATCACACTGGAAGTGATCTTCGGATCTCCGGACAATTTCCGAAGCGAGGAGCTAATCTTCGATATCGTCCCCTTCCGCAGTGGCTATCATGCGCTGCTCGGACGAACCACATTTGCCAGATTCAATGCGGTACCGCATTATGCATACCTCAAGCTCAAAGTGACAGGTCCTCGCGGGGTTATAACAGTTAATGGAAACACAGAGCGCTCGCTCCGTACGGAGGAGCACACGGCGGCCCTCGCGGCAGAAGTACAAAACAACCTTCTTAGGCAAACAACCCATTCGGCAATAAAGAACCTGGACACCGTCAAGCGAGTCCGGAGTACCCTGCAACAGGATCATCCGGCATGTCCAGAGCTCGACTAACAATTCGGCCTCCGTCCTAGTCCCAGACAGGCGGCGATATTTGTGCCGCACGTACATAATTACGCACTTAAAATACCATGTGCATAGGCGGAGGCACGACTTTGACACGGTCTACAATGCGGTTCGGCCGCCCCAGGACCCATGCATCTTTGCACATTTTTTCTTTCAGGTCCCTATCTTCGGGAGGCTCCTCCGAAAGACTGAATATCGGACATATAGCGGGACGGACACACCAAGAAGACAAGAAGCTTTGGCGTACAAGGGAATCCTCAGGTGGTCTCTGATAACAATCATTATACCTGTTTTACATACCCGCACACAACTCGCTCCTGGTCAGCATGTGTCAAACAAGTCCTATTTTGCTTATTGCACTACTTATATACGTACGCTTTGACGTACTATTTGAATAACAAGGAAAAATAATGTACAATGTCAGCTTATTATTACATTTATTTACCCCTTTTCTTTACTTCTTATTTATTGCACCCGTACACTTTGGTACGTCCAGTTTTCCAGGGGCTTCAGTGTACCCCATGACACGGCAAGAAAAGTCCGAACACTTTTGTCAGTGCGGCACCCCGAACTTATAGCATTATATGCATTAGCTCTGAATCATGTCTTGGGTCAATAGTTGGGTTTGCCCGGCTCCTATGTTTTGCTACCTTACGTTCCGCTATATCGGCTAAGGTAGCACAGGGAGAACTACTACGATTGTGTCCTGGTTCTTCCGGACGAGCACCTCAGTAGAGAAAGTTGAAAACTTGCTGTCATGATGAGGCGAGAGTTGGTCGCTGTTCGAGAGCTCTCAAATCCTTAAAGATTTTTTCCGCTGCGGGCGAGGAATCGGCCTTGTCCGATTTAGGCGTGTATAGCGCCCCAAGTTCGGTCTTCCGAACACTAGGGGCTTCGCCCAAATTTAAAATTGTAGACTTCTATGGCCAAGTGAGAGTGATAAAGCTGTATTGTCCGGTTGCCTTGTTTGCTGGGTTAAACACCTCCTTAAAAGGACCAAAAAATTGGATAAAGAGTGTTTATATTTATCCCAAACACCCCAGTACTAGTTACATGGGGGCAGAAGCCGATGACTGGCCAACTCTCAAGATTTTATAAACAGCCGCACAGAAGGTAATATTTTAAATTAACAAGCGCCATATAGCGCACACGAACTCGTTTTCATATTATAGGATGACTTGATTATATTCATTCAAATATTGCATCCTTAGCACATTCATCCGCCACAAGGCGGGCACCCTTAATGACATTGTCATAGTACTATTCGGGGTAGTGATGCTCCTTGCCCTTCGGCGGCCCGTCTGTCACCAGCTTCTCGGTATCCATCTTCGCCTAGTGCACTTTTGCACGGGCCAAGGCCCTGCGTGCACCTTCAATACAGACAGACCGCTTAATGACTTCAAGCCGCGGACAGGCATTTACCATCCGCTTACAAGGCCGAAGTAGCTGCTGGGCAGGGGCTCGCCAGGCCACAGCTGTACTATGAGGTCCTACATGGCCAGTTCAGCTGCCTTGTGAAGTTCGACCAGTTGCTTCAGGTGGTCGCTCAAGGACATCGGATGTTCGACTGCAATATACTGGGACCAAAATAGCTTATCTGTCGAGCTCCCTTCCTCAGCTCCGTAGAACTCGGAGGCATCAGAGACGCTGTGCGGCAGATCTGCGAATGCTCCTGGAGTGCTCCGAATTCGGGTAAGTAAAAGGAAAGTCTCCTTCACATGCTTGCTTTGCATAATGAAAGCCTTACCTGCCGCTATCTTCTTGGCTGCCTCAATCTCTTGGAGGGCCTTCTGGGCTTCGACCTTGGCATCTTGCACGCTCTGACGGGCCTTCGCAAGCTCCAACTCTTGCGTCTTGGAGTCACGCTCCAAGGACTCGATTTTTTTGACAAAATCATGGAGCTCTTGCTGGACCTCATCAACCCGAGCCTCTTGTTTTTCGTGCTCGGTGCGCTCCCGGGCCGCTTTGTCTTCAGCCTCGGACAGCGCCTTCTTAAGGGCCGCCACCTCGGTCGTGGCCCCTATTAAAATTCGTCATGCTTCTATTAGCATCGACGATTTTTTCCTTTATATAACATTCAGATGGGGTATTACTTACCTTTGTTCTCCTCGAGCTGCCTCTTCACGAGGCCGAGCTCTTCTTCGGCCCGCCCCAGGTTCTGCCTCAGTCCTGAGACCTCCGCAGTGGCGGCGGCGGCGGCCAGCAACAATGCCTGCTTATTCACATAGAAATAATATGATTAGACTCCTAGGAATAATATTTGATCCTCTGTTCGGCCTTTCTTTTCAAAGACCAAACAGAGCATCAGGGGCGACTGTCTATACTGTGATATTTTCTCATACTTTAATTACTTACCTCAAAGCCTGTCAGGAGGCTGGCGCAGGCTTCCGTCAATCCGCTTTTGGCAGACTGAACCTTCGCAATCACCGTACTCATAAGAGTACGGTGTTTTTCATCAAGGGAAGCGCTCTGAAGCGCTTCCACCAGGTTATCTGATGCCGTTGGATGGGCAGAGGTCATCGGCATGGGCGGCTCTCCCCCCTTATCAAGGGGCTGCCTACCCAAGTCTAGAACCACTAGAGGTTCCGGTGTAGTATCCGGCTGGGGGCCAAGCTTACTGCGGCCCCCCTCATCAGAATCCATGGGGATCTTGCCCTCCCCATGAGCCCGGCATCGGGGGTTTCGCCTTGAGGTGCCTTCAGATCTATCTCCCCTTGGCCCGGTATCCTCTAAGACAACACTTCAGTGTCGCCCGTGGGCCGGGGAGTGGAGACCGTCTGGAGCGAATCGCTGTTCATCGCCGACGAGCTCAAAGACCCATCCGAGGAGGATAGGTCGATGCGGGCTTTGGACGGACTGCACAAACATGTTTTGACATGATATGAAGCCATAAAGCTAAACATGCCAGAAATATTATGGTATCCGGATACTTACGAGTTCGCCAGGGGCTTGTCTCTGGGTAGCCACTCCTCGTCGCAGTAGGCGGCTGTTGTGGAGTGGTCTGGAGGGAGGGTCCTTCCCTTCTTGGACCCTTCGGCCTCCCCGGATGGGGCGGCCTTCCTTTTCTTCTCCCCCTCTGTTTGAGGGAGGGGGTTTTCCTCTTCCTCCTCCTCATTGTCGTTGGAGGAGTTCGCCTCGGTGTCTTTGAACGACGAGTCTGACACAACCTTGCGTCGGAGGCCTTTCCTGGTCCCCGTGGCCTTCTTCTCCGGCACCTCAAAGGGCGTCGGAAACAGCATCCCCGTCAGGAGATCAGTTGCTGGATCTTCAGACAAAGGTGCTGGATAGTCGATCCGCTCTGCTGTCGCCACATAGTCCTGTTAAACCAGTATGATGGCTTAGATTCCTCCCACAAATATACTGGGGAAAGACACATCTTGTGAAATATAGAGTGCTTACCGAATTGGCGTGGCGCTTTTCGTTGAGTCTGCGGTCCTCGGTGGTGGGAGGAGGTACTTCGGCGGCCTTGAACAACACCTTCCAGACGTCTTTATGCGTTGTGTCGAAGAGCTCTTGCAGCGTTTGGTGTTTGGCCGAATCGGACTCCCGCATGTTGAATGCCCATCTTTGGCACGGGAGGATCCGGCGAAAGAGCATGACCTGGACCACGTTGACATGCTTGATCTTCTTGCTCATCATATTTTTGATGTAGTTCTGGAGTCCGGTCAGCTCCGCGGGCGCACCCCAGGCTAAGCCCTTCTTCTTCCAGGAGGTGAGCCTCATGGGGATGCTGGATCGGAATTCGGGGGCTACCGCCCAGTTGGCGTCGCGCGGCTTGGTGATGTAGAACCACCCCGACTGTCACCCCTTCACGGTCTCCACATAGGAGCCTTCGAGCCAGGTGACGTTGGGCATCTTGCCCATCATAGCACCTCCGCATTCCGCTTGCTGGCCAACCACTATCTTTGGCTTCACGTTGAAGATCTTCACCCACATGCCGAAGTGTGGCTTGATGCGGAGAAAGGCCTCGCACACGACAATAAACGCAGAGATGTTGAGGATGAAATTAGGGGCCAGATCATGAAAATCTAGCCCATAGTAAAACATGAGCCTGCGGACAAATGGGTGGAGGGGGAATCCCAGTCCGCAGACGAAGTGGGCGAGGAACACAACCCTCTCGTGGGGTTCCAGAGTCGGAACGATCTGCCCTGCGTCTGGGAGCCGATGCGCGATGTCTGCGGCCAAGTATCCGGCCTCCCGGAGGTTCGTAATGTCCTCCTCTGTGACGGAGGAGGCCATCCACTTGCCTCCCGCTTCGGGCATGTTTGGAATGGCTGTACGGAGAAGGTGAGAACTGGGGCGCTAGTGCTCGAGCGTGCGAGAATGGATGAGCGAAGGAAGAAGAAGGCGTGGGTGAAAAGGGGGAATCCCTATCTCTTTATAAATGTGGTAGAAACTGTGTGTCTCCCCATTTGCCCGTTAAAATCGCTAATTCCCCAAGCGCCACGATTGATGGCACGGTTGGGTTACCCATGCCCGTATTGATGAGAATCCCATGATAAGGGGACACGATCTCTGCTTCGACAAGACGTGTCAAGGAAACCGCCTGGCATTATGTGCAGTTGCTGGTTGTGAAAAATGGTTCGAATAAAGACTAGGCCGTGGCATGACGTCACGCTATGAAAAATTGTCAGCAGATTAGATTTGTGGAATACTATGCTCTCTACGGTGGTATGTGGAAATTGTTTTGCAGAGCCGGACACGATTCTTGTGTTCAAAATCTTCTATGGATTATTCGGAGAAGGAACCCGCCTTGCAATGCCAAAGACAATCTGCGCGTCGGACTCATCGTCATTGAAGCCTGGTTCAGGGGCTACTGAGGGAGTCCGGGATTAAGGGTTCCTCCGACAGCTGGACTATATACTTTGGCCGGACTGTTGGACTATGAAGATACAAGATTGAAGACGTCCTCCCGTGTCTGGATGGGACTCTCCTTTGTGTGGAAGGTAAGCTTGGCAATTCGGATATGTAGATCTCCTTCTCTGTAACCGACTCTGTGTAACCCTAGCCCCCTCCGGTGTTTATATGAACCGGAGGATTTAGTCTGTAGGACAAGAACAATCATAATCATAGGCTAGCTTCTAGGGTTTAGCCTCTACGATCTCGTGGTAGATCAACTCTTGTAATACTCATATCATCAAGATTAATCAAGCAGGAAGTAGGGTATTACCTCCATCGAGAGGGCCCGAACCTAGGTAAACATCGTATCCCCTGTCTCTTGTTACCATTAAGCCTTAGACGCACAGTTCGGGACCCCCTACCCGAGATCCGCCGGTTTTGACACCGACAGGGGGGGTGTATTTTCTTGTTCGTGTGACTTCTTGCGTTTTGGTTTCTGCCCTAATTTGGAGTTCACGCCAGCTACCTCCCCCTCGCGAGCCCCTCGCGGGCGGGGCTGGGCAAAGCCCATATACGCTGTGTGCATTCCATACTACGGCCGGCACTTGCTCTCGCGAGGCCCTCTCGACCGAGTCGGCAGGCCCCTCAGGGGATCCTCGGGAGCTCACGACCTCACGAGCTGGTTCGGGACCCATCCTGGCTAAAGGTAAACTATAGCAACAAGCTCGCCCCAGGGACCGTAGGATCATGGAGGCACATGTTCAGCAACATTCCTAAAAGCATACGTACGGCAATCTTTTTACATGAGGGGCTTCCCCTCCCAAAATGCTCTTACAACCTTTGGGGCCGCACCCTAGCTTTTTTATGCAGGATAAATAGCGGAGAAACGTGGGATCAGTCACACATATCGCTCACCGCATCCTCTTGGTCACCTCCAGAAACATCGTTGGTGCCACTGTCGTTGTCACTGGCATCACCATCACCATCACCGGCGCCACCGTTACCACCATTGACCACGTCGCCACCATCCGCCGCGACTACCACCCCCGTCGTCGTCGGAAGCAAAGGCCCTAACAAGCGCATCCATGTTATCCTCCACCCACCGCGCCAGGTCGCCCCGGATGGCCTCGGGCACCGGGGCGATGACGGCGTCAAAGTCAAAGTTGGGATCTGTGTTCTGCAGATGGCTGAAGACACGGGAGAATGCGCGCGCAAGCAGGCTGCAGCTCCTCTGCTCGACAAGCTAGTGAGCTCTCTCGGAGCGGTTCTCCAGGCGCGTCACCACATCAGTGAAGAAGCTGAGGTGACTGGCATAGTTGGTCACGTGGGGATGCGGGGCGTTCTCATCACAGATGTTGCCCAGGGCCGCGTTGGCCATGTTCCCGAGGTCCTGGAGCATGGGGGCGTGCATGTGCTCCAGCGTCTGATGTTCGAGCACTTCCTCTCTATTCTGCTGCGCAATGGACTCGGCGTCGTCAACCCGCTGCTGAAGAGGAAGCAGCTCGACACGGGCGGAGGCCAACTAAGTCTGCGCCGAGGCTAGGGCGGCTACGGTGGCCTCCGCGCGCCGCTCTGCTTCAATCAGCTTGGACCTAAGGGCGGTAGTCCTACCCGCAGCCTCGGCTTCAACCAGCTTCAGCTTCAGGTCATACCCGCTCACAAGATCTGCGCGAGCCTCTACCATGCGGCGGTCGTCCTCCTCCTGGACTCACGCCTCGCGTGAGCCAACATTGTCCTCCGCCTGGGCAACCTGGCGCTCCCTCGTCTCCAATCTCTCAAGATCAAGATTGCGCTCGGCCGCCTCGCGTGTTAGTGCTTCCTCATGCTTCCGGAGCTCCTCCTCCTCGACAGGCGTCCCCTTCAGCGACGCAAGGGCAGCCTGATGCAGCTCCACTTGCTGCTCCAGGGAGGCGCTCCAGGCTTGGAGCTCCCACGCGCGCTTCTCTGCAATCTTGCGATGATAATCTGCTTCCTGAGCCTCCTCCAGAGCTCGGGTGCAGGTTTCTCGCGAGGCCGCAAGGGACGCCTCGGCCTTCGCATTGTCAAGCTCACGCTGGTGGCGCCCGAGGTTGATGGACACCTTCAGCTTGTGTCGCTCCTCAATTAGTCGTAGGCCCTCAGCTTCAAGGCGCGCGTCCACATCCGCAAGCTCTCCACCAAGCTGGCCCATCATGTCCATCGCCTTCCAGAGGAACTCGTGGCGGATGATGCTTCGTTCGCGCGCGAGCCTGAGCATGCTGTTGATATTGTCCTCCGTCGCTGGCGCCGTCGGCGGGGCCTGAAGCGATTCGCCCCCTCTCAGTAGGGGGCTAGGGGCTAGTGCCCCCACGATCGCTGGCCTGGCCTCGCAAGGGACCCAGACCGGCGCAGGCTCACCCCCTGAAGAGGAGCCAGGGATTGACGCCCACCACTCGCCGTCCACGACCAGAGGAGGAGCCCTGGGCAGGCTGGCTGTCCTCTAGGAAGGGTGGCGAAGGAAAGGCGGCAAGGGCAAGGGCTCAAGACACCTTGCAGGCAGGCTTGCTCCTCCGGCTGACCCCGTGTCAGGGGCAGCATGCAGGCTCAGGACGCTCAAGGCCAGCGATGAAGGCAAGGCCGGAGGAGGTTGCTTCTTGGGGGACTCTGCGGGCTTGGCAGGTGGGATCCTGAAGAGCCGTGGTCAGGAAGGGAAGCAACAATGGGGTAATTACAAGGTTAAGGTATTTACTCGTCTATGGTGATGTACTTTCTGTGCTTCAACAGCCGGAAGGTGCGACCACTGCAGCTCGAACACTCCTTCCTCTTACGGAGTGCGGCGAAGTCCACGCGGAACCGACCTAGGTGATGGACGTGAGGACCAGCGCGTGGCGCGGATGGAGAAGCACCCAGGCGGTCAACCTCAGGAGTGCCATGCTGGGAAGAGCAATAAGGCACCACCTCCCGATGGCTTGCCAAGGCCTCAGGAGCTCCGGCCTCGGGAGCCGCGGGCTGCATCTCCCCCTCAATGACCGTCCTAGAGCGAGCCTCACGAGCTCCGGACACCTCGACACCCGAGCCTACAGTCTCAAGTGATGCTCGCCTCCCTGCGTCCACTCTTGGGGCAAGAACGGTGTTGGTGGCAAGGAGGGGAGCCACAGCGACAGGATTCTCGCGAGGCCCCGCAAGGCCAACCGGACGCAACCCCCATTCGTCGAAGGGAGGCATCTGTCCCGCAAACTCAACCATGTTCGAGCAGAGATACAAGAGGCTACCCCCATGCCGCATATCGCGTGGCGAGGGGTCTCCAGTCAAGACTTCAAGCACAATCCTCTGCGCTTTGGGCGAAAGCTCTGACTCCTAAAGCCGCATACGATCCTGGTCACCGGACAGGGCCCACATTGGTTGGGAATGGCGCTGGAGAGGAGCAATGCCACACCGGAGGAACTCCTTCACCACCTGGGGCGCAGTCACGCCGAGATCTCTCAACCTCTTCAGTCGGAACCAGATGAAGGAAAGCCGGGGGCTCACGAGTCTCTCGTGGCCCCAGCTGGGATTGGGGACAGTGGGCAACGACGGAGACAATAATAGGGGGCTGAGCACTCCGACATCCACATACAACCACCACGTCCGGACCCGCTCGAGGACAGCGGGAGATCAAAATCAATCCCCGAGGCGGCCGTCTCTGCTACAGCCCGGAAGCTCACGCACCCCGAGCACTGTGAGGGGTCGGTCAGGTGTAGCAAGAAGAAGTGGTGCAGGAGGGCTATGAAAGGGGTAATGCCCACCATGGCTTCGCAAACAAAGGCGAAGACGGCGAGAAGGGTAACAGATTGGGGATCAAGATGCATCATATGGATCTGATAATGGGAAAGTACTGCATTAAAGAAGGTGGAGAAAGGGGGAACCAAGCCAGCCCATAGGGCGTCGACGAAGAACCGGACCTCGGTGACTGTCCTGTCGATGGAGGCGCGGGACGCAGGCCAAGCCACCATCTTTCCGCACTCGTTGAAGCTGGAAGCGAGCGCAGGGCAAACCTTGCCCAGGGCCTCCAGGTTGAGCACCAGCGACCGGCCGACGGCGGGCTCGATTGTCGGGGATGAACTGGCTGAGGACAGAGGCTTCCTCCCCTTCTCCTTGCTAGTTGGCGCCATGGCAATGGAGGAAGCAGAGCTCAAGTCAGATTGGGAGCGGAAGCAGGGACTCGAGGAAGAAGGGGGAATAGGAAGCACGCTGCCAGCAAGGAGGAAACAACTGTGTAGGGCGCTGTGGCTGCCTAGCCAGGCGGATATTGGGGCAGCGTGTGGAAGCGGAGACGCCCACGTCCAATCAGTCACCACGCATCAACCAAGGCCTTAGGCTGTTGGGTCCCGCGGCGCTCCGCATTTTCCCTTTGGCTTTGCCGCTAAGCTAAGTCCGAGCGTGCCTTGGGCCCGGGGGCTACTGTCGGAGTCCTAGGAACGGGGTCCCCAGACTTGCCTGCCTGCGGCCTGCTGCGTGGCTCCACCAGTGGCCCAGTACGACCCATCTTCATCAACCAACACTCAAGACCCTCGCGAGGGGCCAAGCCTCGCGGGGCGGACGATGCAAGGCCTCCTCTCGAGTGGCCTCACCAGGTAGGCTCGCCAGGAGGCGGAGAGATCAAGGCAAGGGGTACCTCGCGAGGTTCCCATGACGCAAGCCATGACGATCAAGATCAGGCTGGCGCCAGGCGGGCGCCAGCCCGTGCAGTGTCCTCGTTTCCTCTTTGGTGCAAAGGGGGCAAGCACAAGCACGGAGTACCGAGGCATCAGGCAAAGGTTTCCATATCAGTGCAACAAGACCAAGACCAGCAGGACGGCAGGACGGAGGTCACCATGGATCCCAAGACGGCATCATCACCAACACCTTTGGCAGGCGAAGACCACCTTTAGTCAGGATAGCTCGTACTAGTTGTCCCCTTCCAAAATGGCCGTTGTTGGATCCCTTCCCGCTCAATATTTGGGAAGAGGACCAGGGCCTCTATAAATAGGGCTAGCCACCATAGTAGAGAGGAGGACATTAAGTACAACCGCACACCACACCAGCTCAAGAACACCTCTCCTCGCGAGGCTGTTCTTCCTTTGTACTGTTCTTCATCAGCCCAAGAGGCAATCCACCACCACACACAGGAGTAGGGTATTAGACCACAGCGGTGGCCCGAACCTGTATAAATCTTGTGTCTCTTGCGCTGTGAGATCATCGACCTTGTTTAGGGATCGCGGCGAGGCTGAGAGTGAGATTCAGTATGAGGAAATCTTCGTGCTCACCCCAGTGTTCGAACCTTAAGGGTTTTGCCGAAACCCGATATCCGACAGTTTTTAACAGAACAACAAATACTCATTTTTTACAGGTTATCTTCCGAGCCACTGCGTTGTTCCGTATATGGTCGCTACTCACTCCGACGTAGGCTAGGGAGCGTTTGGTTACTGGATTTTTCCGATGAGATATGGTAGCTCGGGCTATCTTCAACCGGTTTGGATGGCGGTCATGTAATAGGATAGGCAATTAGTTTTCCTATCTTTCTTTTACCAGCCGGTTGTGGATTTACTTTTACCCTCCTGCTCTTTGTGAGCTTTTTTGGTTTGTTCGTCTGAGACTTCAAGACCTATGTTGAACATATTTGCTTTTTAATAATTGTGGCCATATGCATCGCTCTGATGCTGAGGCCGGGGATCTCCCCTTTTCTAAAAAATAAAAAAAGTCATTTTTTCATTGTTTGTTTTGTTTGATTGATTTTAATTTGTCAAAGCCCGAAATCCAAGACTAAAGACCAGCTTGGCCTACGTCCGCCTTGGTGGCCGTCCCATACGTAAATCTGGTTGCTAGCTACCCGTAAAAAAATCTAATCGCTAGCTTTTTTATGAACAAAAAACTGATCGCTAGCGCTAACATCGATTTGTTAGATTTTGCGTCTGTTTGTTATACATTTACAAGCACGTCTCTTATCGCTAGATTCTAAGCTACCAACATTTTTTTGCCTTATGGTTTTTGCGTTTTCACTCTTATTTTATAATTGATTTCAGTAAGGAACAAAGTTTGATCATAACATATATCAAAAAATATGTTCACAAATTTGCATATTTTTTTAAATTATAAAAAATCTAAACAAATACCAAAAATGTTTTAATATACGGTGAACAATGTTTTCTTACATGAAGATCATTTCTGACTACACACTAATTTTTTGCAATATACATTGAATACTATTTAATATACTGTGAATTTTTTATATACAATGAACTTTTTAAATTATACACAATGAAGATATCTTTAATTAAACTAAATTACTTTAAAACACGTACTAAATAATTGATTGTGCATTCAAAACATGTTCATGGATTAGAAAGAATATTTATGATTTCAAATTTGCTCGCAGATTCAGGAAATATGTTCATAAATTTCTAAAATATTCATGATTTAAAAAATGGTCATAATTTTGAAAAAAAGGTTCAGAAATTTTAAAACAGAAAAAGGTAATGAAAAGTAGAAAAAAGAATGAAAGTTCAACAGGAAAAACCAAAAAAAGAGAAAACTATGAAACTATGAGCCCAGTTATGAGTCAAAGATTGACTTGCAATTAATATGAAACTACTATGGGCCCAGTTGCGAGTCAATAGTGAACTTGCAACTGGGATAAAACACAAAACATATGCCCGATTGCAAGTCAAGGATGGGCTTGCAACTGAGCTAAAATAAACTATGGGTCTAGTTACGAGTTGAGGGTGGACTTGCAACTGAGACCACTATGATATGAGTTGCGAGTCGAGGTTGACTTGCATCCGGGCCCGTAGTTGTTTCGGAAAAGCACGAACACTTTTATAACTTGCAAACAATTTTTGAAAAAATGAACACATTTCAAAAAAAATTGATAAACACGAACAGTTTTAGAAAAATGAACAAATTTACGAATTTTGGAATATGAACTTGTGAGTATATAAAAAAGAATCAGAAAAAAAGGAAAAACATGAGATCAACTTTTGAAAAATAGAAAAATTGAAAGAAGAGGAAACCCAATGAAGAAAAAATGGTAAAATAAAAAAATCATGACGAAAACAAAACAATACAAAAAAATATCCTATCTACTTGGGCCGGCTCATCTACAGTTTGTTTGCTGTCAAGGGTAGACTTGCAACTGGGACAAAAGAAGGTAGGACCCCCAGTGGCGAGTCGAGGGTGAACTCGCAATCGGGACTAAAAAAGGTCAGACCCTAGTTGAGTCGAGTTTGGACTTGCAACTAGGACAAAAAAGGTTGGGCCCCAGTTGCAGTCGATGATGGACTTGCAACTCGGACAACAAAAGGTGGAGCCCCAGTTGCGACTCGACGGTGGACTTGCAACCTGGACAAAAAAGGTCGGCCCCAGTTGGGAATCGAGGGTGGACTTGCAATATGGACTAAAAAACTTGGGCCCCAGTTGCGAGTCGACGGTGGACTTCCAACTTGGGAAAAAGGTTGGGCCCTAGATGCGAGTTGAGGGTGGACATGCAACTCAGACAAATAAGGTTGGGCCCCAGTTGCGAGTCGAGGGTGGACTTCCAACTCGGGAAAAAGGTTGGGCCCTAGTTGCAAGTCGAGGGTGGACATGCAACTCGGACAAACAAGGTTGGCCCGAGTTGCGAATCAAGGGTGGACTTGCAACTCGGATAAACAAGGTTGAGCCCCAGTTGCGAGTCGAGGGTGGACTTGCAACTCGGTTAAAAAAGGTTGAGCCCTAGTTGCAAGTCGATTGTGGACTTGAAACTTGAATAAAAATAGATTGAGCCCTACTTGCAAGTTGAGGGTGGACATGCAACTAGGACAAAAAAAGTTGGACCCTAGTTACGAATCGATGATCGACTTCCAACTTGGACAAAAAAGGTCGGACCCCAGTTACGAGTCAAGGGTGGACTTGCAATTAGGATAAAAAATATCAGGGCCCAGTTACAAGTTGAGAGTGTAATTACAACCGAGAGAAAAGGTCGGACCCTAGTTGTGACTTGAAGGTGGACTTGCAACTGGGACAAAAAAATATCAAACTCCTAGTTGCGAGTCGAGGGAGGACTTGTAACTAGAAAAAAAAGTCGGCCTTAGTTACGAGTCGATGGTGGACTTGTAACTAGAACAAAAAAAAGTCAGGTACCAGTTGCGAGTCGAGGGCGTACTTGCAACTCTGATAAAATAGATCGGACCCTTGTTGCAAACCAAGGGCGGACTTGCAACTGGGACAAAAAAAGATCGGGCCCCAGTTGCAAGTCGATGACGGACTTGGGTCTGGGACAAAAAAGATCAAGCCTAGTTACGAGTCGAGGTTGGACTTATAATTGAAATAAAAAGGACCAGATCCCACCTACAACTACAAAAAAACAATTTATTTCTATGCAATTGTAGTGAATCAAGAAAGTTAAACAACAGACTAAAAAGAACAAACACAGAAAGGCAAAAGCAAGCCCACGACGGCACACACATGAACCAGCACACTATGGCACGCTACAACGTAGGAGGATGCACCAGCGCACCCCCTGGACACGAACAAAATCATGAGATCAGACAGAACAAATTCTTGACCTAGAAAAAGACAAAACAAATTCTTCTTTTTCTCGCGGGCTAGACAAAACAAATTCAAGGGTAAGGAAATTAGATGTGAGATAGTATTTCACATCTAGATGTGAAATAGCAAATCTGTAATTTTTATAGGGCGGCGCAGTAGTGAAGATCAATCTTTTGTTGACCTCGGAGTAGAAAATGTTGTAGATAAATCGCTCATAGATTACTCCTTGTCTCGGACTCGGCGTATCCAAACATTGGCGGACAGATCGCGTGCAGGGGTGGTAGCACAGCACGTAACCCTAAAATAGTCTCAATCTCATCCTCACCACCACGGAACACTTGGTTAATCTTGACCAATGAATTCATAGTTGATGTGATTTTTTCCATGCTGGCTCTTTGCCGAGTCTGAAAGTTGCAATCTTCTCGAACCCTAGAAAAGATCCCTCCAAGAACTCAACACCACCGTGCGCAGGCCCCACGGTGGGCGCCAACCGTCGTGGATTTGTCACGGCGGATGTCCTAGTGTGAGGACTTAGTCGTGAGGCAAATGCATCTATGTGGTAACTTGAGAGGGGTTCGTCGTGATGAGAGACGTGAGGCGGATCAACACACAAGACAAGGATTTAGACAGCTTTCGGCCCCGGGAAACATCATCCGGTAATAGCCCTACATGTTGTTTGTTGCTTGGTCTCATTATGCTCATGAGGGAGTCGCCGCATCAACCGGCTCTCCTAATTGTGTATAGACTTAGAGATTACTTCTCCCCCCTCCTTTTTGGGGTGCCCTGCCCCTCCTTATATAAGTTGGAGTGGCGGGTTACATGTGGAGTCCTAGTAGGACTAGGACTATACTATAACAAGCGGAATCCTAGTCTGCCCCTTAAGGGAAAACTCCCTATGCCTTTCCTCGTAAACCGGCCCACCATAGCATGAGCCGACCTTCTGGGCCTTGGGCCTTGTCATCCATCTGACCCGCCCGTCGGGTCACCAGTGAGTCGCCAAGCTCCAGTCGGGTCATACATCTGGCGGGTTATGATAACCCACAAGTATAGGGGATCGCAACAGCTTTCGAGGGTAATGTATTCAACCCAAATTTATTCATTTGACACAAGGGGAACCAAAAAATATTATCAAGTATTAGCAGTTGAGTTGTCAATTCAACCACACCTGGATAACTTAGTATCTGCAACAAAGTATTTAGTAGCAAAGTAGTATGATAGTAATGGTAACAGTGGCAAAAGTAAAGATAGCAGTTTTGTAGTAATTGTAACAGTAGCAACGAAAAAGTAAATAAGCAAAGCACAATATGTGAAAAGCTTGTAGGCATTGGATCAGTGATGGATAATTATGTCGGATGCAATTCCTCATGTAATAGCTATAACATAGGGTGACACAGAACTAGCTCCAGTTCATCAATGTAATGTAGGCATGTATTCCGAATATAGTCATACGTGCTTATGGAAAAGAACTTGCATGACATCTTTTGTCCTACCCTCCCGTGGCAGCGGGGTCCTAGTGGAAACTAAGGGATATTAAGGCCTCCTTTTAATAGAGAACCGGACCAAAGCATTAACACTTAGTGAATACATGAACTCCTCAAACTACGGTCATCACCGAGAAGTATCCCGATTATTGTCACTTCGGGGTTGTCGGATCATAACACATAATAGGTGAATATAGACTTGCAAGATAGGATCAAGAACTCACATATATTCATGAAAACATAATAGGTTCAGATCTGAAATCATGGCACTCGGGCCCTAGTGACAAGCATTAAGCATAGCAAAGTCATAGCAACATCAATCTAAGAGCATAGTGGATACTAGGGATCAAACCCTAACAAAACTAACTTGATTACATGGTAAATCTCATCCAACCCATCACCGTTCAGCAAGCCTACGATGGACTTACTCACGCACGGTGGTGAGCATCATGAAATTGGTGATGGAGGATGGTTGATGATGACGACGGCGACGAATCCCCCTCTCCGAAGCCCCGAACAGACTCTAGATCAGCCCTCCCGAGAGAGATTAGGGCTTGGCGGCGGCTTCGTATCGTAAAACGCGATGAAACTTTCTCTCTGATTTTTTTCTCTGTGAAACGGAATATATAGAGTTGGAGTTGAGGTTGGTGGAGCACCAGGGGGCCCACGAGACAGGGGGCGCGCCAAGGGGAGGGGGCGCGCCCCCACCCTCGTGGACAGGGTGTGGGCCCCCTGGCCTTGATTCTTTCGCCAGTATTTTTTATATTTTCCAAAAGTTATCTCCGTGGATTTTCAGGTCATTCTAAGAACTTTTGTTTTCTGCATAATAAACAACACCATGGCAGTTCTGTTGAAAACAGCGTCAGTCCGGGTTAGTTCCATTCAAATCATGCAAATTAGAGTCCAAAACAAGGGCAAAAGTGTTTGTAAAAGTAGATATGTTGGAGACGTATCAACTCCCCCAAGCTTAAACCTTTGCTTGTCCTCAAGCAATTCAGTTGATAAACTGGAAGTGATAACGAAAAACTTTTACAAACTCTGTTTGCTCTTGTTGTTGTAAATATGTAAAGCCAGCATTCAAGTTTTCAACAAAGATTATGAACTAAAGATATTCACAATAACACTTAGGTCTCATATTTACTCATATCAATGGCATAATTAACTAGCGAGCAATAAACTCGGATGACAACACTTTCTCAAAACAATCATAATATGATATAACAAGATGGTATCTCGCTAGCCATTTCTGAGACTGCAAAATATAAATGCAGAGCACCTTTAAAGATCAAGGACTGACTAAACATTGTAATTCATGGTAAAAGAGATCCAGTCAAGTCATAGCCAATATAAACTAATAGTAATGCATGCAAATGACAGCGTGCTCTCCAGCGGGTGCTTTTTAATAAGAGGGTGATGGCTCAACATAAAAGTAAATAGATAGGCCCTTCGCAGAGGGAAGCAGGGATTTGTAGTGGTGCCAGAGCTCGATTTTAAAATAGAGATGAATAACATTTCGAGCGGTATACTTTCATTGTCAACGCAACAACTATGAGATGGCGATATCTTCCATGCTACATACATTATAGGCGGTTCCCAAATAGAATGGTAAAAGTTTATACTCCCCCACCACCAACAAGCATCAATCCATGGCTTGCTCGAAGCAACGAATGCCTCCAACTAGCAACAACCCTGGGGGAGTTTCGTTTAATTATTTCGATTTGCTTTGATCTTTTTGATCATGGGACTGGGCATCCCGGTTACCAGCCATTTTCTCATGAGTGTGGAGCGGAGTCCACTCCTCTTGAGAACAACCCACCTAGCATGGAAGATACAGACAGCCCTAGTTGAAACATGAGCTGCTCGAGCATACAAAACAGAATTTCATTTGAATGTTTGGAGTTTGGCACATACAAATTTACTTGGAACGACAGGTAAATACCGCATATAGGAAGGTATGGTGGACTCATATGGAATAACTTTGGGGTTTATGGAGTTTGAATGCACAAGCAGTATTCCCGCTTAGTACAGGTGAAGGCTAGCAAAAGACTGGGAAGCGACCAACTGAGAGAGCGACAACAGTCATGAACATGCATTAAAATTAATTTACACCAAGTGCAAGCATGAGTAGGATATAATCCACCATGAACATAAATATCGTGAAGGCTATGTTGATTTGTTTCAACTACATGCGTGAACATGTGCCAAGTCGAGTCACTCAATTCATTCAAAGGAGGATACCATCCGATCATACCACATCATAACCATTTTAATAGCATGTTGGCACGCAAGGCAAACCATTATAAACTCATAGCTAATTAAGTATGGCATAAGCAACTATAATCTCTAAATGTCATTGCAAATATGTTTACTTCATAATAGGCTGAATCAGAAACGATGAACTCATCATATTTACAAAAACAAGAGAGGTCGAGTTCATACCAGCTTCTCTCATCTCAATCAGTCCATCATATATCGTCATTATTGCCTTTCACTTGCACGACCGAATGGTGTGTATAATAATAATAGTGCACGTGCATTGGACTAAGCTGGAATCTGCAAGCATTCTATTCAAGAGAGAAGACAAAGTAATATGGGCTCTAAGTTAAATCAACAATCATGCATATGAGAGCGAGTAAACATTTTAAATATGGTCTTCTACTCTTGACCCCCAAAGGAAAGAAAAGAAAATAAAACTATTTACACGGGAAAGCTCCCGAAAAGTAAAAGAAGAACGAGAAATCTTTTTGGGTTTTCATTTTAATTACTACTACAAGCATGGAAATTAAACTAACCAATTTTTTTGGTTTTTCTTAAGGTTTATCAAACACACAAGAAGAAAGCTAGAAAAAGAAATTAATCAAACATGGATAATACAATGAAAGAGTATGAGCACCGACAACTAGAATAAGTGTGTGAACATGAATGTAAAGTCCGTGAGAAATACACACTCCCCCAAGCTTAGGCTTTTGGCCTAAGTTGGTCTAATGCCAAGGATAACCTGGCTGATATCCGAAGTTAAAACCGGGGTCGTACTAAGATGCAACAGCCAATGCATCCTGAGCTGTGGCATGTTGACGAGCTGCCTCCGCTCTACCCTCATGTTCGGCTGCCTCCTCCCTGGTAACAACATATCTTCGGTTTGCCTGGTAATCAAAAAGGGAAGGAGCAGGGAGAGTAACATGGACAGCGTGACGTCTGTCAAAGATTAGTCGATACTGGAGGAATTGTTCATTCCTCAAAAGAAAACGATGTCTGACCATTGTGTCATAATCTAAATAAGCTGGAGGCAAGTCCATATCACCCTCTCGTGGAGATATACCAAGATAATTAGCAACACAGGTCGCATAAATCCCTCCAAATAAATCTCCAGATATACCATTATTATGCAACCTTCTTGCAACTATTGCCCCCAAGTTGTAATCTTTATTACCTAACACAACACTCTTCATGACACAAAGATCAGGGACACACATGTGACATGCTTCATCTTTACCGTTAATGCATCTACAATGAAGAGAGCAAAATAATGTATAGCAGGAAAATGAATGCTCCCTATGGTAGCTTGTGCTATATCCCTTGATTCTCCCACAGTGATACTAGTAAGAAAGTCTTTATATTCGGAATTGTGGGGTTCATGAACATTGCCCCACTGCGGGAGTTTGCAAGCAGTAGTAAAATCTTCTAGGTCCATGGTATAATATTCATCATAAATATCAAACATGACATTATGAGAATTACGCGAAGATGAAAATTTAAACCTTCTCATGAATGAATCAGTCAATTGGTAGTACTGAGGACACTTATCTTGTATGAAGTCCTCCAGATCGGCATTACGCACATATGCGTCAAATTCAACCTTGATGCCTGCATTGACCATAAACTCTTCTGATAGCTACTCACAAGCCCGCACTTCTGCTTCCCTTGGTGTTCATCATCTTGCTCGCGCATAGCACGCCTAGGTCCTCTCTTTGTTGAAGAACCACCTTGGTACATTCTCCTAGACATATTTCTTTCTCTGAAAAATTTCTAAAATTTTTAGTAACTTCAAAATAAAAGTGAATCAAACTAAAGAAGATTGGTAGGAACTACTCCCACAAGTGCCTAGTGCCTATATCATGCATTAGAATTATTTGGGACCTCATAAATTTGACATGCAAGCTCAAGAACAGGGTTACCTATGCAGCAAAAATTTGCAATGAATAAAGCACTAGAACAAAAACTAATTGGACCAATGGAGGAGTCATATACCAAGCAACAATCTCCCAAAGCAGTTTTGTGAATGGATCTTTGAGCAAGGAGATCGAAAATCGCAGCAAAATGAGCTAGAACTCATGCTTGAGCTAGATGGGGATTTTTTTGAGAGGAAGATGGAGTGTGTGGGTGCAGGAATAAGTGGAGGGGGCCATCGTGGGCCCACGAGACAGGGGGGCGCGCCTAGGGGGAGTGGGCGCGCCGTCCACCCTCGTGGCCAGGTGCTTGCCCCCCTGATGTGTTCTTAGTGCCTAAAATCCTCAAATATTACATAAAAATCATACTAAATTTGCAAGGCATTTGGAGCACTTTTATTTTCGGCATATTTTCTATTGCACGGATAATTCAGAAAACGGACAGATAATACTATTTTTGCTTTATTTATTCGAAATAATAGAAAGTAAAAAGAGGGTATAGAAGGTTGTGCCTTCTAGTTTCATCCATCTCATGATCATCAAAATGAATCCACTAACAAGGTTGATCAAGTCTTGTTAACAAACTCATTCCGAATAACATGGAACCGGAGAAATTTCGAATAACACTATGTTACCTCAATGGGGATATGAACATCCCCAACAATAAGAATATCATACTTTTTCTTGACAGTAGGAAGAGGAAATTCAAAACCTCCAATAATGATAGTTGGAACTTTTCCAATAGAATTGATGCTATGAACTTGAGGTTGTTTCCTCGGAAAGTGTACCGTATGCTCATTACCATTAACATGAAAAGTGACATTGCCTTTGTTGCAATCAATAACAGCACTTGCAGTATTCAAAAAAGGTCTACCAAGGATAATCGACATACTATCATCCTCAGGAATATCAAGAATAACAAAGTCTGTTAAGATAGTGACATTTGCAACCACAACAGGCACATCCTCACAAATACCGACAGGTATAGCAGTTGATTTATCGGCCATTTGCAAAGATATTTCAGTAGGTGTCAACTTATTCAATTCAAGTCTACGATATAAAGAGAGAGGCATAACACTAATACCGGCTCCAAGATCACATAAAGCAGTTCTAACATAGTTTCTTTTAATGGAGCATGGTATAGTTGGTACCCCTGGATCTCCAAGTTTCTTTGGTATTCCACCCTTAAAAGTATAATTACCAAGCATGGTGGAAATTTCAGCTTCCGGTATCTTTCTTTTATTTGTAGTGATGTCCTTCATATATTTAGCATACGGGTTTACTTTGAGCATATTAGTTAAGCGCATACATAAGAAGATAGGTCCAATCATTTCAGCAAAGCGCTCAAAATCCTCATCATCCTTTGTCTTGGATGGTTTAGGAGGAAAGGGCATGGGTTTCTGAACCCATCGTTCTCTTTCTCTACCGTGCTTCCTGGCAACAAAATCTCTCTTATCATAACGTTGATTCTTTGTCTGTGGGTTATCAAGATCAACAGCAGGTTCAATCTCTACATCATTATTATTGCTAGGTTGAGCATCAACATGAACATCATCATTGACATTATCACTAGGTTCATGTTCATCACCTGATTGTGTTTCAGAATCAGAAATAGAAATATCATTGGGATTCTCAGGTGTGTCTACAACAGGTTCCCTAGAAGCATGCAAAGTCCTATCGTTTTTCTTTTTTCTTCTTTTTAGAAGAACTAGGTGCCTCTATATTATTTCTTTGAGAACCTTGCTCGATTCACTTAGGGTGGCCTTCAGGATACAAAGGTTCCTGAGTCATTCTACCAGTTCTAGTAGCCACTCTAACAGCAAAATCATGTTTATTATTTAATTCATCAAGCAAATCACTTTGAGATTTAAGTACTTGCTCAGCTTGAGTGGTAACCATAGAAGCATATTTGCTAATGAGTTTAAGTTCACCTTTAACTCTAGCCATATAATCACTCAAGCGTCCAATCTTGAAAGCATTATTCTTTAATTCTCTACCAACATAAGCATTAAAACTTTCTTGTCTAGCCTTAAAGTCATCAAATTCATCTAAGCATGGGCTATGAAATTTAGTAGACGGGATTTCAACTTTACCATATCTATAGTGAGAATTTACCTTTACTACCTGTGTCGGGTTACCAAGACAATGTGTTTCTTCGACAGGTGGTAAATTAAGACCATGTATTTCTTCAATAGGAGGTAGATTCTTAACATCTTCAGCTTTAATACCTTTTTCTTTCATTGATTTCTTTGCCTCTTGCATATCTTTAGGACTGAGAAATAGAACACCCCTCTTCTTCGGAGTAGGTTTAGGAATAGGCTCAGGAGTTGGCTCAATTGGCTCAGGAATTGCCTCAGGATTTGCCTTAGGAAGAGTCCAATTATTTTCATTAGTCAACATATTATTCAATAGTAATTCAGCTTGGTCGACTATTCTTTCCCTGAAAACACAACCAGCACAACTATCCAAGTAGTCCTTGGAAGCATCGGTTAGTCCATTATGAAAGATATCAAGTATTTCATTTTTCTTAAGAGGATGATCAGGCAAAGCATTAAGTGACCAGAGAAGCCTCCCCCAAGCTTGTGGGAGACTCTCTTCTTCGATTTGCACAAAATTATATATTCCCCGCAAGGCAGCTTGTTTCTTATGAGCAGGAAAATATTTAGCAGAGAAGTAATAAATCATATCCTGGGGACTACGCACACAACCAGGATCAAGAGAATTAAACCAAATTTTAGCATCACCCTTTAATGAGAATTGAAATATCTTAAGGATATAATAGTAGTGAGACTTCTCATCATTAGTAAACAGGGTGGCTATATCATTCAACTTGATAAGATGTGCCACAACAGTTTCAGATTCATAGCCATAAAAAGGATCAGATTCAACCAAAGTAATTATCTTAGGATCAACAGAGAATTCATAATACTTATCAGTAACACAGATAGGTGAAGTAACAAAAGCGGGGTCATGTTTCATTCTAGCATTAAGAGATTGTTGCTTCCATTTAGCAAATAACTTCTTAAGATCATATCTATCATTGCAAGCAAAAATAGCTCTAGCAGCTTCTTCATCCATAACATAACCCTCAGGAACAACATGCAATTCATAATTAGGGGGAGAACCTTCATCATCACTATCATCAATAATTTCATTTTCAATAATTTCATTCTCTCTAACCCTAGCAAGTTGTTCATCAAGATATTCACCTAATGGCACAGTAGTATCAAGCATAGAAGTAGTTTCATCATAAGTGTCATGCATAGCAAAAGTGGCATCATCAATAACATGCGACATATCAGAATTCATAGCAGTAGCAGGTTTAGGTGTCGCAAGCTTACTCAAAATAGAAGGAGAATCTAGTGCAGAGCTAGATGGCAGTTCCTTACCACCCCTCGTAGTTGAGGGAAAAATCTTAGTTCTTGCGTCTTTCAAGTTCTTCATAGTTATCAACAGATATAAATCCCAAGTGACTCAAAGAATAGAGCTATTCTCCCTGGCAACAGCGCCAGAAATTAGTCTTGATAACCCACAAGTATAGGGGATCGCAACAGCTTTGGAGGGTAGAGTATTCAACCCAAATTTATTGATTCGACACAAGGGGAGCCAATGAATATTCTCAAGTATTAGCAGTTGAGTTGTCAATTCAACCACACCTGGATAAGTATCTGCAGCAAAGTATTTAGTAGCAAAGTAGTATGATAGTAATGGTAACAGTGGCAAATGTAAAGATAGCAGTTTTGTAGTAATTGTAATAGTAACAACGGAAAAGTAAATAAGCAAAGCACAATATGTGAAAAGCTCGTAGGCATTGGATCAGTGATGGATAATTATGCCAGATGCGATTCCTCATGTAATAGCTATAACATAGGGTGACACAGAACTAGCTCCAGTTTCAGCAATGTAATGTAGGCATGTATTCTGAATATAGTCATATGTGCTTATGGAAAAGAACTTGCATGACATCTTTTGTCCTACCCTCCCGTGGCAGCGGGGTCCTAGTGGAAACTAAGGGATATTAAGGCCTCCTTTTAATAGAGAATCGGACCAAAGCATTAATAGTTAGTCAATACATGAACTCCTCAAACTACGGTCATCACCTAGAAGTATCCCGATTATTGTCACTTCGGGGTTGTCGAATCATAACACATAATTGGTGACTATAGACTTGCAAGATAGGATCAAGAACTCACATATATTCATGAAAACATAATAGGTTCAGATATGAAATCATGGCACTCGGGCCCTAGTGACAAGCATTAAGCATAGCAAAGTCATAGCAATATCAATCTCAGAACATAGTGGATACTAGGGATCAAACCCTAACAAAACTAACTTGATTACATGGTAAATCTCATCCAGCAAGCCTACGATGGAATTACTCATGCACGGCGGTGAGCATCATGAAATTGGTGATGGAGGATGGTTGATGATGACGACAACGACGAATCCCCCTCTCCGGAGCTCCGAACGGACTCCAGATCAGCCCTCTCGAGAGAGATTAGGGCTTGGAAGTGGCTCCATATCGTAAAACGCGATGAAACTTTGTCTCTGATTTTTTCTCTGCGAAACAGAATATATAGAGTTGGAGTTGAGGTCGGTGGAGCACCAACGGGCCCATGAGACCGGGGGGCGCGCCCAGGGGGAGGGGGCGCGCCCCCCACCCTCGTGGACAGGGTGTGGCCCCCCTGGCCTTGATTCTTTTGCCAGTATTTTTTATATTTTCCAAAAGTTATCTCCGTGGATTTTCAGGTCATTCCAAGAACTTTTGTTTTCTGCACAATAAACAACACCATGGTAGTTCTGTTGAAAAAAGCGTCAGTCCGGGTTAGTTTCATTCAAATCATGCAAATTAGAGTCCAAAACAAGGGCAAAAGTGTTTAGAAAAGTAGATATGTTGGAGACGTATCAGGTTACACCACGGGTTATATCCCCGGCAGAGACCCTTTGACGAAATTGTTTGCGATGCAATAATCGCAAATGGTGGTGTAAAAAAAACGTCAAAAGGGTGCAAAACGTTTGCGATGACAGATGCATCAAACACGGTTCAGATTTTAGTTGCGTGTGCGATGCAGGGCATACGGTTCAGTTTGATTAGCTGTTTGCGATGTGGAGAAACAAAAGAGACGGGCAGCCAGATGAAGGTGTGTGCGATATACAGCATACGGTTCACTCGGATGAACTATTTGTGATTAGGAAACACAAAAGAAATGGTCAGCCAGATCAAGGTGTGTGTGATATACGGCATGCGGTTCACTCGGATGAACTTCTTGTGTTGAGACAAGAGAACAGAAACGGTTTGATATAACAAGATGCATCTGATACGCGGCAAACAGGTCTATAATCAGAAATGTGTGCGAAGACCGATAATAACACAGACGATTGCTTCTAATAAGACGTATGTGAGATGCTCTGTCTACACAACATCTATTGGCCATTGGGCAACGGGTAGTCATCTGTGTACGCAATAAGGATGCGAAGAGGCATCCTATATCAGCAAGGACTAGCTGCTCCACCAATAGCTCATCTAAGATAACTCTCAAGTTCAGTGTGCTCTGGCTGGAGCAGCCATCAGATGGGTGACTGGATGGGAAGTTGTCTTGATATTAAATTAACTGATAGCATGCATGGGTCATATAGGTCAAATTAAATAACCTCTATGGTCCATCCCATCAACTAAATTAACCTCAAGGTCCTTGTTTTTAATTTTATTTTTTAACACATGTTAAAGAAGGTCTACCGCATTACTTTTTGACAGTGTGCGATACGTGGCATACAGTTGATCCATCTGACCTGTTTGTGATGGAATAAGCCATGTGTGTTGTGGGAAAACGCTTGCTAGGATACAACCGTTTGCGATTGATGAATTCATCACCGACGGGTTCCCTAATGTGGTCCGAGTTCATCTGATCATCATCTACTTCTTGTGATAGATCGTGTTCCTTATATGCTAAGTTTCCATTAATTGATGGCGTTTTATGAACACGCCACCGTTTCCCGCAATTTCCTCACCTGTTTCCCGCCACCCAGCGATATTGCGCATAAACCAAGGCGGCGCGCGACGCACGGAGGCAACAAGCCTAGTCTATAGCATATCCACCTTTTCCAAGCATGCCAACCCACCAAAGCGCCGCCTCTGCCATCAACTCATTGACGAGGAAAATGAGAAGGCGCCATGGCCCGTCAAAGCCGAGGCGCTCCCCGGCAATGCGATGGACGACACCGTGATGCGCGTCATTGCCAGGGTTGAGCAGACCCTTGGTGCATGGCGCTTCAGTGTCACGGATCAAGATACACTACAAAAGAAGACACATCTGTGACATTTTGGACCGAACAATTTTTTTTCTGTTATACATATGACACTTCTATGACGATAATTGTGATAAAACCCAGTATCATCATAGATGTGGTGGGCTCCTACTTCTATGACAAAAAATCATGACAGAAAATTGGCTTTTCATCCTGGGCGGGCCGGAGACGCAGCTGCATGACATTCTTTGGACCGTCCATGATGGAAAACCGTGGTAGAAGTGAGGGCGAGGAAAATTTTGAGGAGTTCTCGGTTACGGTGGGTGGTCGGGGGCCGAGCGATGCGTGTTTCTCTCATACACGTACGCGCGTGTGTGCGAGGAGTTGGGCTCTAACTGAACCCGAGCGATTGCACTGCAGGCTACGTGTTACTGAACCCGAGCGATCGATCGATGGCTGTTAAGTGAACCCGGTCGAGCGATTCCTTCGGTATAGCTGCTAACTAAAGCCGATCGATTTTC
>NC_041393.1:333750124-333803484 GCF_002162155.2 Triticum dicoccoides
ACAGGACGACCCCGTGGATGGCTGGATGAACAGTAGACGGTGAAGGGGTGCCTGTGGAGGGGTGGTTGAACAGTAGACGGTGGAGTAGCGCGCGGTGGAGGCTGGATGAACAGGAGCCCGTGGAGGCTGGAGGAGGTCGACGGTAGCCCGTGGAGACTGGAGGAGGTCGACGGTGGAGATGAACAGTATCCCGTGGAGTCCTGTTTTGCGGTACGCCACACCCCTCCCGATGAACAGGACCCCTGTTTCGACTGTAGCGCTCCAACACAAGTTTGTTTCATCCGTTTTGTGGTACGCCACACCCCTCTCGATCAACAGGACCCCCGTTTCGATCGTAGCGCTCCAACACAAGTCTGTTTCGTCCATTTTGCGATACGCCACACCCCTCCCAATCAACAGGACCCCTGTTTCGATCATAGCGCTCTAACACAAGTCCGTTTCGTCTGTTTTGCGGTACGCCACACCCCTCCCGATCAACAGGACGCCCGTTTCGACCGTAGGAGGTCCGTTCCCTCCATTTTGCGGTACGCCACACCCCTCCCGATGAATAGGATCCTGTTTCGAACATGGCCGGTCGAACACAAGGCCGTTTCCTCCGTTCTGCGGTACGCCAGGCCTCGTCTCCATCGTCTGTTCCATCCAAGCCCTCCCGATGAACATGAAAACGCATTCCGTTCTGACCCAGCCGGTTGGCTCCCCATGAACACGACGATGATGTTGTTTCTCAGTTCTCACCCAGCCATGTACACGAGCTCTGGCCGTACGTATGCGTGAGTAGGCATTCGAGACCCCGCCCGTATGTACACATACGTGGCCGTATTTTATCTCTTGCACACTGGTCGCTGTATGTACGTTTACATGATACGTGTGCGCCTCTACTACGACACATGCGTGCCTCTACATCGACTAGTATATATGTGTGTACACGTTCGCGAGCAGAATGACAACGCTACGTACACTTCGACCAGGTGGGTCCCGACTGTCAGGCACTTTCTTGCGTGCGAAGATGTAGATGGTGGGTCCCAGTAGTCAGGGGGGCGAATCATTTTTTTATTTTTTGCCCGGACGCACTTCCTTGCGTGCGAAGATGTAGCTTGTGGGTCCCAGCAGTCAGGGGGGAAACATTTTTTTCATGAAATACAGTGTCCCACCCGGTGGGTCCCAGCTGTCAGGTGGAGGAATTGTTATTTTCCGTGTAATAAGGAGCCACTTCCTTGTTGCGGCCGTGGACCGAACTGGCAGCCTCTCCACGTACAGTCCACGTCTGATGGAAGTTGTTCCTTGACCACGTTGACCACGGCGCGCCGAGAGACCACGACGGTGGACGACGGCGAGGCTTGGGAAGGGGACGACGCGGAGCCGGGGAAGACGCAGCAGTGGATGCCCACGTGAAGAGGAGTACGAGGGTTCACTGGTTCAGCTGCGGTGTGAGGCTGCCGTCGCCGTAGAATAACAGGGGGTGTGGGTGATTAGAGGGATGGCCTGGCCATCGGTGGGAGTAGTAGGGGGCTGTGAGGCCTCCGCGGCATCACAGCCGGCCACGGGAGGCAGGAGCATGCGGCACGACCGGCGCTGCTTTGGGCGACTGGAGAACGAAGGCCAGAGGTTGAAGAAGCACTACGACCGTTGGATGGACATCGTACGGTCATTGGAGCTAGAATCGTTCATATTGACTAAGTTGACAAAGCCCTCCGTCCCCGTCAACTTAGTAGGCCCACAAGTCAGCCTCCCACCAAGGTGGGTCCCAGCTAGCCGGGGGAGTATTCATTTTTTGTGCGTAATAAGGAGGCACTTCCAGTGGGTCCGAGCTGACAGCGAGGGGAACATTTTTTTTTGCAAAATACGGTGGCCCGTACGGTGCGTCCCAGCAGTCAGGGGGAAACATTTTTTTTCACAAAATACTGGTGGCCCGTCCGATGGGTCCCTGCTGTCAGGTGGAGGATTAATTATTTTGCGCGTAATAAGGAAGCACTTCCTTGCGGCTGTCGTGGACCCAGCTGTCAGCCTCTCCATGTACAGTACTATTCCGATGGAAGTCGTTCCTTGACCATGTTGACCAGGCCGCGCCGAGAGCACCAGGGCAGTGGACGACGGCGAGGCCTAGGAAGGAAGGGGACGACGCGGAGCCGGGGAAGACGTGGCAGTGGATGCCCACGCGTAGAGGAGTAGGAGGGTTCACTGGTTCAGCTACGGTGTGAGGCTGCCGTCGCCGCAGGGCCTGGCTAGCGGTGGGAGTAGTAGGGGGCAGTGAGGCCTCAACGGCAGCATAGCCGGCCACTGGAGGCAGGAGCAGGCGGTCTCGCCAACGCTGGTTTGGGCGACTGGTGCAAGAAGAGCAACACTTGAAGAAGCAGCAGGACCGTTCGATTCAAATCCAACGGTTACTGCTGCTATAATCGTTTGTTGACTAAGTTGACAAGCCCTGCGTATGCATCAACTTAGTAGGCCCACAGGTCAGCCTCCCAACCGGTGCGCCCAGATGTCAGTGGGAGGAATCATTTTTTTTTGCGTAATAAGGAGGCAGTTGATTGCGTGCGGCCAGGCCAACGGAGGGAGTAGGGTGGGCCGGGGAAGCCTGCGCGGCATCAAAGACGGCCACAAGAGGAGGGAGCAGGCAGTCCCACCGGCGCTAGTTTAGGCAGCTGGAGCAGGAAGATCGGAGATTGAAGAAGCACGTCGGCCGTTGGATGGACATCCAACAGTCATTGCTGCTAGAATCGTGTGTTGTCTCACAAAGCCTTGCGTAAACAAGTCAGCCTCGAAATTTGTGTCGTGTATAGCCCATTTGCTATTATTTTTATAATTTTGACTCATTTTCTAATTCATATGGAAATTATTGCAGCCTGTTTTCCATTTTTAGAATTGCTGCCCATTTTCTGGTCAGTACCAGGGTTAAAAAATTAACTAAATATGTGCGAAATTTTAAAAATTCGCAAATTTTGGCTGGGGAACAAAATATTCTTAATCCAAAAATTAGTAGCCATACTAAAACAAATTTAAAAATAAATTAGTACAAAACAGTGAAGAACAAAAACAAAAAAAGAAACTAATATCCCATTTGCTATATTTTTTTGGAATTTTCAACCCCTTTGATATTACTTTTAACAGAAACTGGCCATACTCTTTAGCCAGACCGGAATGCATCCCTCCTCGTCTTGAAAAATTTGCAGCCCAGTAAGTCGAAGAAAACAAATAGGCCTAGCTTGGGTATTCTTCAAAAAGAAATACTAGGCTACCTATTTTCCCAAAGAAAAACCTGCTCGGCTGGTCTTCTTGTTAGACGGGCCACAGAGACCGCACAACCCAGTTTATAGCCTGCTCCTCCGAATTACTACTCAAAAAAAAGTTGTGCAATTCTGTCGTTAATTGACTATACGTTAAAAATGATGTGGGTCCCGGATATCAGCAGGGTGGATTAGAGTAAAAAAACGAGGTGTGCATCTGAGTAGTAAAAGAGGCGCTTGCTTGTGTTCGGGAGTGGACCTGGTGGGTCCGTACTGTCATACTCACGACTACAGTTCTCTCCCGATTCACTATGTTGACAGGGACCATTTCGAAAAAAACTATGTTGACAGGGCCGGACGGCGGCGCCGCGGCGAGCGCACCAAGGCGGAGGATAAAGTGTAGTCACCAATGTGCTGGGCTAGGTTGGACATTCTTATTGAAAAATAAAAATGGACCAGAACTATTTACGACATTGACTACGATTTGCATGGGTCCGCTGATTGCAGGAAGAAAATGCTGGGAGAAAGAAGACTGGTCACTATCTTTGCCTAAGAATAATATAGAGTGAATGTAACAACACTATCATAGGAAATAATATCCTCCTGTTAAATCATGAATTTAAAGAACTGGTGCATCAACATTTAGCTTTATTTATTTATTTACTTATTTATGTTTAGGGGACCATGAGCATGTACCTGGGCCAGATTCATGTGAGAGCCTCCTTTCTAGTTAATTATGGTCTCCTCTATTGGGTCTTCATCAGTGGGCTGCATGTTATCAACAAGTGGAAAATGTGTTCCATACGAAAAATAGTATGCGTTACGTACGGTACGGGGCACTAAGGATCGAACCGTGCAACGACTTCCAAAACATTGTGTTTGTCGTTCTAACAACACATTTATTCAAACAACAGATGAAATATACTACTGATTGTACATTGAAAACAACAGCAGCAGCAACCAGGGCTGGGGGTGCAATAGAAGTAGGAAGCAGGCCAGAAGAGTGAAGACGCAGCTCTCTCTTCCAAACCAAACATCAGCCATTATTACAAAAGGGCTACCAAAAAGAACAAGTGCATGCATCAAACTAAATAAAGATCCTACTACACCAAGTGTACGCATCTAACTAACTGGCTCAGTTAGATGTTACTATTTATTAAGCTGT
Source organism: Triticum dicoccoides (assembly GCF_002162155.2). Lineage (NCBI taxonomy): Eukaryota > Viridiplantae > Streptophyta > Magnoliopsida > Poales > Poaceae > Triticum > Triticum dicoccoides. The sequence goes on from NC_041393.1 coordinate 333,754,514, forward strand.
GGAGATTGGCTGACGGCTTGAACCAGATGGGTGCCTGACGGGGGAAACTCCAGCCAGCAGGTCGAAGTCTGATACTTGCGACCCTCTCTCCTACTTTGGGCTGCAGAGCATGGCGGCACATATCAGGGTATGGTGCATGCAGAGACGCATGGTACGCTGTGTACACACAGTTTTACCTGATGAACAAAACCGCGCTGCCATCATGATCCTTGCCATCGGTTATCTCCTGGTTAATTGGATAATTCAGTCGACAAACAGAGAGCGTGTACCAAGGCTACTTACCAGCCTCCAGTCAAAAATTCCTGAAGGCCCAGAGAAGCTGGGATCCTGCTCAAAGACCTTGCAGTGACTGTGATTGTATTCCGTGAAACAACACGTCCGGTACGTGCGAACGATCATCAATCGCTGTCGTCTACTCGAGCCAGGAACCACCTAGAACTGCCATGTCGCTTTTCTTTGAAAGGTTCTGGGATTAGGAAGGGTAGGGACACCAGGCGGCCTACAACATCATATCAAGTTGGAGTCAAATAAAAAAGGGTTCTTGATTTAGTCAATCTTAAGAACAACATATTATGAGCATGAATATTTTTTCAGTAAATGTTGACAGTAATATAAGCAAGCCATCATGATATCATAGGAAAGTAACATACTGATGTGACAGCCGATTGTAGCGATGACTGGAGTAGGCCAGCAATACGTCCAGCCATAGAAGGAGTCGACAGCGTAAATGAAGCCCTTGTGTTCAATGGCATCAGAGAACCATGGAGGATGTATGATCCTACGATGGACGTGCAGATTTATCCACTTACCGCAGTGACCTGTCAGATAGGCGAGACCGCGGTTGAAGAACGCAATTAGCCTGAAGTCTTTATAATTTGTAGATCTTGTGGGCACTTGGCAGATTACAACCTTGAGCAAATCAAACTTGGTATCATGTTGGCTACTGTAAGATTCCGAGTATTCTGGGCCGCGGTGCCAAAGGAGTGCAGTGTTAATCGAAGGAAGGGGGATCAATCACCGGGTGTAGACCTCCACCAGCATCCAGCTGCCGCGACCGTCAACGAGCACCATCCAAGACGTGTTCATGCCGACCCAGTACATACCGTTAATGTAGTTGAGGGTGACGGGGATCGGATCGCAGTCAAGGGGGTTGATGCTCGCCACCCTACGATCCTTATGTTGCGTGACATGCCGTTTCTGAAGGTCAGGCGGCATCAGCAAGCAAGGAGCTGGCTTAAAAAGCTCTGGCCTAAGGGCTTTGAGTAAACGGTATAGCCCCGACGAGCACGCGCCGAGCGGCATGGTAGTGAGATTGTCCACACGCGAAACAATGAGCTTGATTACCTCTGTGGGGAGCAAATTCCAGCCACTCTTTCGGTGGACGCTGCTCGGTTCTGCCAATGTTAGGGCTTGGGTTTCGGACGAGGGGGGGTGGAGGCGCCTTAGCGGGGATGGATGATTGGACGATATTATGTGCGGAAAAAGATGGAGAAGTGAATATGTGGTGCGGGAAGTGGATAGGTGATGATGACTACAGCACGCTGCTTGACTTACGGACACATACCAGCAGCGCAGGGTCATATCGATGCCAGACAACTTGCTTGAGTGATCACAGTACTGGTACTCCCTACAGTACTACAGTACTATGGCCTAACTTGCTTGAGTAGAGTAGTAGAGTAGGACTCTGCTCTACTACTAGCACCGTAGGAGTAGTATATTCTACTCTAAAATAGTAACAAACTTCAATGCCCGAGTGTGGAACGACTACGAACCGTGCTCAAAGACCGTGTCTACGTGGTGTTTGGAATTATATGCAAAAAATAGCAAGATGCCCATGCATTGCACGGCACACCATCATCACCAGCTCGGTTTTTTCTCTACTCCTACTCCTACAAAAGACTCAGTTGGTGATGATGGAGGCAAGGAGGCATGTTCAGCCGGGCGTGCAGCAGACGGTGCAGTACTATTCAATTTGTTATAAAAAAACAAAGAAGAGTAGTAGAGATAGAGACTTAGGGAGGAGCACGAGGTTGTGGGAGATAAGGATGAACGCGGCAAGGCCTTATCTGTAAATGAGGAGAGAGGTGCGGGTATCTTTTGTAAAATTGTCATAGTTGGCTTTCTATCCGTCAGATATAGATCGGACGGTCTATATTACAAGATGGCAGGCATGCCATCATCACCAACTCGGTTTTCTATAAGAGTAGATATAGATAGATAGAGACTAGGGAGTACTAGTAAGGACACCATCTACTGCTTCGTGTGCTACTCCTACGCTCCATTCGGCGGCCGCAACATCCCCTACAGCCACTCCCTCCTGCGCTCCATTCGGCGAGCGCTGTTGAAATTTGGGGAGCGCACTCTCGTGACTGCTGGCAGCCATGACTTCACCGACGATGACTTCTTCCCCGACCTCGGCAACCTCTTCCTCAATGACATGGGCGACAACCTCAACGCCAACGGTGCTGCTCCCGTTGCACCGTATGTGTTTCTGTCCTTCCTGTTTGAAATCGTGGTAGAATTCATGTTTCTACTCTATATCCTACTACTATGCTAGTCCACATGATTAGTTTCATCTCTGTTATAGTCGTCATGATTTATTTTGTGCTTATTCGGATTAAATCTCATAGTAACTTGCTCATATATTCAACTGGCGCAACGTCCCCTACAGCCACTCCTGTTTCATGGATGGCCTGGTCGATGCCTCCAAGGAGCCCTTCGTCTACTGCTATGAGTGCCCGATGCCGTTTTGGGGCTCGCCGGCGGACATGGTGCATCACCTCATGGATGCGTGCAGCAGTCACTACTGGCCCTTGGCTGAGAACATCAAGTACAAGACGTGCTACCCGTTCACCATGCCGGAGTCGCTGGAGGATCACTGCCGCCTGCTAGTCTCGGAGGAGGACGACAGCGTCTTCCTCTTGATCGTGGGCACCGGCGAGGCCCGCGCAGGCCGGCGCCCCATCTCTGTAGTGTGCGCCAGGGGCGACGCCGTTGACGCTGACACTGACATGAGGCCGATGTACGGGTGCGTGGTCAGTGTTACTACCCCTCCGGGTCATGTGGGCGGCGACACCGGCCTCATCAAACGGACTTGGACTCTGGGGAGCTGGGACTATCCCGCCGATGTGGACTTGGAAAACCCATGGCATCCTTTACCCACCGACACGGTGCATGGGGACTCCAAGGAGGTTCACCTGGACATACGCATTATCAAGTTAAATGTTGATCATTCGTCTTCACTCAATGTAATCCGCTGTCTAAGCATGTGGAGACTTCCATGCATGATCTTGCTCTCTTGGAGTATTGCGCATGAATAAAAGTGTATCCGTTTATGGTTTAGTCTAGAATCTTCCATGTCTGAACTTTTACTACAGTACTGGTGAAAGACTTACTATGAACCATTTCTTACATCTCCTCTGCCCCTTCCAAGTCATCCTGATTTAATCGCTTCGTCTAGGTGTACAAGGGCATGGTTAATACTTAATAGTATAGCCAACGGTTGACTACAAGAAAGTGCCATGTCATCTGTAGCCAACATGTATAACAATCGATACTCAAAAACTAATTCTTAAAGCCAACGGTGCTGCTCCCGTTGCACCGTATGTGTTTCTGTCCTTCCTGTTCGAAATCATGGTAGAATTCATGTTTCTACTCTGTATCCTACTACTATGCTAGTCCACATGATTAGTTTCATCTTTGTTATAGTCGTCATCATTTATTTTGTGCTTATTCGGATTAAATCTCGTAGTAACTTGCTCATATATTCGACTAGCGCAACGTCCCCTACGGCCACTCTCGTTTCATGGACGGCCTGGTCGATGCCTCCAAGGAGCCCTTCGTCTACTGCTATGAGTGCCCGATGCCGTTTTGGGGCTCGCCGATGGACATGGTGCATCACCTCACAGATGCATGCAGCAGTCACTACTGGCCCTTGGCGGAGAACATCAAGTACAACACATGCTACCCATTCACCATGCCGGAGTTGCTGGAGGATCACCGCCGCCTGCTAGTCTCGGAGGAGGACAGCAGCATCTTCCTCTTGATCGTGGGCACCGGTGAGGCCCGTGCAGGCTGCCGCCCCGTCTCTGTAGTGTGCGTCAGGGGCGACGCCGCTGACGCTGACACTGACATGAGGCCGATGTACGGGTGCGTGCTCACTGTTACTACCCCTTAGAGGTATGTGGGCGGCGACATCGGCTCCATCATGCTGACTAGGACTGTGCAGAGCTTGGACCTTCCCGCCGATGTGGACATGGAAGATGCATGGTATGATTTACCCCGCAACGCGGTGCATGGGGACTCCAAGGAGGTTCACCTGGACATATGCATTACCAAGTTAAATATTGATCATTAGTCTTCGCTCAATGAAATCCGCTGTCTAAGCATGTGGAGTCTTCCATGCATGATCTTGCTCTGTTGGAGTATCGCGCATGAATAAAAGTGTATCCATTTATGGTTTAGTCTAGAATCTTCCATGTATGAATTTTTACTACAGTACTGGTGAAAGACTTAGGATGAACCATTTCTTACATCTCCTCTGCCCCCTTGCAAGTCATCCTGATTTAATCCCTCCGTCTAGGTGTATAAGGGCATGGTTAATACTACTTAATAGTATAGCCCCAACTGTTGACTATAAGAAAGTGCCATGTCATCTGTAGCCAACATGTATAACAGTCGGTACTCAAAAACTAATTCTTAAAGATCATTTCTTGCAAAATCATAATAAGTGTTATTTCTTCACAAGTTTTGGATGCAGGTTGAACAGTTGAACGCTTTTGTTTGCAAAAGATACCTTTTTATCTATTTCACCCAGATGTTTGTGAGATCTAGAGATGAAATAATATCCGAATAAACCTATCGATACCCGTTACACATGAGATGACCCCCACATCCTTTGTCAAAATAAACAACTCCCTCATCAATGCATTTCACTCTTCGGTGCAACGCACGGGCACCTTACTACTATAGATTAGTACGACAAAAAATTGAACTAACATTATATATAGTACGATAAATGCTGATGCATGTCACCTAAAATTATATCATTCAAAACTATGTTCAAATACGAATCCAATGATATAGTTTTGTTGACATGCACTAAGATTTTGTCAGTTAAATCTTCAGTCAAATTCAATGGGGGACTAATAAACCACGACCGATGTAGTACAAGTGTAGAGGGTGGCACGGACACAACTTCGGTGCCTTAAAGGCACCTGCCTTTGGGTCACTGACATGTGGGCCAGCCACCTGTTGGACCCACATGTCATAGACACAAAGGTAGGTGCCTTAAAGCACCGATGCATTGTCCAGGCGGCGCTGCACGGGAGTCTCACCCCGCTTGTGGCGTGGCAGTAAAGCTGTCATATCACAAAACCCAACCACTGCCAGTAATAAGTGGCTTGGTAAAATAAACGGACAAGCAACCATCACATCCCTCCATCTTTTTTGCATTTCATCTCTCTGCATTTACTTTCTCCGGTTCATCTCGCACACTCGATCCCTGGCTACTACTCCTAGTATCCCTAGCTACTACTCCTAGGGCCAGTTCTTTTTGCGGCTTCAAAAATAAGCCGTCTCTTCCCCAGCTTTTCCCATAAGACTAGTCACAGTGGAGAGTAACATTAAGGCGCCTCACTCATTTATTTGGGCTTCTAAACTACTACTACTACTAGTACTCCCTTAATTTTTATATAGTATAAGGTCACAAACTCAAATTACAGGTACCAAGATAAAAATCAATGTGTGCTTTACAAGTCAATTTATTTTCTCGTTTACTGGGTTAATTAATAGGGTGCATGCACATTAGAAGAAATTGAGTGGCCGTGAGAGAGGAAGTACTAGATGAGTTTGTCATTATCATCCACTACATGCATGCTAGTAATAAGCCATGGGTTACTAGTACGAGGAAACATCATTAATATTTGTCTCGATTACTGTTTGTCGCCTTGTATAGATGCAAAATGTATTTTTTATAGTGGCCTTGTATACAAAAATGGAGGGACCGTCCTGGTTTATTCGTCACCATTGTAATTTGTGGTAAATTTTGACCAAAGATTTAACGGATGAAATGTTAGTGCATGTGACATCACAAACATTTCATTAGTTAAATTTATGATCAAAATTTGACATAGATTACAATGGGGACCAATAAACCAGGACGGAGCTAGTACTACTAATCTAGAAGCTTAAACAAACTGGCCCCTGGTACTCCTACTAGTAGTACTAGTACTCAACTTGGAATTCCAATTGCACGGCACAACTTGTTAGGCAAAAAATTCAATACAGGGTGTAGGAAGCGGTTTGGGAATTTGCATGCCTTTCCGACCAGTGAGATACTCCGTACAAAGTACGACAGAGAAATAACCACAGAGAAGGAAGCTAAAAGTAAACAATCAAACGAGCATTTTTCCATTTGTTTTGCATTGAATCGTTTGACAAGCTTGACTAGTGTTGTTTTCCTACTTTTACAAAAACTGCATCGTAATGTTAAAACGTGCATTTGCCCGTACATAAGTAGTACTCCCTCTGTCTAGGTCTATAAAGTCTTCCCTCCTACTTGGTCACGGTGCACAACCAAATATGACTTAGTCACCTGGACGGCGGGAGTAGCACAGTCTGCAAGCATATATATAGAGAGACGTGCAGTGCGATAGTATATAGTACTAAAGTTTGTGTTGTATGCACCTACTTACAAAATGCGTATGGATACACAAGGTTTCCAAACTTTCCCTCTTACATACTTAATTAAGGACGCTAATAATTCCCGAACATTCGGGATTTATTATTTGCGTCCCAAAACTAAGGAGATCACCTTACGAAACTAAATTATACTCCCTACTAAAAGCCATGGCGCTCGCAGGAGCGCTTGTGGCGCGCCACGAGTGCCCTGGTGCGTGGCCGTTTCCCAGCGCACCGACACAACGCCTCTTCCTCAGCCTCGCAACTCGTGAGGTGCTGATTGGCGGCTTGGCGGCGGGCGAGCACGATCTCACCGGTGTGGTGATCCGGCGCCAGCAGGTACTCCTCCTTGCTGCAAGCGTGCACCCGGTCCATGTACCGCCAAGCGTAGATGAGGCGCTTGGGCCCGACTGCACTCAGGGCTTTGGCACGAGTGTTCTCCGCCACCCTCACGGTCCTTGCACGATCCTTCTGCCAAAGAGCCAATTAACTGACTCTCTCGGACACGACATAGAGCTGCCAGGCAGCTTGCCCCGTGGCGCGCTTCTCTTCCTCGGCCTTCTTCTCCGCCTCTATTTTGGCGTGCTCTGCCGGCGGCAAAGCCTCCCACATGGCGACATCCATTTATTTCCAAAGCTCCTCAAGGCTGGGAGGCTCGGCGGGCAGCGCGGCGTTCTCCTTGTAGCGGGGAGCCGACGCACATGCTAGCGAGATTGGGAACGCCGACACGTCCACCTTGACGCGTCACGGCGAGGAGTGGAACGCCGACGCATCCTCCTCGACTAGTGGCGGCGAGGAACAGAATGGCGACGCGTGACCGTCCGGGCGGTGCAACGAGGGGCGCTTAGGGCTTGGGAGGGGCGATGCCATGGTGGTCGACGTGAGAGGAAGGAGGAGGAGACAGCGATGAACGTGAGCGTTCTTCTGAATGCCGTGGGAGGCACAATATTTATAGCGAGCAATGGCACACCTACGTAAGATATGGACTGAGCCGCACTGACTTAACTGCAGGTCCAGTTGCGTCACTGACATGTGGGCCAGACCCTTGTTGGGACCATATGTCTGTGACCCAACGCACCTGCAGTTAAGTAACTGAAGTAGCGTCCCAGAAGATATGTTGCGTGATTAACGTAACAGCTACATGGGCATATTTGTTGGAGTAAATTATGGGGGAGGGAAGGGGTGGAAATATTGTTGGTCACACAGATTGGACGAGCATGGGGGGAGGAGAGTCATGCATGCAGATTTTTTCACACGGGGTGGAGTGGTGGGACAGCTGGAGGGAGGAGAGTTTGGCAGGCATATTGTTTCCACACATGGAGAGGAAAAGATTTGGAGACGGACAGGCTTCCTGCAGGTATGGGGAACAGTGCATAATAAGCCATCTTGCATGCCGGGCTAGCTATAGTCTCAAGTCATTAAAAACATACACGCCCCACACATATTCATATTTCAAGGTGCACTAAATTATTGCATGCGATGATTAAGGCTGGCCATAATGGTGGTATCTTAGCTGGTATCATGCACACGGGAATAGCAAACATGCTGATGTGGCAAATAATTAAAGAAGAGAGTGGGGGTTAGAGTAACTAGTGTTCATGCATGCATTGGTAAATACATTTTTTGTGAAGAACGACAGCATTAGTTGAGTACTTTTGCAGACTTCAAAAACTATTCCACCGCCTCTACTATCTTGCTAAGAGTAGGTGAAAAATTTGAATTGAGCCCTTTAAACTAGAAGGGAGGTAGTAGTACTCTAATAGCTAACCTTGTTGTGATGACAAGATAGCACCTGGCACGCACCTGGACGGAGGAACTAGTCTGCATTGTGCATTTAAGTTTTGTTTGAAGTCAATGTACCTCTACTTTCACCAGACTTATAGAGAAATGTACTCCCTCCGTCTAGGTGAGTACATCTTTGGTTGTGCACCGTGACCATGGAGGAGGGGAAAACGAGAGACATTAATGTTTATTTGCTAATTAATAGCATTGCATGCAATGAACTAACCACTACATGTCGTGTTTGGTACTCTCAAATCATTAAAAGCATGCACACTCTTCATCTCTTTATTGGTTTATATGTCAAGAAACAAGAAACGAGGTAGAAGTTAATGCAACGTGCCTAAGTATTTTGGGATTATTTGGTTTTCGTAAGATGACTTACACACCTAGACAGAGGGAGTATCAACATTCACAATGTCAAATCAATATTTTTACACGCATTATAAAACGTAGTTCTTATACTCATTAAAATCAGTATTGTAGATATTAATATTTTTAGTATAAATTTGGTCAAACACTTTGCAAACGGTTGACATGAGTAAAGAGGACAAGAGGGAGTATCATGCATGCAGAGTAGGCAAAAAAAATTCTCATTTATAACCGGTCGAAGTCTCAAAGGGCGCGACCGCGCGAGGGAGGTGAAGGTCGTGGGAGGCGCGACGGTTGACGGAATTAAGTGAAGTTACATCCACGCGCCGGCATGGCATGCGAACAGGCAGAAGCTATACCGTCAGGCCTACGATATGGGTCTAGTAGACATGACATCTAGTGGGTCCCGCATAGTTCTCGAGAACTCTTTGGGGGCTTGCAGTCGTTTATCCACCGGGCAAGCCAGCAACCCCACGCTGTTCGCACGCCCTATTCGTCCCCGTCTTCTACCTTACAACAGTTCGCTCCCAGTCTTCCCGTCCTTTCACATTAGTTCGCTCCCAGTTTTTTTTGCGGGGTACAACAGTTCAAATTCTCCTAACCCTCATCCAAAATCCACGGCCTCCCAAATCTCCATGGTCGCTGCTGAGTACCAGGTTAGAGCCATCACCGGCGATGAGTTCATCTTCATCTACACACGTGGATCCGCGACGGTGAAAGCATGGCTTGCTCGCTTCCTACACATGTTCAATAGTTCAACGGATGAGTGGGTCACTGGGCTAGATGTTGAGTACACCACAGTCCTGGGACGAGAGAAGGATCTAAAGTACGAAGAGAGGAAGAAGCCTGCCATGATCCAGGTTTGCGTACATAATGTTTGCTTGGTCTACCACATATGCCATGCCGACGTTGAGTGCCAGGATTTTAAGAACTTCCTCAAGGACAACAGAGTGAAATTCGTTACTATAGACTTTAAGAATGACAGGGATGTCCTGCATCGGATAGGTCTCGTTGTAGGCCAGCCCTTCGATCTCCATAAGGCAAGACTAGTGTCCTCCTCTCAACCTTCAATGCTGACCCTGGCAGCAGCCATGATTGATCCTTCATACGCTAAACTGAAGAAACCTCATCACGAGTTTCATCATGCATGGGAGTCGAAGACATTAGATGAAGATCACATCCTGTACGCAGCAATGGATGCCTACCTTTGTTTAAATATCTACAATGGTTGGATGAAGAAGCAGAGCCCAGTGTCCAGTTCAAGCAAAGATGCGTCGGCGAAGAGGAAGAGGAAGAGGGACGAGGACAAAGTCGAGGACGTGGACTCGGACTCCGAGTAGGTGGTAGTGTCGTCGCTCATGCTGGTTCTACTGCAGTGTCAAGCAGACTAGTTGTTTAGTTTATTTTCAAGGGTGTGTTGTGCTGAGCAGAGGCCCCAGCTGAACTATGTTTATGTTCTTTCTCGTTATTTGAACTCTTTAGTACGTATAGTAGTACTAGTACTATGTCTTACTACTGTTCTTCTTGCAGGTGGTACTACTACTCGTATCTTCGTGTTCCTACTGTACTTAATACGTTTGTACTAGTAGTATAATTTGGGTCAGTCGATTTGTGAAAGAAATTCGACGGAGTGAAGGAAGAAGATGGCAGAAGAGGTGGAAGAAGCCCTTCTAGCCATCCATGTTGCATCAAACGGCTCACAAGAGTCGACTTACCCAAATTGCTCCTTCAGATTGTAGGATCCACGTGGCATTCAAGGTCTCGAAGGTAGATTCCGCATCCGCACCCGGTTTGCGGGCTCGACGCACGCGCGACCGACTTCCACTGCGATAGCCACCATGCGCGCCTATTCCGCGCGGGCGGAGATGACAATGACACGCTAGTTCCTCCTCGCCGGCGTGCTGGAGCACGCGCTCGTCCTCCTCTTCGTATGCTGCGTGCATAGACACGACTCCACCAGCTGCTCGCGTTCTTGGCAGCACGGTGGCATCGCGAGGAGGGACTGCAGATGACGTGAGCGGGCGAGCCTTCGGCTTCATGGCACAGGGATGGCGGCGACACGGCGGTGATGGGCGAGAAATTGTTGGCTGGAGCAGGCGGGCACCGGCATGCGCAACGGCGGCGACGACATATTGATGAGTGCGCGTGTGGGAGCTTACTTTAGTTTTATATAAGGTTGGTTAAACTTAAAAGAAAACCGTACTAGTACACGTAAACATTTGACTTAGGCAGCGCTTTTATTAGTTAGTACCACAGCCACGATACGGAATCCAGGGCAACCGCGTGAACCACGGCCGCGCGGTCGATCGAAAGGTGCATCACGGTGTCGCGCTCGAAGGACATCCACCGAACCTTTTTGTGTGTGTGAAAACAATCCCCGAATATTACTCAACTTTTTTTACTGGAAAAGCTCTTGACACTGCAATATTTCCATATATTTGAATTTAGCTTCAGTTCGTGTTTATTTGGATTTGGACGTTTTAGGTGCGCCCTAGTTTTTTTTAATACTGATTTTGTGTGTGTGACTGAGAGAGAACGTGTGTATGCGTCCATATGTGTGTTGTGGTGGAAGGGCAATGTGGAGACGGTGTGTGTGTGATACAGACATAGAGAGGTGTGAATGTGCAAATGATCATGCATGAGTGAGACACAGACAGATGCCGATACGTTGTGTATACATGAGAGAACGTTCTTCTAGTTTACTTGTTTGTGTGTGTGTGTGCGTGTGTGTGTGTGTGTGAGAGAGAGAGAGAGAGAGGAGCATCCGTAACACAACAACCATCTCTCTCGATTCATCCGTCCCTCGCACGATCGCATGCAACACATGCATCAACGCGCACATTTTGACACCCTCACCCGGCCCCTGCCCACCTCAAGGCCCTCACAATCTCTTCGTGAATACCCATTTCTCTCCTTAGGTTTGTTTTCTCCCAATATATGACACACACACATAGAGAGAGAGAGACACACACACAGCACAACACACACACACACCCTCCCCCGAGAACACAATTCATCCCCATCCAAGGTTATACGGCGACCAATATCGCTTGTGCTTCTTTGCACCCCAACATGCACAACACCTCAATCGTCAAAGAGGACATCGAGCAGATCGAAGACAGCGACCACACCGCACTAGAGAATGCGGGGACATTTGGAAGCAGGGTGATGTGACGACGGCTGACTGACTCCTCCCCCCACCCTCTCTCTCTCTCTCTCTCTTGCACAAAATTGCCAATCCCTCTCTCCCCCGCACAAAATTATCAATCCCTCAACCCACGAGATCCTTCCCCTCTCGTCCATGTTTTTCCAGCTCTCTGATCAAACATGTTGTCTCTTCTCCTTCCATGTATACAGAATCCGGATGCACACGCATCTCACGTATATTACATGTCTCCATCTTTCTCACATACCTAACTTCTTCCTCTCTCTTTCTCTCTCTATCTCTCTCTCTCTGTCTCGTTAGGTTTGTCTCCTACTCTCTCGTCCACATACATAGAATCTTTCCCACCCTATCTGCTCCATCTTCAAAAGCTCTCTCTACATGTTTCATTCACACATTGGGATATGTCAAAATGTTGCTTCTATAATGGATGGTGTAGAGTTATGGTTGGTTTTGTTGCATCCTACAAAGTAATAACTATGAAATGCATTTAGATTCTCATTTGACTGGGATTATGCGAGTTTGAGCATGTTGTGAAGTACTATAGACCTTGTATGCATCTTGGGATTCGACAATGATTGTAACTATTGAATTGTATAGACCATTACATTCGAAGTCAATAGCCTAATATATTTATTTCACAATTTCAACAAATGATTAGTTCACTAAAAACTAAGAAAACAAATGTGTACTCCCTCCATTTTTATTTAAGTCTGCGTATTGGCATTGGTCAAAGTAAAGTTTTGTAAATTCTCAGAAAGCTTGTAACAAAAAATATTAACATATACAATAACAAATAAATACCATTAGATTCATTATTGAATGTACTTTCACATCATACATATTTGTTATGGTAAATGTTTATATTTTTCTATAAACTTGGTCAAACTTTAGGAAGTTTGACTTTGGTCAAACCTAATATGCAGAGTTTACTACTACTACTCGCTAGTTGCTTAGCCGAATCACTCAACACGCCACACGGGGAGTTCAGTGTCACAAAATTTTGAGGTCGGCGGGAAAATATCCCGCGACCCTGATTCGAGCAGTGGGAAGTTACCATCATAGCCTTCAGAACAGGCCTACGGATGACGCTTGGTAGGGGGCTGTTTTCGTAACTTCAGGTTCACGCTACCCAGCCAACCCTACCCCGGCACCCAGAGTAGTACACCTGAATACTCCCCATTTTCTATCCCCACCGCAAAATAGACTTCTCCACGGCACCGCAGCCTTCGTGCTCCTCCCCTTTACATCGGCGCACTCGTCCACCGCAGCGCATCAGCCTCATCGATGACCTCGTACGCCGCACTGGAGTCGGTCCACCGTCGTCGTCGTACACGGAGCCTCTTCCCCGGCATCGTCTTCCACGGTCTCGGATCTGCTTCCCGGAAGCCGACGCCAAGCGCAGAAGTACCACCGTCATGGACAATGAACTGACTCCCGTTGCCGACCATGACTCATAGAGGCCGCCGCGACCATCGTTCTCCTCCTCAATTGGTAATGTGTGTATTGAATCACTTAGCAGTACAGGTGCAGTTCCAATTTTGTTCGTACCTACCCTTCAAATTTCCTGGGTGCTATTGTTCCCGTAAAAGTAATTGGTTATAGCCTCCATTGTCCAACAGAATATCAGCTTGTAATTGTGCGTCGCTCCTGTACCGCGCTGTGCTTGGGTAGGTTTTTCATCTGCAACCAGTAGTGTGGCAAATGATGGAAAGTTTTTTAGAACTAGCAAGATGCCCATGCCTTGCACACATCAAGATGCATTTGTATGAGTAGTTTATCTTGTGGGAGAAAAGGATGAACGAGGGAAGGCCTTATTTGCAAATCTGGAGAGGGGTATGGGTATCTTTTTGCAAAATTCCCATTTGTTTCCTTCCTATCTATCAGATATAAATCGGACGGCCTATATTGCAGGATGGCGGGCACACCATCATCACCAACTCTGTTTTTTATAAGAAAAAAAAGTATAGAGAAAAAAAGTATACAGTAGAGAAGTAGAGATAAATATTAAATATAAAATATAAAATAAATATAACAGTAGAGAAGAGAGTAGAGATAGCAGAGACGTCGGGAAAGGATCGCGCACGCGCGGGAAAAAGCGGCCGGGCGTGCGCTAGTTTTGGTGCGCGGCGTCCGGTGCGCTTTATAAAATCCAACGCCCTCCCACCGCTATGTGCCTTGCCACCGCTCTCTCCCCGCTCTGTGCCTCGCCACCGCTCTCTCCCTACTCTTTCTTGCCTCGCCGCCGTCGCGCCACCATGCCGTCACGTTGCTGGGAAACTTGGGGATACCGCGGCGTCCGCGCGCGCCCCTCCGGCGGCTTCTCCGCCGAGATCCGGTTCCGCGGGATGCACCTCGGCCTCGGCAATTTCGACACTGCCAACAGGGCCGCCCGTGCATACGACGCGGCGGCCTGGCGCCTCCAGTGGCCTCATAGAACATTGAACTTCCCCAACGTGCTGACGCGGGAGCGGGCGCAGGAGCCTGCGCCTCTGCCGCGGCTTAGCACTGACGAGGATCGTCGCGACAACCGGAGGCGGGAGCACCATCTCGGCATCGCCGAGATGGACGAGGAAGCCATGGCGCTGTGGCGCCAACACTTCCCGTAGGACATCATCAACGAGCGCGAGTTCTATGCGCAAAGGAGGGCGGAGAGGGATAAGAGGAGGGCGGAGCGAGCCGCCTATCGCGAGGACAAGCGTAGGCCAAAAGCGGATGCTCAATTCAACATGAGGCTAGGAGCAGCGTCACCCTGGGAATCCGACGACGATCGGTATCTTCACGCCTATAGTCAGACGTCGGAGGAGGACATCACCGAGGAGGAGCCGGACGACGAGGAGTAGTTAAATTATCTTTTTTTATGTATCTATGCTGAGAACTATCCTCCACTCTCTAGTCTCTACTTCTCGATCTCAGCACTGTAAACGCTTTTTTAAAGCGCCGCGCATTGCGATTCTGTTGGAGATGCTCTAACATGGCAGACGAGTGCTTTAATGTTGCCCACAAGATGCGCGAATATTACTAGTAGTATATTTTTCTTGCCATGTTGAGATTTTAAAACCATGAGTGCGAACATGCAGAGGAGCAATGAAGACCAAACACGAGATATTGGGGACATCATCAAGGAGCATGGCAAGTTAAAGAGGAGCTGCAACGAACCTTTAAAACGAGATTTGGTAAGTAACACCCGTTCGATTACTTTCGTTTAGCCTCATGTTCTTCGATGTGTATATGTTGTAGTTTCTGTTTCTCTTAAGCCTGGTATTCTTCGATGTGTAATAAGAAGAGTCTTAATCATCCTAATGCTTTCATTTTTAGCTTGATTTAGGAAGTGGGTGTCCTCACCTTGTAGTCTATTTTTATTTTTTTCCTTTTGAATTCACTTCTCCGAGTTCTGTTTATCTGGCTTCTACTAAATGGATCTAGGTTGCTCTGAGTATTGATCTAAAAAAGAAGTAACTTCATGTCAGGATGCAGTTCCTGCGAGGAGGGAAGTATGGTCAACCTCGAGATCATGTTTCCAAAATGAGGCTGGATTACACACAAGGTGCCAGTTCCCTAATGATGCTGGATTAGACACAAGGTGCAAATTCCCAGATGATGTTGCATTACACACAAGCCAGGTGGAGCCATCAGCTGTTCGTGTCCTCGTGGCATTAGTAAAGGCTGAAAGAAAGCGTGCAGTAGCCCTTGAGAATGTAGCTGAGTTCCTGAAGAAGCGAAAAGAGCAATCAGATGCCCTCTTCACCCAAGCCAAAGAAGAGATGGAAGAAGCCAGAAATAAGCTAGCAGAGGCAGAGCAGGCTAAGCGTCTCCTGCTATCTAAAACTGCTGTCAATACAAAATTTCCTTCATAATAGCTAGGTTCAAATGTTTATCCAGTCAGCATGCCTGTTGTGATGTCCGTGCATCACTGATGTGGCACAAAATATATTTTTTCGGGTCATGTAATAACAGCAATTACTTTCCAAACAATAACAGACGAAGCATTGGACATGGTATAGTTCACGCGCAAGCCCGACATTCCAAGTTCAACTTCCACATCAAACTCATGTTCACAGATATCTGCACATTCATACATAATGTCCATAACCATGATTCACTTCAAAGCCAAAAAAATGTGAGGAGAGTTATAAATAAAGAAAAACCTCTCCTAGTTCCTGCTACCAATGCGAGCACAACAAGTCAAGACCATGCGTAAATTAATTATATTTTAGTCATTTTTTGTGTTCTAAAATGCCTGCCGGCTCGTGGAAGGACGTGTTGCCGGCACACGCACGGATTCAATAAAGGCAGGCGGGGCAGTCTTAAGCTGGTTGCACGCGGCGAGGAGGCGTGCTCAGCCGGCCCTGCAGCGAGTGCGGCCCTCTTGGCCGGCGCACCGGTTCAATGTCTGTGCTATGAGAGGTCGCGTCTGTGTCAGAGCAATCACTCTCTCCAGTCCTTTTTTGTTTGGGTATAACAAAATCTCATTTTCCATTCACATTTTACAAGTAAAATTCATGGACAAACTTTGACCCAAAGTACGATGGGGACTAGTAAACCAGAATGGTGGTAGTAGTTTTTTAATCAAAGAAGGGTTTCCCCTTCCAATTTTCATCACTGAAAACCAGCATCTAAATCTAAACCATAGTATTTGCCCTAGAACTACCAGGTTCAACATCTCGTAACATAAACCCATACAACCATACGCCAAGGAGGTACATAGTACTATGAATTCCATTTCTGCTCCATACCAATCATTCTAAAAACTACTTACTACTTATAACGCGCCATTGAAAATCGGAACTCTCAACCCCGCTAAAAAACGATATTTTAAACGTGGCTACTCGATCTGTGGCAACTGGCGATCCATCGCGCTCCAAGTCGTTCACCTGTGGTCCCGACCATCAACTCCTACGGATCAAATTATCACGCGAGCTCACTATTCCTACAAAGTTGCTCCACCACATACCCGGTACCCGTGAATGCAGCAATCGTGCACCTAGGGTTTTCAGGTTTATTTGTTAATGTCGCCTTTACTTAACACTCATGTGTGCGAGACAGCGAGAGGCCGACTGCGTGTGTGTGCCTCTTCTCTTCATATATGTACTCCACCATTTGTCTGGTGTCCAAAAAGTTATAATGACTACTAGCAATGTGCCAATGCGTTGCCACACGAGCAAAGTAGATTAATACCTATTCACTGATTTGATAGAAAAAAGTCTAGTTTTGAAGTAAGTATATCACTAAAAATATGTTATGTTTCACTCAAAATATATTCCTTTGGCGGTTTTGATGAGATAAGGGAGGAATGTTGTTGGTTTCAAGATTCGAGAAGTGGTATATGTCTAATTTCTACTCTTACTAGCAAGATGCCTGTCCGTTGCATGGAACATCAAGATCTTGTGGGAGAAAAGGATGAACGAGGGAAGGCCTTATCTGCAAATGTGGTGAAGAGTGCGGGTAAATTGCCATATTTTCCTTCCTATCCGTCAGATATAAATGGGACGACCTACATTGTAGGATGGCAGGCCCACCATCATCACCAACTCTATTTTCTATCCCTACTCTTATAAAAAGCATTGTCGGTGATGATCGTGTGCCTGCCATCCTGCAATATAGGTTATCCGATCTATATCTGACGGATAGGAAGGAAACTATGACAATTTTGCAAAAAGATACCACACCCCTCTCCACATTTTCAAATAAGGCCTTCCCTCGTTCATCCTTTTCCCCCACAAGATAAACTACTCATACAAATGCATCTTGATGTTCCGTGCAACGCATGGGCATCTTGCTAGTTGTTGCAAAAAGCCCATGTGTGTGAGAGAGAGGGAGAGTGGAGGAGGACGGAGTGCATGTGTGACAAAGACACAAGGAGTGTGTGTGCGATAGGTATCAGCTTAAAATGAGGCGATAGTGTGTGCGTGCACGATCGAGAGGGCATGTCTCAAGAAGGGAAGAAAAATCTACATAGATACAAGGAGCGGGAGAGAGACATGTATGCGATAGTGGAAGCACGAGTGTGCGGGTGTATAAACCTATCTAGAGGCTAGCTAGTCGATAAATGTTCGTGAGAGAAATACGAGTCGGGGTGCGAAAGTGAGAGTTTGTGTGTGTGAGAGAGAGACGGTAGTCGGGAAGGGGAGTGGAAGCAGGAGTTGTGTGTGTGTGTCTGAGAGAGAGAGGGGGGGGTTGTCTGATCGCTAAACAAATGAATAATGTCAATCTAGGATGGAGACGAAAAGGAGACCGCAACAAATGTTGTGTCTACAGGAGAGAGAGAGAGAGAGAGTAATTTTAGTGGTATGAGTCATATGTAAAGACATATAGGGTGTGTGAGAGAATCCCATAGAGAGAAAGACAAAGTGAAAGACGAGTGGAGACTGTGTGTGTGGCAGTGTAAAAGAAAGGTTAGGTACCGAGTGATACCAGAGAAGAGTAGAGACGTGAGAGATAATGAAAATCGTGTAATGTATAATCATAGGGAGAGTGTGACACTTCTCAAGGGAGACGTCGAGAGACCATGTTTGCGAGGATAGGAGAAACATAAAGTGAGCGTGCGGGTGAGCTGGAGAAAAGAGAGTGATAGCTACCTGAAGGAGCATGCATGCGAGAGAGATGGGCGTGAAAGGAGTGAACCAAAAAGGGATTCAAATATTTGAATTTGAGATGATGATACATATAATCCATACTCGAACCAAAATTGATCTATCAAACATGCATACTCATATGAATTCACACACATCTATGTTATTTAATATGTAGATATTACTGATCCATACATTTTAGTAGAACATAATTTGGTTAAATTTTTCGAATTCAACCTTAAGATTTTGAGATCATTGTATTTGTAAATCATACTGTACATATAAAGGAGCAGAATTCTTTGTTGTGCTTTTGAAAGTATATATAAGAAAATGATGTATATAGAATGTAATTCCAATTGAAAATGGATCCCGCCTGAAAAAAATAGAATACAAACGGGAGTCGAATTGAGTTGGCACGGTAAACGTGCACTCTGCAAAATTTGAACGAAGCGGGGAAAGTCACAGTAACCGCCCGAAACCAAAATCTGCGAGATGGTAATTACTACTGCCTATCCCTGCCACGCAAAGACTATCTGATGGATTTCTATAGGTTTCCGTAGGGGTAGGTTTGTAATTTCACCCAAACGTGACGTAAGCGCCTCTCACCCGAATTCATACACGGTGGGTGCCAAAACACAGTGTGTCCTCGGCTGAAATCGACTCCCTCCCCGATTCATATTCATACACGGTGGGCGCCAAAAACAAACTCTCGTCGGAAAATATTCATTGTATGCGAGATTACCGTCCTATCCCCAACCGACTAATATTGCTGTGATGCAGTAGAAATTTGAAACGGGGGCTAAGTTTGTAAATTTCCTCGCATTTGAGACAAGTGCGCCCTGAATACATGGTTCCCCCCTTCCTCTCTACCTCCCTTTTCCCCATTCGTACTCCGTGGGCGCCAAAACACCCTCTCCACCCCACCCTCCTCCATCCACCGTCGTCCGCCACCCCATCCACCGTTGTCCTCCTCCACCATGCCGAAGCTGATACGTCGACAATGTTGTCCATTACAAGAGATCGACCTCTCTCATCCACAGCTTCGGACCGGGATCCTTGCATCCCGTCCTCTCGCTTCATCCCCGCCATCGTCCACCTTGTTGGTGCCGCTCCTACGATCGTCTCGTCCACTGCGCCCTGCCGCCAATGTCTACCCTCGTAGATCTGCTTCCATGCCGCCGACAGCCATCGCTACCGCAGCCCCATCAACTTCTCAGCAGATGCGTACACGGTGCCACACCAGAGGCGGTACTCTTTCGTATCTGATCAACTTATTTATCGCAGCAAGAAAATAGATCGCCACTGCTTTACTCTGATTTCTTGTCTTGGTTGCGAAGTTTCCTTTGTCCGGTTTGCACCTTCAGATCCGCCATGGCACGCTCAACACTATACTCCCAATGCTTATGGTTTTCCCCTTTTATATTCCACACTAGTTAAATCATAGTAGACTAAATTTCAAAATTGGGTCAGTCGATTTTTCAGAGCTCGCCGGAGTTCGCCGGTGTGAACGAAGGGGCTCGGCTGGTTGTGGGGCCTCGCCGAACGAAGAAAACTCGACGCGGCTGGGGGTTGGGGCGGGGGTGGGGGTGGGGGTGGTGGAGGAACACAGTCGGTGGGGGCCGGTGGTCCGGCCGGCGGCCCGTGCGGTGTTCTATATGGGAAGAATCAGAGGCGAGGAACAAGAAGGGTTAGGAGACGTAGGATCTTCATCCAACCGCCTGAAATGGTCGAGACACAGCTGGGAGTTGCATTCTTAATGCGCTCTGGTTCATCATGTGTGGGCACTGCGCAACCAACATTTTATTATCCAAAATCTGCTTGCTCTTCTTTACCATGTTCCTCTTCCGTTCTTCTTTAATATGTACTCTCTCCATTTCTAAATACAAGTCTTTGTATAGATTCCACCATGGACTACATATGGAGCAAAATGAGTGAATCTACACTCTAAAATGTATCTGGATACATCTGTATGTGATCCATAGTGGAAATCTCTACCAAGACTTATATTTTGGAATGGAGGGAGTATGATAGTAGTATAGTATGTTCCTTGTACTGAAGATGAGCAGGGACATTTGTAGTGTAGAGGTTTATACGGTCGGTTGTGATGGACACTTTGAGCCTATTGATTCGTAGGATTTTGTAAACATAGGAATAGGATTTGTAGTGACCTACCCACTTGAATCCTATAAGAATTGCAAGGAAATGTGGGGAGATGTGTCGCCTTTGAGAGTTACACTGATATTAACAGTACCGCACCTTCAGTTGAAGAGAACTGGTATCCGAAGCCTTTCTAGCCGTACCGGCAGTACTAGCACATATATTCCAGCAAGTTCCACTTTGCTGATTTTACTCTGATGCTTACGGTTTTCCCCGTTATATCTACACTATGATCTGTGTAGCTGCTTTGTGTCGCACTAGCAGCAGTCCACTCTTGAAGCTAAACACTGCAATGACTTACAAAATTGGCACCAAGGCATTGAGTGCCATTCTGGATGTAATGAAACTCATACGCTCCCCACATGTGGATTCTTGTTCAGAATATGATCCTAATGATTATTCTAACCTCGAGGAGTCAAAGGTAGGTGGCCTGTCCTGTTCACCCATCAAGGTGCCTGTTCTAATTTGGCAAGGTTTTATTGATTGTGGGTATCTTGCATATGTTGTCTTGCATTTCTTCTACTTTGTTGCACCGCCATCTGCTTAGTTTACTCATCATATATGTCGAGATGCCATGCCCATCCATTATCAATACATATTCCATCTGTCATCATACCATGTTTTTTCACTCAAATGTTGTTCTTGTGCATTAGACATCAAAAAGGAAGAGGGTGATTGCCGAACCTGAAGGAGCACCAGCAAAGTCCTTGAAAAACATGGTGGTGCCGGAGAAATCAGACAGCACCCCACTTATATTGGCTGTACAACCAGTGACACAAAATGTAGGACTGACTCCAGCAGACTGTACCCATACTTCACTGGCCACACCACTAGCCCCACCACACAGGACCTGCACTCCAGCAAAAGGTATACCGATTTCATTTGCCATAGCACCAGTTGTACCACAGAAAAATCCCACTCCAGCAAAAAGTACAGCAAGTCCACCGGCCGAAGAACTATCCCAACTACAGAGATGGCCAATTGCTATAGATTGGAACCCCATTCCATTTATTCCCAGTTTAAAAGACAATGCTTTCAATGTTGTTAGGGACTACATGCATATATTCCCATCATGGGAAGATTATAGTGAAGACAAACACCATTTTCACATCTTCCTGTCCAACTTACGTGTATGTGCTATTATTCATGGTTATTATTTTCCTGTTTTCTGCTGATTGAACACATCAATGATTTACATTACATTGTTGTAACTAGGCGAGGGTCAATCTGGATAGTCATGACGAGCAAAGCTTGCTTGTGATTTTCAAGGAAGCATTGCAGTAGTATCGGTGTTACCTGAGGAAATCACACTTTGATGGCAAGTCTATAAACGAATTTCTGGTGAAGTATCCTGTGCTAAATTTAGAAGACATTGAACGGAAAAACCTTGTTATGCACTGGTCTCGTTCCCAGGATGAGGTACTGTCTATGAAATCACATGACAATTTGAACTTCTACTTTTCTGCATGTGCCTTATGGATCTTTTTTGTAGGAAATCTGCTCGAATAAGAATTCCGGTTTGAAAAGAATGATAGGATATTGCAAATATGCTGCCCACTGCTTTGCTCTTGTTAGTACCTGTTGTTCTGTATCACTGTACTTGCATACATACCTGGTTCATTATGTGACAGCAGTATGCATGATAGCTTGCTTATCAATTGTTCGCTCCAAATTATCTGATCTGTATGAATGGTTACATTAGTGTAGAATATATCCAATGCCAATGATTTTTTTAGCTCTACATTGTTCTTGTAAGTACATGCTGTCCTTTATCAGTGTACTTATAATTACAGGTAGTTGTTCATGTACCATCACTCTGCAGCTTATTTTCCTTTGCCCTCCATTTTCTACACATCAGATCTATATTTACTCTTACCATAAGGTTGGTACTGAAGAAGTTTAGATGTGCATTGCTCTTGGCTGTACCTTTTGCCTGTATCGCTGCACTTATATTTATAGCTACTTGGTTATGTAGCATCACTCTTCATCTTATCTTAAATATTCTCCATTTTTTCGTATATTATCACATCGATATTTACTCTTAACAAAATGTAGAATAAAGGCAATGCTTATGAAGAAGATTCTGTGGTAAACTTCTTGAATTGCCACCCCCCCATCAGCATGGACAAGGCCTTTATAGAGCCTGTCTTCACCAATAATGTAAGTTTGTCCTTCTCAAGCCTTCAAACTTTGTTGTATATATTTGGTTAGGCATGACTGCAACAACTGTTTATTTTTGGTGTTTGCATCGAATTGCATGTTTAAAGTTTATTATGTAGTTCATAAACAAAAGTTTGTCCTTCTCAATTTAAGTTTTCAGTTGTACAAACAAGTTCCTTGTTCATACCATGTAAATTAAACTATATAGAGCAAGTGATCTTCTTTTGCACTTCATGTATGCTTCTGTTCTTCATCCGTAATCTAGTGGTGTAGTGAACCTACCCACTACAGCACAGTGTCATATTCTGCAATGTCTTAACTATGAACAATGTCATATCATTCTACTATTATTTAAACTGTCTCTTTATTTGCCAATCTGAAATGGGATAAATTGAAAGCACACTAACCATTGATACTTATGAGTTCTTGATTTGTAATCCATTGGTGTCGTGAAGCTGCCAACTCCTTCACAATGTCATTTCCTACCATGTCTTGACCTGAACAATACCATATTGTGTTAATGCAATTTTAAACTGTGTCACTTTATTCGTCAGTAAGAAATGTGATGAATTGTCAGCACTGATACTTTTATGTGCAAAACCTATCATCTGTCTGCTTGTTTATCTTTCAGAGTGAAGAAGATATAAGTGTTGAACAAGCGCAGTCTCATCATCTTGCTCAGCTGCTTGTGCTGCATCTCCCCAGCAGGGCTAACCTTTCTTGAAATCTATTGAAGTGCTGTCGGTTTTGTATATTATTTTGTCGGCATGTTTATTTGCACTAGTGGCGATCTTTCATGCCCAGTGTATGTAATCTGTTGTCTGCTTGTGCTTTATTATCATAGTGGCGAACTTTGATGCCCAGTGGATGTAATATGCCGTAATTTCTTTATTGTATAGTCTAGGTTTTTTCTTATTCACGATGCTGCAGTTATTTTACTGTATATATATCCTGTCTTCGCAGTAAACCGGCCAACCCGTAAAATTACGTGTGGGGACCCCGACTCATAAGTCGTGATCACCGAATGCACGTGTACAGTGATCCCAGAGATCAATGCTCACCGAACACACAGAAGATGAATAACAAGAGGCTTACATCCATACCTACCGTATTACACAAGTAGGACCATTATGGTCATGTCTTGAGTATAACATTTCAGCAGAAATCTTCGTCGATAAGTTGGACCCATGCCATCTGCCTTAACCCTACGTGCATTCTGACTGGGAAGCCTCCTAGCTCGCATGTTCGTCACCGAAGTATTCTTCATCATATCCTGCTCTTTCATGCCTGGCCAATAAAATAACCAGTGGCAAGCCAATGAGTACTTTGAATGTACTCGCAAGCAACCCATGAGTGATAACAGAATAATTATGCAAGGCTCTACTGCTAATTTGGCATTTTTGTGGAAAGCTTGTTTTTCTCATGCAAGTATGATCATCATTTGTCAAGGACAAGAATGTGTCTGCAACAAGAATCAGGAGGTTACAGACATCAACATCGAGAAAAGAGTTATGAACAACTCATTATCAAGCTCATCGTGACTTCCTCACGAATCGTATCAACACATTTACCAAACCATGTTGTTTTGCAGAAACATATGCACATAGTCCAAGCAGCACCACCCAACTATCCTTGACCGTGGATGCGGCTATTCGAATAGTTTTACACTCTGCAGAGGTTGCACACTTTACCCACAAGATCCGGGGAACTTTCGTGTCATCCACGACCCGCGGTACCTCAAGTACCCGGGGTAAGCACCCGATCACTACCTTTCCCTAGGCGACACTAACATAGGGTCCACTTGTTGGTACACGGCCTTTGTGTATAAACATCAAGATCTTGGGACTCTGCCCTTTTTATTATCAAACATACACGCAGGGACCAACGGTGTGTCCGGTGCCCTGTGAAAACAGTCATGGCCACCTATCCAAGCACGACCCCGTCTCGAGAGTGACCTCATGTCACCCCCGTCACTAGTAATGTGGGAACCATGCTAGTATCGGCCTAGGTAATCAATAATGCCCTTTCCCATATCAGGGTAGAGTGGTTGCGCATGTAGGGTTGGGACAGTCAACAAATCTTAAATCTAATCTGTCTCTGTAAACAACACTTTCATCAAGCCTCGGTACACTACCTCTCCACCAAGTAGTGACCTAGTTCATCATCATCTCCCATGGGCATTAGTGGCACCCACTGGGGCTATTTGCAAGTATTTCAAACCACACTTGTGCCTTGCCATGCATAACCCAGACCCATTTTGCTCAGCCAACAACTATAGCATATTTCTACCACCAACTAACACAACTCTAAGCAAGGATAGAGTCATGAACAACGCAAGTATCAACGGGGTATATGCAATGAAGGCAAACCTGGCAAGGTTGCCATTCAAGATGTCATGCATTCAACAATCACGGAATGAAATGCTACTATGATAAAAAAGGGTTCATCATGGTCAAAGGGCTGCTTGCCTTGTTCATCAGAGTCTTGAGATCTTCTGGTCCTTCTCCAAGTACTCCGTCTACTCCATCAACTAACGTCGAAACAATCATAATAAGCAACACAACAAGGCAGAAAAAAAAAGTACTCTAAAAATATGGATTTGACTTTTCTAGGACTTCCCTGGTCCTATGAAAAATAACTAGCGTGGTTTCATTGGAATTGGATTAGTGAATATTTCTGAACATTTCAATATGATGGAATCAAGGGGTTTATGGATTTGCAAGAAGTGTATAGAAATATATTTTGGAAAAATGAGCAAAGGCACCCATTTAGCAAATCATGATTTTAGAAGCATCTGGGAGTTGGTTTCACTGGATTTGGAGTTCAAATGAATTTCCTATGAATTTGCAAAGTTGACAAATATGAAGAAATGGCTCATTATGTTATGTTGTACAAAAAGTATTAAGAAAAATGTTCATAAACTAAGTTATGAACATAGAAACATCTAGGAATTTCAATCATGTCACTTGGATCAATTTTGAGCTCTCTGTGATTTTCTAAAGTTCATCACAGAAATGGAAAATGGGGTTTTGATAAATATTTCTGAAGAGAAAGTTTCTGGAAAAATGTGCAAATAGCACCATGTGATAGATCATGATTTGTGGATCCCCTAGAAATTTGAATCATCAAATTTGGAGTTGATTTGATTTATTTAAGTGCTTTTGAAGTCTACTGGGAAAAGAAAAAAGACAAAGGATTTACCGAAACGGGCCAGATCTGGGCGGCGGCGGCGCGCTCTAGGCGAGGTTTAGCAGCAGGGCGCCACTGGGCCGGCCCAGCGGCTCGGCCGTGCGGGCGACAGGGGCGACGTCGAGGGCGGATTCGACGAAGCCGTTTCCACTTAAACGGCGGGCCCACCCACCGGATCGCTGACGAGCGAGGCCCGGTGCTCAGGCCGTCTCCTACCTCCCGCTCGAACAGAGCAGAGGCAGGGGAGGCGGGGCCGAGCAGGCGCCGGCGTTCCCCCGGTGGTACTGGCCACCTCCGGCGACGCCCGGCACACCGGCGGACTCAGCGCGCCGCGGCTCACCCGTCCATGTGCTGCATGCCCACGGGGGAGCCCGAGAAGAGGAGGGCTTCGGATGCGGCGGACCGGGGCTGACGGCGGGGTTCGGCAAGGCGAGGAAGGCACGAGGAGGAGGGGATGGAGCACGGGGGGAGTTGGAGGTGGTGATGAGAGGGTGCGGGTGTGTTCATGGGGACGAGAGAGGGGTCGAGGCCGATGAATTTAAGCGGCGGCCGGCGGCACTGCTCCGGCCATGGAGGTGCAAGGAGAGCACGGGAAGAGCAGTGGGTTGGTCCAGGGAATGCACGGGAGGGAGAGAGGGCCAAAGGAGTAGAGAGGGGGCTCGGGGGTGGCCTTAAATGGCGAGGCCACGACTCACCATGGACGCGGCGCACGGGTGGCCGTGGAAACGGATCGGGCGGCAAGGGGAGCGAGCGAGGAGTTGTCTGCGGTGCTCGTGGGGGTGGATTAGGGTGCCAGGAAGAGAGAGAGGGAGCGGGGCGAGCTCCGGGTGGAGCCATGAGCTCGCACGCGCATTGGCGGGCTTGGGAGGCTCTGGGCACGTGCGGCATGGGAAAGATAGAGGGGGAAAGGAGGGGGCCAGTGCGGCTATCGTGTTACGGACGTCGAGGACCTCGACTGGCGCGAGGGGGAGGCTTGAGGTGGACGGGAGCACCGTGTCAACGATCGGGAGCACGGTAGCATGCTCCAGAGCGCGTCTTTGCCCGGCATGCGCGGCTTTTCCGCGCGCACTCGCGCGTCCACTTGTGTCTAGTGGCTGCAGGGGGGAGTAAACAATGTGGCAAGGGCATTGGATGCCTTGGGGAGCCAGTAGAGGAGAGGAGGGGTGGAGAGAAAGTGAAAATGCTGTTGTCCAGAGAAGAAAATTGGATCCATGCCCCCTTCATCATTGTCTCTTGGGCAGCGAAGCACACCACAGGTAGAGGGGGACTAGGAGAGATTGTGGGAAGAAGTTCAACTCATGGAGATTAGTGGAAATGGCCAAAGCATGCATTTTAAGTTTCTGCCAAAAGGTGTTTGATGTAGGTTTGGGCAAGCAAATGGTCTTCCCTTGTCATGAGGCTTGACAGGGTAAAATGGCATGAGAAAATAAGAGGTTCCACCAAGATTGAGTTCATTTGGACAAAGTTGCCAATGCAACTTTTGTAAACCCTGGAAATCAACAGAAATGGACTTTTCAAGATTTAGTCATGCAAATATATTCTCCTTGATGCACCACTTGGTGTAGTGTCATCATTTGAGGTTCTGAACATGTCCACAAAATTTGAGATCAAAAGGAGAAAGTTGCCAATGTAGAGTTGTTCAAATTTGGTTCTGGACAGGAAGGGTTTTGGGGCACTTTGATCAAGTTAACTTGTTCTCCAACTTGTGCCATTTGGTCTAGATGAATAAATAGACCATTTTAGCATGTTCACAAGGTTTGATAACATTTGGACATGTTCGGCAATGTAAAGTTGCTCAAACTTCAAAATGGACATTAATGGTTTTGAGGTGATTTCATGGGGTTATACTATTCTCCATGACATGATACTTGTCAAGATCATCAAACATGTCATATGTGACATGCTAGAATTTTCTTGGAAGTTTTGGAGAATATTTCCTTTGTAAATATTTCAAAAGGTTGAAATATCCAGAAAGGGGTTTTGAGGGTTTTGACCAATATTTTGAACATGACCATGTGTTGAAACTCTTATATATGGGAAATATATGTCTACTGAGTTTCCCTGATTTTGCTCAAATATTTTTGAAACTTTAAAATAATTTTAACCTATTAAAGACCATTTCTGGCCTTGAGAAAAAGCCTTTAAATAAAATAAGAAAATAAGTTTTAAAATTATATTTTTGGGGTTTATGGGTTTCCTATATCTAATAGGAGTCAAATATATTTTTGGAAAGATTTTTACTGCCCTTAATTAAGTACTTGCAGTGCAAATCTCAATTCGGGGTTTTTGGAAAACTAATTTTTGAAAATACTATTTGGCCAAATTATTTTTGTAAGAAATTATTTTTATGTCCTATACACATGGCATGATCATTGGGCAAGGTTTTTGGACCAAGGAGAAGGAGTATAAGAGTTGGAGGATTTATTTGATTTTTAGAGCACTTGCAAACAGCAGACAAAAATCAAATCAAGCAAAGACCAAAACACACAAAAGTTTTTGTCAAACCACAATTTATCATGATGTATTAGCTTAAGTGTTGTGCCATGAAAATCAGGGTGTGACAGACCTTCCCCCCTTACAAGAATCTCGTCTCCGAGATTCCCAAACTAGGCGCGGAAAGGAGTATGGAAACTTGGATCTGGGGTAGTCTTCACGTCCTCATACAGCTTCTTCTTCCGTGTGGTGCTCCATTGAACCTTGAAGTACTTGATGATGTGGCTTCGTGTGTGACATTCTGCCTGATCCAGGTTGCTAAAGGTCTCTCAGATAGGCCATATTGGACTGGAGGTCGATGGCTCGGTGATCGATGTCCTTGTAGAGACCTGGCTAGTTAGGAAGTTGGAAATGTTTCCGGAGTGGTGTCGTGTGGAAAAACGCTGCACAGTGGGTGAGTCAGGTGGTAACTCTAGCTGGTAGCCATCTGCTCTTTGTCTTGTAGTGACCTCAGAGGGGGTTGTTAAATCTTGGAGTGATCTCGAAGAGGGCCGATGAATCTTGGTGTGGGTTCCCTTGTCATGGAATTACTTGGTTCCTTAGAGAGAAGTGGCTTGCAGATACACGTGGTCTTCGACAAGAAAGTTCACTCCTTGAGGATGGTGGTTGGTATGGTTCTTCCTCCTTGACATGGCGGTCTTCAGAAATCCCCTAACCAGCTGAACGGTTCTTCTTCCGTCTTCGGGTGGACAGGTATGTCCTCAAATAACGATGACAACCAGCTTGTTCGAGTACTCCGTGGAGAGTTGCCCACGGGGTACATAGGGTCTTCTCGAGTACTCCGTGGAGAGTTCCCCAAGGTTGGGGTATCGGTGGTGGTCACGGTTGAGTATTGGTCAGGGTCTTCTCGACCTAGAGTCAAGGCCCAAGGTCATGATCCTACCATGATGTGGCTTGGTAAGGCTTAAGGGTTTCAAGGATTCTAGTGTGCGAGTGAATGTTTATCATCCCATCCTTGAGCGCAGTTTCTGAGATGCCAATTGTTATCTAGTCCTCCAAACAGATCACCTTATACCACCAAAAGTACCAACTCGTGTAGGTCAGCTCCAATCATTACTCATGCTATTATTATCCTCATGACTCTCGAGAGGAGGTCTAACAAAATCATATATGTCTACAATCCCCAAACTCATATGTATGTCTACCCCTAAAAAAATCCATGGGTAGAATATATAAGTTGCTAAGCTTGAACATGACAAACCAAGTGCTCAACCTATTCTTCCAAGGTCTAAGATAAAGCATCTCTATCCTAAGGAAACACGTCGTAAGCCACTCCAAGATCTTGTTTCCTTCCTATGAATCAACTCCAACAATTAACCCAATATCCTAATTTATCGTCCACCGAGAAACATGGTCTCATGATCGAGATCTTCAGTCTAAATCCAATTTACTCCGGACCATGTGGACTTACTCAGCACCTTTACTCCACTAGGATCACCTATTAATCCAAATCTCATGTCCTACGAGAATTCATACACGTTTCCCCCAAGTCATTTTCGTAACAACTATCTCCTATCAATATCCCTGGCTAAGTCAAATCCTTATACTTCCAAGGATTTTAGCTTGCGATCATAATTGTCCTAATAAATCCAATTTACTCAAGGGCAAAGAGAGTCATGCTACTCTATTGACTGATCCCACCAAGTTCTTCTCCCAATATGAAAGCCTTGCAATCCACCCAAGAGTCCAGATAATTCCTCAAGGCCACTGATATAAACTCATCAAGTCATTTATCCTCTGTTCCTACATCCTCAAATTGGTCTTCCCTATGGCATCGTCAGTTCTCGTGCTAAATTAGGATCGTAATGTGCTAGTTTACTATGTCCACTAGTTCCATATTGAACCCAGTGATAAGCAAGGTTACGGGGGCTTAACTGGTTCTCTTGCAATTCTATGGGTTAAGCACATGGTTAAGGGTTCGAGCTGGGGTATCTTGTGAAGTCTCAAAGGGTCTAGGAATGGGTTTCTAGTCTGGAGGGTTAAACATAACTCTATGGGGTAGCACCCGGTCGTGGAGGTTGTAGCAAAAAGTCTTCATTGCTAGTTGGCTGCCGAGGTGGAATTCTTGGTGCATCTTGTCTTGCTAGCCTTCAGTTGATGAGAGAGATGAGAGGGAGAAGTAGCATAGAGGAGGGGGATGCCTAAAGGGGGTTCTATAGTGCAAGTGCAAACAAACAAGTGCCGAAAGGGCCAACAAAAGAAATAAGGTAAGGAAGGTGATATAGTCGCGTACTTGTTGCCTAGGGCAAAAGTTGCGACCTATCTTAAAACACAAACAAATAAAAAACAAGCAACACACAATCACGGTTCTATTTGAACCTTCATACAGACTCGACTGTGCATAGGGGGTACACGACTCATCCTACCCTAGGGGTTCTCGGACTCAGTAGTCGTGCCTTGTGCCTCGTGCAGTCTTCTGGGTTTTCCTCGGGTGTCGCTATATCACATGTAGTTGTTTGATGAAATGATGCAGGTTGATCCTGGAGAGTATTCAATAACTTCTCGCCTGTTGAGGTGATGGGGTGAAGGTGGCTCCTCATAGCAGGCATTGACTCGGCCTTCTGTTGTCTTCTTAATCATGATGATCCCTTTTTGTCTTCTAAGGCGTCGATGCTACCAAGTAGGTAATCTTTTATGCAATGACATTAACAAGGCATAGTAGAGGTCCAACATGTCAGGTACATTGATGACAACATCGACACCAAGAGCGGGGGATGAAGAGAACCGTTTTCTAGCTCACTATAGTGAGGCGGACCAAATGGCGAGGTTCTCATCCACCAATGGTTGCCGATACAATAACGGTGAGGACATGATTGCTCTATTAGCAATGTATATTAGGGTCTTGCATATCTTACACCCTGATCTTCATAGGACAAGGTTGCATCATACTAGGGAAAATTCAAAGGTGTCACCATCCTCTGAGTCTTCATGTCCTCATTCTTCAAAGGCGTATCTTCTGTTGGCATCTTCTTGTTGTGGTGTCGCCAATCTTGCGTTCAGAAGAGGTGGGTGAGTGTTTGGCAAGGTGTAATCCTTCTAGGCTATCCACGAGAATTACAAGGAATCCCGTGGTCAGGGGCTTGATGGTGCTAGCGACCGTTTGCAATAATTTTGAAGGGAAGAGATCGATGGGGAAACTATACCTTAGTTTTCGAAAAACTGAGAAGGGAAGAGAAGTATAGATAGTTTTGAAAACTAGTAATAGTTTTGGAAATAGTTTTACCCTAACTAATGACCATGCTAACTAAGGCTTCCTACAGTTAGGATGGCTTTGATACCAGCTCTGTGGGGACCCCGACTCATAAGTCGTGATCACCGAATGCATGTGTACAGTGATCCCAGAGATCAATGCTCACTGAACACACAGAAGATGAATAACAAGAGGCTTACATCCATACCTACCGTATTACACAAGTAGGACCATTATGGTCATGTCTTGAGTATAACATTGCAGCAGAAATCTTCGTCGATAAGTTGGACCCATGCCATCTGCCTTAACCCTACGGGCATTCTGACTGGGAAGCCTCCTAGCTCGCATGTTCGTCACCGAAGTATTCTTCATCATATCCTGCTCTTTCATGCCCGGCCAATAAAATAACCAGTGGCAAGCCAATGAGTACTTTGAATGTACTCGCAAGCAACCCATGAGTGATAACAGAATAATTATGCAAGGCTCTACTGCTAATTTGGCATTTTTGCGGAAAGCTAGTTTTTCTCATGCAAGTATGATCATCATTTATCAAGGACAATAATGTGTCTGCAACAAGAAACAGGAGGTTACAGACATCAACATCGAGAAAAGAGTTATGAACAACTCATTATCAAGCTCATCGTGACTTCCTCACGAATCGTATCAACACATTTACCAAACCGTGTTGTTTTCCAGAAACATATGGACATAGTCTAAGCAGCACCACCCATCTGTCCTTGACCGTGGACGCGGCTATTCGAATAGTTTTACACTCTGCAGAGGTTACACACTTTACCCACAAGATCCGGGGAACTTTCGTGTCATCCACGACCCGCGGTACCTCAAGTACCTGGGGTAAGCACCCGATCACTACCTTTCCCTAGGCGACACTAACATAGGGTCCACTCATTGGTACACGGCCTTTGTGTATAAACATCAAGATCTTGGGACTCTGCCCTTTTTATTATCACACATACACGCATGGACCAACGGTGTGTCCGGTGCCCTGTGAAAACAGTCATGGCCACCTATCCAAGCACGGCCCCGTCCGGAGAGTGACCTCATGTCACCCCCATCACTAGTAATGTGGGCACCATGCTAGTATCGACCTAGGTAATCAATAATGCCCTTTCCCATATCAGGGTAGAGTGGTTGCGCATGTAGGGTTGGGACAGTCAACAAATCTTAAATCTAATCCGTCTCTGTAAACAACACTTTCATCAAGCTTCGGTACACTACCTCTCCACCAAGTAGTGACCTAGTTCATCATCATCTCCCAGGGGCATTAGTGGCACCCACTGGGGCTATTTGCAAGTATGTCAAACCACACTTGTTCCTTGCCGTGCATAACTCAGACCCATTTTGCTTAGCCAACAACTATAGCATATTTCTACCACCCACCAACACAACTCTAAGCAAGGATAGAGTCATGAACAACGCAAGTATCAACGGGGTATATGCAACAAAGTCAAACCTGGAAAGGTTGGCATTCAAGATGTCATGCATTCAACAATCACGAAAAGAAATGCTACTATGATAAAAAGGGTTCATCATGGTCAAAGGGCTGCTTGCCTGGTTCATCAGAGTCTTGAGATCTTCTGGTCCTTCTCCAAGTACTCCGTCTACTCCGTCAACTAACGTCGAAACAATCATAATAAGCAACACAACAAGGTAGAAAATAAAAGTGCTCTAAAAATATGGATTTGACTTTTCTAGGACTTCCCTGGTCATATGGAAAATAACCAGGGTGGTTTCATTGGAATTGGATTAGTGAATATTTCTGAACATTTCAATATGATGGAATCAAGGGGTTTATGGATTTGCAAGAAGTGTATAGAAATATATTTTTGAAAAATGAGCAAAGGCACCCATTTAGCAAATCATGATTTTAGAAGCATCTGGGAGTTAGTTTCACTGGATTTGGAGTTCAAATGAATTTCCTATGAATTTGCAAAGTTGACAAATATGAAGAAATGGCTCATTATGTTATGTTGTACAGAAAGTATTAAGAAAAATGTTCATAAACTAAGTTATGAACTTAGAAACATCTAGGAATTTCAATCATGTCATTTGGATCAATTTTGACCTCTCTGTGATTTTCTAAAGTTCATCACACAAATGGAAAATGGGGTTTTGATAAATATTTCTGAAGAGAAAGTTTCTGGAAAAATGTGCAAATAGCACCATGTGATAGATCATGATTTGTGGATCCCCTTGAAATTTGAATCATCAAATTTGGAGTTGATTTGATTTATTTAAGTGCTTTTGAAGTCTACCGGGAAAAACAAAAAAGACAAAGGATTTACCGAAACAGGCCAGATCTGGGCGGCAGCGGCGCGCGCTGGGCGAGGTTTAGCAGCAGGGCGCCACTGGGCCGGCCCAGCGACTCGGCCACGTGGGCGACAGGGGCGACGTCGATGGCGGATTTGGCAAAGCCGTTTCCACTTAAACGGCAGGCCCGCGCACCGGGTCACTAACGAGCGGGGCCCGGTGCTCAGGCCGTCTCCTACCTCCCGCTCGAACAGAGCAGAGGTAGGGGAGGCGAGGCCGAGCAGGCGCCGGCATTCCCCCGGCGGTACCGGCCACCTCCGGCGACGCCCGGCACACCGGCGGACTCAGCACGCCGCGGCTCACCCGTCCATGTGCTGCACGCCCACGGGGGAGCCCGGGAAGAGGAGGGCTTCGGGTGCGACGGATCGGGGCTGAAGGCGGGGTTCGGCAAGGCGAGGAAGGCACGAGGAGGAGGGGATGGAGCACGGGGGAAGTTGGAGGTGGTGATGAGAGGGTGCGGGTGTGTTCATGGGGATGAGAGAGGGGTCGAGGCCCATGAATTTAAGCGGCGGCCGGCGGCACTGCTCCGGCCATGGAGGTGCAAGGAGAGCACGGGAAGAGCAGTGGGTTGGTCCAGGTAATGCACGGGAGGGAGAGAGGGCCAAAGGAGTAGAGAGGGGGCTCGGGGGTGGACTTAAATGGCGAGGCCACGGCTCACCGTGGACGCGGCGCACGGGTGGCCCTGGAAACGGATCAGGCGGCAAGGGGAGCGAGCGAGGAGTTGTCTGCGGTGCTCGTGGGGGTGGATTAGGGTGCCAGGAAGAGAGAGACGGAGCGGGGCGAGCTCCGGGTGGAGCCACGAGCTCGCACGCGCATTGGCGGGCTCGGGCGGCTCTGGGCACGCGCGGCATGGGCAAGACAGAGGGGGAAAGGAGGGGGCCAGCGCGGCTGTCGTGTTGCGGACGTCGAGGACCTCGACTGGCGCGAGGGGGAGGCTCGAGGTGGATGGGAGGGCCGTGTCAACGATCGGAAGCACGGTAGCGTGCTCCAGAGCGCATCTTTGGCCGGCATGCGCGGCTTTTCCGCATGCACTCGCGCGTCCACTTGTGTCTAGTGGCTGCATGGGGGAGTAAACAATGTGGCAAGCGCATTGGGTGCCTTGGGGAGCCAGTAGAGGAGAGGAGGGGTGGAGAGAGAGTGAAAATTCTGCTGTGCAGAGAAGAAAAGTGGATCCATGCCCCCCTTCATCATTGCCTCTCGGGCAGGGAAGCACAACACAGGTAGAGGGGGACTAGGAGAGGTTGTGGGAAGAAGTTCAGCTCATGGAGACTAGTGGAAATGGCAAAGCATGCATTTTAAGTTTCTGCCAGAAGGTGTTTGATGTAGGTTTGGGCAAGCAAATGGTCTTCCCTTGTCATGAGGCTTGACAGGGTAAAATGGCATGAGAAAATAAGAGGTTCCGCCAAGATTGAGTTCATTTGGGCAAAGTTGCCAATGCAACTTTTGTAAACCCTAGAAATCAACAGAAATGGACTTTTCTAGATTTAGTCATGCAAATCTGTTCTCCTTGATGCACCACTTGGTGTAGTGTCATCATTTGAGGTTTTGAACATGTCCACAAAAGTTGAGATCAAAAGGAGAAAGTTGCCAATGTAGAGTTGTTGAAATTTGGTTCTGGACAGGAAGGGTTTTGGGGCACTTTGATCAAGTTAACTTGTTCTGCAACTTGTGCCATTTGGTCTAGATGAATAAATAGACCATTTTAGCATGTTCACAAGGTTTGAGAACATTTGGACATGTTTGGCAATGTAAAGTTGCTCAAACTTCAAAATGGACATAAATGGTTTTGAGGTGATTTCATGGGGTTATACTATTCTCCATGACATGATACTTGTCAAGATCATCAAACATGTCATATGTGACATGCTAGAATTTTCTTGGAAGTTTTGGAGAATATTTCCTTTGTAAATATTTCAAAAGCTTGAAATATCTAGAAAGGGGTTTTGAGGATTTTGACCAATATTTTTTGAACATGACCATGTGATGAAACTCTTATATATGGGAAATATATGTCCACTGAGTTCCCCTGATTTTTCTCAAATATTTTTGAAGCTTTAAAATAATTTTAACCATTAAAGACCATTTCTGGCCTTGAGAAAAAGCCTTTAAATAAAATAAGAAAATCAGTTTTAAAATTATCTTTTTGGGGTTTATGGGTTTCCTATATCTAATAGGAGTCAAATATATTTTTGGAAAGATTTTTACTGCCCTTAATTAAGTACTTGCAGTGCAAATCTCAATTCAGGGGTTTTTGGAAAACTAATTTTTGAAAATACTGTTTGGCCAAATTATTTTTGTAAGAAATTATTTTTATGTCCTATACACATGGCATGATCATTGGGCAAGGTTTCTGGATCAAGAAGAAGGAGTATAAGAGTTGGAGGATTTATTTGATTTTTAGAGAACTTGCAAACAACAGACAAAAATCAAATCAAGCAAAGACCAAAACACACAAAAGTTTTTGTCAAACCACAATTTATCATGATGTATTAGCTTAAGTGTTGTGCCATGAAAATCAGGGTGTGACATTACGATACATAATTGGGCCGTAATGCAATCACGATGTATGATCCGCATCATGGGCCCTGTCATCTTGGTCCGTTAAAAGGCCAAAAGTAAACTGGCCCACTAGTAGATTCGGGCCTTTAATAGGCCGAGTAACCCCCGGCCCTCTTTTCGCAAGAAAACTCAATGGCCTTTTAGGAGGCTGAGAAGTTGGTTGGGCCTGAAACATGCCGAACAGCTCACGGGCCGGCAGCAGCCCGAAATGGACCCCGGCCCATGATTGTGCGAATCAAATCACGGGCTTTTAACAGACCAAAATTGTCTCGGTCCTTGTTTGGCCCAATCAGATATCGGCTGCGAGCAGGCCGGATGCAAACCGAGCCGTAGTTAGGCCCAACTATATGACATACTTTTAACAAGCCGCAATTAATATAGAGCCGAAATGTTAAACGGGCCCTTAACAGGCTGAAACTAATATCAGGCCGAATTACTAAATGGGCCTTTAGCAAGTGGGCCCAAAAGCATAGCGTCTAGTTGACAGGCCGAATCTGATATGGGCCATAATTTAGCCCAAGCCTCTTAAAGGGTCGGACCTGATTTGGGCCGTAATTTGGCCCAGAACGTGGGGGCTTTTAACGGGCCGGATCTCATATGGGCCATTATTAGGCCCGGAATGTGGCAGGCCATTAATGGACCGGATCAAATATGGGCCGACATTTGGCCCAAAACATGGCAGCCAGTTAATTGGCTGGCCTACTAGGGTCCTCAAAATCTTGTGGGCCTACAGCTGGGCCGACCCATTAATGTCGGCAAAATCTCGTGGGCCTTTAGTTGGGCCGACCCATTATGATCCGCAAGAATCTTGTGGGCCTTTACCTGGGCCGGTCCATTATGGCACACAAAAATCTTGTGGGCCTTTACCTGGGCCGGCCTATTATGGCCCGCAAAATCTTGTGGGCCTTTAGCTGGGCCAGCCCATTATTGTCCGCAAAATCTCATGGGCCTTTAGCTGGGCCGGCCCATTATGGTCCGCAAAATCTTGTGGGCCTTTAGTTGGACTGGCCCATTTAAACTTGATGGGCAGGTGAGGGAGTCCTGGATTAGGGGGTATCTGGATAGCCGGACTGTGTACAACATTCGGACTATTGAAGCGTGAAGGTACAAGACTCAAGACTTCGGCCCGTGTCCGGATGGGACTCTCCTTTGCGTGGAAGGCAAGCTTGGCGATCCGGATATTGTGTTTCCTTCCTTGTAACCGACTCCATGTAAACCCTAGCCCTCTCCGGTGTCTATATAAACCGGAGAGGTTGGTCCTTAGAAGGCCGATCACAATTATAATCATACCATCATAGGCTAGCTCTTAGGGTTTAGCCTCTACGATCTCGTGGTAGATCTACTCTTGTACTACCCATATCATCAATATTAATCAAGCAGGAAGTAGGGTTTTACCTCCATCGAGAGGGCCCGAACCTGGGTAAACATCTGTGTCCGTTGCTTCCTGTTACCATCAGCCTTGACGCACAGATCGGGACCCCCTACCCGAGATCCGCCAGTTTTGACACCGACATTGGTGCTTTCATTGAGAGTTCCTCTGTGTTGTCTCTGTCAGGCACGATGGCTCCTTCAATCATCATCAACGACGCTGTCCAGGGCAAGACTTTCCTCCCCGGATAGATCTTCGTGTTCGGCGGCTTCGCACTGCGGGCCAATTCGCTTGGCCACCTGGAGCAGATCGATAGCTATGTCCCCGGCCACCAGGTCAGGTTCAGAAACTTGAACTACACAGCGGATATTCGCGGAGACTTGATCTTCGACAGATTCGGGCCAGCACTAGGAGCGCCGAACAGGCACGATGAGCATGGCTTAGACCTGCTGTCAGACGATGCTCGGGATATCACCCCGGCAGAAGCCCCGGATCTAAATCCGGGGCAGGTTGCGTTGCCTAAGGACGGAGGGCTGGACTCCGCCCCGCAGGCCCTACACTCATCGGCGATGGAGCCGAACACAGGCCTCACTTATGAGGGAGCCTGTGACTTCGGACCCCCGGAGTCATATCCGGTTGTAGGTTCCAGTCCGCGCGTCCCTGAGCCTGCCGAACCTGGTTGGGCTCCGGTGATGGAGTTCACCGCGGCGGACGTCTTTCAGCACTTGCCCTTTGGCGACATGCTGAACTTATCGAAGTCTCTCTCTTTGTCAAGAGACTCAGGGCCGAACTATGTCCGGCCTGAGTGGGAAGCGGACAGCGACGGAATTTGTTGCCCACCCACCACCCACTTCATTGCCACGATCGATGATTTAACTGACGTGCTTGACTTCGATTCCGAAGACATCGACGGTATGGACGATGATGCAGGAGAATTACAGGAGCCACCGCTCACGGGGCGGTGGACGGCCACCTCCTCATATGATATCTATATGGTGGACACTCCGATGGAAACTAATGGCGACGAGGCAACGGAGGATAACCCCTCGGGAAGAAAAGCAAAGCATGGGCGTCGTCGGCGCCGCTCCAAGCCCCGCCACAGCAATACCGGCCCCGGCGACGAAAATAATCCGGATGGCGCCGAAGAAGAATATGACCCTGACCAGCCCGCCTTCGAGCAGGCCGAACAGGAAGATGAGCAGGTCATCCTAGAAGAACAGGCGACGGACGGATACCCGAAGGAAGACAACTACATGCCCCCCTCCGAAGACAAGATTAGCCTTGGCGACGATGAATTCGGCGTACCTGAGAATCCCGTGTAGCAGGAGCGCTTCAAGCGTAGACTTATAGCCACTTCAAGGAGCCTGAAGAAGAAGAAGCAGCAGCTCCAAGCTGGTCAAGATCTGCTCACAGATAGATGGACTGAAGTCCTGGCAGCCGATGAATACGGACTCAAATGCCA
The DNA here is from genome assembly GCF_002162155.2 of Triticum dicoccoides. Taxonomy (NCBI): domain Eukaryota; kingdom Viridiplantae; phylum Streptophyta; class Magnoliopsida; order Poales; family Poaceae; genus Triticum; species Triticum dicoccoides. The sequence continues at coordinate 333,793,991 of NC_041393.1, forward strand.
AGCGGCTGACCGGCCACCCCGTGGCCGGGATAAAACGGGATATCAGCCCGGATACCAGCCCGCACCCCCACGCCGACACACTACGGCCCAGGGCAATAGGCAAGACCTGCAAGTTATTTTGGAAAATAAAGCAGGACAGCCAAGATCGATCTACGGATCGCGGGGGCGTGCCCCAGCGCGCGACGATGATCGTCGCGCCGGATACGTCATCAACAAGTCCGATCGTGCCGAACACAACAACCCAGACCAATTCGAGCTGCGTAGCCAGATAGCCTGGCACAGAGGTGCCGCACACCCCCTCTGCTTCATTGACGAAGTAATGGATCATGAATTCCCAGAAGGCTTAAAACGTGTAAACATTGAATCATATGATGGCACAACAGACCCCACAGTATGGATCGAAGATTTCCTTCTCCACATTCACATGGCCCGCGGAGATGATCTACACGCCATCAAGTATCTTCCCCTTAAGCTCAAAGGACCAGCCCAGCACTGGTTAAACAGCCTGCCAGCAAATCCCATTGGCAGTTGGGAAAACCTGGAAGACGCATTCCTTGATAACTTCTAGGGCACATATGTGCGACCACCAGACGCCGATGACCTGAGCCACATTACTCAATAGCCTGGAGAGTCAGCCCGGAAATTCTGGACTCGCTTCCTTACTAAAAAGAACCAAATAGTCGATTGTTCGGACGCCGAAGCCCTGGCGGCTTTCAAGCATAATATCCGTGATGAGTGGCTCGCTCGACACCTCGGCCAGGAAAAACCCAAGTCTATGGCAGCCCTTACAACCCTAATGACCCGCTTTTGTGCGGGTGAGGATAGCTGGTTGGCTCGCAGCGGCACCACGCCACAGTCCGGCACTTCGGACGGCCGCGATGCTAATGGCAAGCCATGGCGTAACAGGCATAAGAGACGGAACAACGGCAACAACACTGAAGACACAGCAGTCAACGCCGGATTCAGCGGATCTAAGTCCGGTCAGCGGAAAAAACCGTTCAAAAGAAATAATCTGGGACCGTCCAGCCTGGACGGCATACTAGAGCGCTCGTGCCAAATTCATGGCACCCCGGACAAGCCAGCCAACCACACCAATAGATACTGCTAGGTGTTCAAACAGGCCGGCAAGATAAACACCGAAAACAAGGACAAGGGGCTGCACAACGACGACGAGGAGGAGCCCCGGTGTCCGAATACGGGGGGACAAAAGAATTCCCCCCCTCCCCAGGTGAAAACGGTCAATATGATCTACGCCACTCACATCCCCAAGCGGGAACGGAAGTAAGCACTACGGGACGTCTATGCGATGGAGCCAGTCGCCCCCAAATTCAACCTATGGTCAGCTTGCCAGATCACCTTTGATCATAGGGATCATCCTACTAGAATCCGTCTTGGCGGCTTAGCCGCATTGGTCTTAGACCCAATCATCGACGGATTCCACCTCACGCGAGTCCTTATGGACGGCGGTATCAGCCTGAACCTGCTTTACCAGGACACAGTGCGCAAGATGGGCATCGACCCTTCAAGGATCAAGCCCACCAAAACTACCTTTAAAGGTGTAATTCCCGGAGTAGAGGCCCGTTGTACGGGCTCTGGAAGTAGTCATCGGATCCCCGGATAACTTCCGGAGCGAAGAGTTAATCATTGATATCGTCCCTTTCCGTAGTGGTTACCACGCACTGCTCGGACGAACCGCATTCGCTAGATTCAATGCGGTACCACATTACGCATACCTCAAGCTCAAGATGCCAGGACCGCGCAGGGTCATCACTGTCAATGGAAATATGGACCGCTCCCTTCGAATAGAAGAGCGTATTGCATCCCTCGTGGCAGAAGTACAATGCGGCCTACTCCGACAAACCAATCCGACAACAACTTCGAGCGCTGTCAAGCGAGTCCGGAGCACCCCGCAACATGATCATCAGGAGCGCCAAGAGCGTGATTAGCAGTCCGGCCTCCGCTCAAGCCCCTCCAAAGCAACATTCATGCCACGCGTACACAATTACGCACTCAAGATACCATGGGCATAGGCGGAGGCGCATCAACGACTCAGTCAATAGTGCGGGTAACTGCCAAATACCTTCATACTCTTTCCCTCTTACCTTTCAGGACACTGCGTTAGTGCAACATCCTCAGAAGAGCCGAATTGCCGGACTCATATGGGAGAGACATCCAAGGAGGCAACAGACGTTGCGCACAGAAGGAAATACCCAGGTGGAATCTATTTATGATCATTATACCTGCTTTATCTATCTGTACACAGCCTGCCCCTGGATAGGACATGTCAAATAGTCCTATTTTTATCTCTACTTAATGCATCCATTGTAAACATATGCTTAAACGTATTTTTTGTCAATGGGAGATTATATATAGCATCAGCTTATTATCCTTATTTGAGCATTTTCTTCTCTTATAAATGTTTATTTGGTACTGCATCCGTACACCTTGGTACGGTCAGTTTGCCAGGGGCTTCTCATGGCGCCCCGTAATATGGCAAATAAAGTCCGAACACTTTCAACAGTGCGGCACCCTGAACTTATAGCACTGTATGCATCAGCTCCGAATCATGTCTTGGCTCTACAGTTGGGATAGCCCGGCTCCCTTGTTTTGGTGCCTTACGTTCCGTTATATCGGCTAAGGTAGCGCAGGGACAACTACTGCGATTGTGTCTCGGTTCTTTCGGACGAGCACCTCAGTAGAGAAAGCCGAAAACTGACCGGCATGATGTGGCGAGAGCTGGTCGCTGTTCAAGAGGTACTAAAATCCTTAAAGATTTTCCGCTTTAGGCGATAAATCGGCTTTGTCCGATCTAGGCGTATATAGCGCCCCAATTCTGCCTTCCGAATTCTAGGGGCTTCGCCGAAATTTAAAATTGTAGACTTCTATGGCTAAGTGAAAGTTATAAAGCCGCATAGTCCGATTGCCTCGTTCGCTGCGCCGGACACCTCCTTAAGGGACCAAACATTTGGATAAAGAGTGTCCGGGTTTTCCACGAACACCCAAGTGCTAGTCACGTGGGGGCGGAAGCCGACGACTGGCCTACTTTCAGGATTTTATAAACAGCCACACAGAAGGTAATATTTTAAATAACAAAAGCGCTATATAGTGCAAGTAACTTCGTACTTAAATTACAAACATGACAGAAGTGAATTCATTCAAAAACGGTGTCCTTGGTACATTCATCAGCCACGAGACGAGCACCCTTCATAACGCCATCATAGTACAACTCGGGATGGCGATGCACCTTGCCCTCCGACGGCCCGTCCTTGACCAGCTTCTCCGCATCCAGCTTGCCCCAATGCACCTTGACGCGGGCAAAGGCCCGGCGGGCATGCTCGATGCACACGGATCGCTTGATCACCTCAAGCCGCGGGCAGGCATCCACCATCCGCTTGATCAGGCCAAAGTAGCTACTGGGCATGAGCTCACCAGGCCACATACGGACTATGAAATCTTTCATAGCCAGTTCGACCGCCCTGTGGAGTTCGACCAACTGCTTTAGTTGGTCACTCAGAGGCATCGGGTGTTCGGCCCCATCATACTGGGACCAGAACAGCTTCTCCGTTGAGCTCCCCTCCTGGGCACGGTAGAACTCCGCAGCGTCTGATACGTTGGGTGGCAGATCTGTAAATGCCCCTGGAGAGCTCTGAATTCGAGTAAGTAAAAGAAATGCCTCCTCCACATGTTTGCTTTGCATAAATAACTTCTTACCCGCTGCTATCTTTTTGGCCTCTTGGATCTCCTGCTGTGCTTTCCCGGCTTCGGCCTTGGCGTCTTTCAAATTCACAAGGGCCTTCGCAAGCTCGGCCTCTTTCGCCTTCAGATCATGCTCCACGGACTCGCATTTCTTGCCGAGGTCCTGGAGCTCTTGCTGTACCTCACCTACCCTAGCACTTTGCTTTTCGCGCTCCTTACACTCCGAGGCCGCCTTGTCTTCGGCCTCGGATAGCGCCTTCTTCAGGGATGCCACATCGGCGGTGGCCCCTGTTACACAGTCACGACACTTAGGTGTTAGACTCACCAATTCTGCCTATCCTTAAATGCATAAGAGCGGGAATCACTTACCCTTGTTCTCTTCGAGCTACCTCGTCGTGATATCGAGCTCTCCCTGCGCCTGCTCTAGGTCCCACTTCAGTTCGGCAACCTCGGCAGTACGGGAAGCAGCAGCAAGTAGCACAGCCTGCTTATTCACAACAATACTTATTATTAGACTCCTGCGGATTATAATTGACCCTCCGTTTGGCTTTTCTTTCCGAACACCAAACAGAGTATCAGGGGCTACTACCTATTGGGTGGTAATTTTGCACATATTTATTACTTACCTCGAAGCCTGTTAGGAGGCTGGTGCAAGCTTCGGTTAGTCCGCTTTTGGTGAACGAAACCTTCCGAATCACCGTACTCATAAGAGTACGGTGCTCTTCATCCAGGGAAGCGCCGCGAAGCGCTTCCAGCAGACAGTCTGGCGCCTCATGCGCAAGGAAGTCCGCGGCACAGACGGCTCGCCCTCCCTAACGAGGGGTCGCCCGCCTGAGTCCGGAACCATCGAAGGTTCCGGAATTGTGTTCGGCTGAGAGCCCGGCTGTCCATGGCTCTCATTGACACGATCCGCGGGGATCTTGAACCCCGCGTGTCCAACATATGGAATCCCGCCGTGGGGCGTCTCCAGAGTCACCTCCCCCTGCTCTGGGAGCCTTCGGGACAACACCTCCGTGTCATCCGCGTGTTGAGGGGTAGTGGCCGTCGGAAGCGAATTTATCGCCGAATTGCTCAGGGACCCAGAGGAAGATACCTCGGGGTGAGCCCTGGCCGGACTGCATATATGTTTGGCATTATAAGTATAAAAACTATGAAGTGAAACCATGATAGAATGCAGACACTTACGATCGCACCGGGGGCTTCCCCCGGGGCAGCCACCCCTCCTCGCTGTGAGCGGCCGTGGCGGAATAGTCTGGAAGGGATGCCTTTCCCTTCTTGGACGCCCCAGCCTCCCCCTTCGGGGCGACTTTTCTCTTTCTCTCCTCCCCGGTGCGGGGAGGTAGAGTTTCTTCTTGGTTCCCCCTGCCTCCGCGGGAAGGATCTGTCTCGTCGTCATCTGATGACAAGGGTCTGATGGCCTTGCGCCGGGGGTCTTTTTCGGCCCCCTGGTCTGCCTCCCCGGACCCCTCATCCTTTCCGGATGGTGCGTCTTCTTCTTCTTCTTCTTCTTCCCCTTCGTGGGAGGAGTGCGCCTCGTCGTCTTCGGACGAGGCCTCTGGCACAACCTTGCGACGGAGACCCTTTCGGATCCTCGGGGCCTTCTTCTCCGGCACCTTGTACGGGGCCGGGACCAGCATCTTCGTCAGGAGAGCGTCGGCTAGGCCTTCTGGCAGCGGGGCCGGACAGTAAACCTGCTCCGTTGTCTCCACATAATCCTGAAACAAATATGCATAACTACTTAAGGCTCTCCTATGAATATATTGGGAAGAACCAGGTCCGGTGGTAATCTGAGAACTCACCTGACTAGGGGCCCGCGCGGCGTGAAGCCCACGGTCCTCGGATGTGGGAGGAGGTACTTCAGAGGCCTTGAAAAGCACCTTCCATGCGCCTTTATGCGTCATGTCGTAGATCTTCTGGAGCGTCTGGTGTTCGGCCAGGACGAACTCCCATAGATTGACTGCCTGCCTTTGGCAGGGCAGGATCCGGCGAACGAGCATGACCTGGATCACGTTGACAAGCTTGATGTTCTTGTCCTTCATGCTTTTGATGCATGTCTGGAGTCTGGTCAGCTCCGTAGAATCACCCCAGGAAAGGCCCTTCTTTTCCCAGGAGGTGAGCCGCATGGGGGCTCGGGATCGGAACTCGGGGGCCGCTTCCCAGTTGGCACCGCGCGGCTCGATGATATAGAACCACCACGATTGCCACTCTTTTACGCTCTCCGCAAAGGAGCCGTCGAGCCATGTGACGTTAGGCATTCTGCCCACCATGGCCCCTCTGTACTCCGCTTGTTGGCCGCTTACAACCTTCGGCTTCACGCAGAAGGTTTGCAGCCATAGGCCGAAGTGAGGCCGGATGCGGAGGAAGGCCTCACATACGACGATGAACGCCGAGATGTTGAGGACAAAATCCGGGGCTAGATCATGGAAATCTAGCCCGTAGTAGAACATGAGCCCGCGGACGAAGGGATGGAGTGGAAATCGCAGTCCACGGACAAAGTGGGCGACGAATACGACCCTCTCGTGGGGTCCTAGGGTTGGAATGACCTGCCCGGCGTCCGGTAGCCGGTGCGCTATGTCTGTGGCCAAGTATCCGGCCACCCGAAGATTTGTGATGTGCTTCTCCTTGACGATGGAAGCCACCCACTTGCCTCCTGCTCCGGACATGTTTAGCTGTGCGGAGAAGACTTGGGCTTGGGCGCTGGAGCTCGAGGGGGCAAGAGTGGGCAAAGGAGGAAGAAGGCGTGGGTAAAATTGAGGAAATCTTATCCCTTTATAGAGGCGCCGAAAGCGGTGCGCCTCCCCACTTGCCCGTTGGGAATCGCTTGTTTCCCATGCGCCACGATTAATGGCGTGGTGGGATTACCCATACCCGTATTGATGAGAATCCCGTGATAAGGGGACACGATCTCTACTTTGACAAGATGTGTCAAAGAAACCGCCTCGCAATATGCGCTGTAGCTGGTTGTGGGAAAACGGTTTGAATAATGATCCGATCGTAATAACATGTCACGTCATCAGATAAAGTTGTCAGCAGATTGCATTTGTGAAATATCATTCTCTCCACGGTGGCATATGAAGATCATCTCACAGATCCGGACACGGTCTAAGTGTTCGGTGACTACTTTGGAGTATTCGGAGGAGGAACCCACCTTGCAATGCCGAAGACAATACTGCGCGCCGGACTCATCGTCATTGAAGCCTGGTTCAGGGGCTACCGAGGGAGTCCTGGATTAGGGGGTATCCGGACAGTCGGACTGTGTACAACGTCCGGACTATTGAAGCGTGAAGGTACCAGACTCAAGACTTCGGCCCGTGTCCAGATGGGACTCTCCTTTGCGTGGAAGGCAAGCTTGGCGATCCGGATATTGTGTTTCCTTCCTTATAACCGACTCCATGTAAACCCTAGCCCTCTCCGGTGTCTATATAAACCGGAGAGGTTGGTCCTTAGAAGGCCGATCACAATTACAATCATACCATCATAGGCTAGCTCTTAGGGTTTAGCCTCTACGATCTCATGGTAGATCTACTCTTGTACTACCCATATCATCAATATTAATCAAGCAGGAAGTAGGGTTTTACCTCCATCGAGAGGTCCCGAACCTGGGTAAACATCTGTGTCCCTTGCTTCCTGTTACCATCAGCCTTGACGCACAGATCGGGACCCCCTACCCGAGATCCGCCGGTTTTGACACCGACAGCCGGTCCACGTGTCAACATATCATTGGCGCGTCTCGCCCATTGGATGAGTGACACCTGTGCCAACGTGGACCTGACACGTGTCTCCTCCAGCCAATGATGATTTTACACGTGGAAAATCACCATTGGTCATGGCTGTTAACGGGTTATCGGATCCAAAACCCAACCCGATAGCTTAACGACATTTCGTTACGGTGGATGCCACGTGTCGGTCACCCTTGATGAGAGCACTTCTGTGACGCGCGATTTATCATCATGGAAGTGGACACTTTCTTGATGATAATTTTGGTAATGTCATGGAACACTTCTACGACAGCACAGGTATGACTATCTTGATTCTGTCATAAAATCGTCATGGATGTACATGCATGACAAAAAACCCGACCTACTATGACAAACACGTATCATCATGGAAGTGTATTTTTTTGTAGTGATAGGCATGCCAGTGCCGAGAGGCTGCAGCTCGCCGCACAACATGATCGATGGCGTGCCACGGAGCAAGCTAGGCACATCTATATCGATAGGCTGCGGCTCGCCGCACGGAGAGACCGTTGGAGCGCCGCAGAGGGAGAGGCGCGGCATGCCACACAACAAGAGCGGATCCATCGACGCTTGTCTGCTGTCGACGGGGCATCGTAGCTGGGTACATGTCCCGCCAGTGCCCCCATTCCAAGCCAGGAGTGGGCAGAGGCCCTCTGCGCCGTACTTGCACTAGAGGCCGGTCGCGCCGTACTTGCACCGGACGCTCGCCGCGCCGTTCGCATGGGTTGCGCCGTTCGCCTTATCCGTGGCCCGCTCGATGCCAACGCACTGGTCGGTAGGATCGACCGCCTCCTTGGCCCAGGTGTCCACCTGGGCGCAGTAGAGGAACATGGTCGTTACATCCTCGAGCTGGTGATCTTCGATGAAATAGCCAACTTGGAGCTTGAGATTGCGCTCCAGATGTACCACGAGCGTGTCGACTGCTTGGACGAACGCCCGCACAAGTTCAGACAGAGCCAAGAGCTACCGTAGGCAAGGGCTGCTGGTCATGGTCTCATGGACGCGTTTTATTTTGTTGAGTCGTTTCGACGTGGATAGCTATGTATTCACAGTAATCATAGAATTGTTCTGTTTATTGCTCTGTTTCAATGTGTGTACTCTGTTTTCCGTTCTTATATGTTCTGTTTCAATGTGTGTATATACGCTTTCCATTCTGTATATGTGGATGATAACAGCTAGATTCAAATTAGTATACAAAAATAGATAAAAATGGAATTCATAATATATATATATAGGGTGGATCTATTATGATAACACCATCTAAGACTCTTATTCTGATAACACTAGCTTATTCTGATAACACCCCTGTCTGACCCGAGCTGCCTCAAAACAAAAACAAAAAAAGCCCCCGCCCCACCTGCCTCCTTCTGCCGGCAACAGCCCCACACCCCGACCCACCTTCTCCCACCTCCCTCTGCCACTCCGATTCCAACCAGCCCACCCCCCACCCCCACTCCCCGGCGGCTACACTTCGACGGATCTGGCTGGATCCAGACCCGCCGCCCCTAGCCACCTTCCTCTCGCACCAGAACGGGCCACAACCCCTTCCTGGATCCCTGGTGTTCACCAGCCCCTCCGCCCCAAACCATCATCGGTCAGGAACCGGAGGCGCCGCCGGTCCTTGCGAGCACCACCGCGCGCTCGGCCGCCGTCCACCCCACGCCATGGCTCCGCTCCCGACTCCCTGGATCCCTGGTGACCTCCTGCTGGCCGCCACGGCTGGATCCATCCTTCCTACCCCTGGATCCGCATCGGCACTGCATCACCGACCTTCGCCTGTCCCGCGCCGGCGCCCTCGGATCCACGGCGGCCCTACATCACCGACCTTCCTGGCCCTTCCTCCGCTGGATCCACCCGCCCCGCCACCTTCCACCATGTCAACACCGTCGGGGGCCAAGGTCTTCCCCTCCCTCTCTGGCAGGGCAGCCCCATCGAGCAACTCCCATCTCCGCGGGTTGCTATCGCCGGCATGGCTGTAGCACACTCCTTGCTTACTGCATTCCACACGGTGGTCTCTGATCCGTGGCGTGCAGTGCACTTCATCGTGCGGGTGCGGTTTAG
>NC_041393.1:333804007-333806570 GCF_002162155.2 Triticum dicoccoides
CGATGTGGTTCATCCATGGCCACCTCGCGCGATCTCCGTGAGCAGGTCAACTTTGTGCTGGACCTCCTTGGGTTGGCAGGTGGACTACACGGCGCATGGCTAGCGGTGGTGCTCGGGCGGCTCCCCGTGCAGCTCTGTTGCTGGCTAATGCAGTTTGGTTGAGCCACTGGTGAGCTCCTTCCTGTACCGGCTTCGCGCCCAGTGCGGCTCGGTCGGCGCTGCCGTGCAGTTCGGGAGGTACGCCCTCGACGACGGTTGACCATCCCATTCCTCCCCCAAAAATTTGTGCCATAGTTTTATTTTGCTTTATACTGTATTTTGTAGTGCAGCTCGCATGGACGTGTAGTGTGGCACATGTGCGAAGGAGAAAAAAAGGATATCATTGTTTTTCTGAAGTTCGGTTTTATTGTTTGAGAAAACACTTGTGTATGATGCGAGCTGGCTGTGTGCTAACATGTGTCGAGAGGTTCACTTTCTTGCGTTCAAGAGGTTCTCTTTTATATTCCTTGGGAAAAAATGCTAAGAAAAACAGTGCAGTTTGTTTTGACAAAAAAGAAATCATCGGTTCACTCTGAAGACAAAAAAGGCAATATTGCTCACGGTTGACATTTTTGCATTTTTCAAATTTTGGTTGCAGTCCCATGGGCGCACAGTTGCAGTGCTATGGGGGTTGGACAGCAATGCACCGGCGACCGGCTTGCATTTCACGGACAAAATGTTGATTTCTTTTTTAAGTCCTTCCTCATTGTCATCTTGTATGTGTTTGTACTGTGGATTATAAAGAGCAGCATTGCAGTTGTCTCGAGTTCAGGGACGTACCAATCGCAACTCTCTTGAAAAAACATGCACTGAAGAAAACAATAGTACTTTTTTGAAATGCAGCTCACTTGTTTGAGTGCCTTGTAATCTTCTTTCTCCCAGAGGTTCACTATGTTGCCAAGTGCAATTTTTTTAGGAAAGGTTGATTTTTAATGCAGCTCACTTTGTTGTTGTGTGTGGTAGAAAAATATTGGAAGAAAAATTGATGCAGTAGACTCACCTTGTCCCTGCAGTATATACTCGATAAAAAAATGCTCGCTTAGTACTTCACTTTGATACATGCTATTGTTGATGCAGTACACTTGCCTTGTCTGAGATGCATTCATAAAAAAGTGAGAAGAAAAAAAATGAAAAATAATAGTGCAGCTCACTAAACTCAACCATGCAAACTTCAAAAAAGAGTTTGGAAAAAATGCAGTACACTAGCCTCGGTAATTCAGTTTGAACATATTTATAAAAAAAGTAGTTTGAAAACGACAAAAAAGCCACGTAGCCCACTCCGATTTGTGTTGTGGTTTACTTTACCTTTGATGTGCACTGCACTCATCCCACAAGGTGTTTCGTGTTTCATAAAAGGTTAGGAAAATGACGAAAGAAACCATGACATTCACTTCACTGTTTGATGCAGTGCGGATTTCAGTCCGAAGCAGTGCGATGTTCTGTCTGATGCAATACACACGTCGATTTTGGTGTCGTGAAAAACAGTGTCCGTATTTCGGTAAATTTAAAACTGCTCTCAAACCGTAAAGAATTAGAGAGAGTGTTCTACATGAAAGAGTTGCGTATCGTTGATATCTTTCCAACAGCGTATCGTTTGAATCATTCCGACCAGCGGTTTGCAAAAATTTCGCGAAAAATGGCCGCTGCCACTCGTCGTGCGCCGCACGATTTTCAAAATTAACTTAAAACCGTAAGGAATCTCAAAAATAGTTCAACATATGAAAGTTGCGTCTCGTCCGTAGATTTCCAACAGCGTATCATATTTCTCGTTTCGACAAACGGTTAGAAAAGTGGAGCAAAAACAGTACCGAAAATTTCAAAAAATTTGAAAAACAGAGTTCCGTGATTTAGTAAATTTGAAACTGCTCTTAAACCGTAATGAATTAGAGAAAGATTTATATATGAAAAAGATGCGACTCGACGATATCTATCCAACGGCGTATCATTTGCTTCTTTCCGACAAGCGGTTTAGAAAAAAACACGAAAAAACGCTCGCTGCCACTCGTCATCCGCCGCACTATTTTCAAAACTGCTCTTAAACCGTGTGGAATCTTGAAAAGTGTTCAAAATGTCGAAGTTGCGCCTAATCCATAACTTTTCAATGGTATATTACACGTCTCATTCCGATAAACGGTTAAAAAATTAGAGCGAAAATAGTACCGAAAAGATAACGCGTGCAGTTTTTTCCGACGGGAAGTTCACTAGTCTCTATTGCAGTGCTCGTCGTTATATATATATATATATATATATATATATATATATATATATATATATATATATATATATATATATATAGGGTCACGCTATTCGTCACCCTGGGTGAGGAATAGTTATTCTTCCCCCCTCTCTATTTTGACGTCAATACACCGTATTTTTAGGTTTCGTAAATTTTGTCTTATTTCTTATTTCATACGTAAAAAGAGAACGTAAGAAAATATATACTCGTCGTAAAAAATATTTTATGTTACGTAAAGTTACGAACGTAAAAACATACATAAAATGCGATATTTCTGGTCTTATAACC
>NC_041393.1:333806727-333840546 GCF_002162155.2 Triticum dicoccoides
CGTAGTGAATCAATATGAATGTAACTATTTGTATTCCAAACATAATTTATTTATGAAGTGATCGTAAGATTACCTCGGATGAAGAATAACTTATTTTGCACCCTCGGTGATGAATAGTAACACTATATATATATATATATATATATATATATATATATATATATATATATATATATATATATATATATTAATTGTTCATTAGTTCATCACAGAATATATATAATATCATCACATATACGTGATGATACTTAACTACTAGGTACAATGCATAAAATTGAAAATGAACAATACTAAAACTAATAAACCCTAATGGGGCCAGTATTCCGGCAGCCCCTCACCAGTAGCTCCGTGGTGCGCGGCATCTTCCCAGTGCAGAGGCGGTACTACGCCTCCTACGCCTTGCGGCGCTTGATGTACCGATCTGCCTCTTGCTGACGGACGAGTGCCAACGATCTTGCCATTTAGTTGGGCGCCCACCGGAGCTCCTCGTCGGTGGCACGCTGGAGCTTATCGTCCCACCTCCACGCAGCGATAAGGCACCAAGTGCCTTTGACCTTCCTCGCGGAGTACCCATCTTCGTACACCTCCTCCGCATGATGACGCACCCGCCCCCAAAGCTCTGCCGCCTCCTTTTTCCAAGCGGCATCACAGGCTTCACAGGCCGCCTGGTACCTGGCTTCCTCCTCCGCCATCTCCTTCTTGAACGTCACTTGCCTGGCTTTCTCAGCCGGCGACAGCGACTTCCACAGACAAAGATTGTACTGGCCCCAAAACCAATCCAAAGTTGGGGGTTCCGACGCAACCTCGTCTGGCGGCGCATAGGGGTCCTCGTCGCTGCTATTCGAGTGAGCGTCCTCGGGGGGCGGTGACTCCTCGTCGGCGGGTGTGCATGATACGTCTCTAATGTATCTATAATTTTTTATTGTTCCATGCTATTATATTATCTATTTTAGATGTTTAATAGGCATTTATATGATATTTTATATTATTTTTTGGACTAACCTATTAACCGAGAGCCCAGTGCCAGTTTCTATTTTTTTCCTATTTTAGAGCTTCGCAGAAAAGGAATACCAAACGGAGTCCAAACAGAATGAAACTTTCGCGATTATCTTTTTTGGACCGAAAGGAAACCAGAAGACTTGGAGATGAAGTTGGAGACGCAACGAGGCGGCCACAAGGCAGGAGGGCGCGCCCCTACCTCGTGGGCCCCTCATAGCTCGCCTGACCTAGTTCCTTCGCCTGTATATACTCTTATACCCTGGAAACATCCAAGAGAGCCACGAAACCAATTTTCCACTGCCGCAACCTTCTGTACCCGTGAGATCCCATCTAGGGGCCTTTTCTGGCGTCCTGCCGGAGGGGGATTCGATCACGGAGGGCTTCTTCATCAACACCATTGCCTCTCCGATGAAGCGTGAGTAGTTTACCACAGACCGATGGGTCCATAGCTAGTAGCTAGATGGCTTCTTGTCTCTCTTTGATTCTCAATACCATGTTCTCCTCGATGTTCTTGGAGATCTATCCGATGAAATATTCTTTTGCGGTGTGTTTGCCGAGATCCGATGAATTGTGGATTTATGATCAGATTATCTATGAATATTATTTGGTTCTTCTCTGAATTCTTATATGCATGATTTGATATCTTTGTAAGTCTCTTCGAATTATCAGTTTAATTTGGCCTACTAGATTAATATTTCTTGCAATAGGACAAGTGCATAGCTTTGGGTTCAATCTTGCGGTGTCCTTTCCAAGTGACAGTAGGGGCAACAAGGCACATATTGTATTGTTGCCATCGAGGATAAAAAGATGGGGTTTTCATCATATTGTTGAGTTAATTCCTCTACATCATGTCATCTTACTTAATGCTTTACTCTGTTCTTTATGAACTTAATACTCTAGATGTAGGCAGGAGTCGATCGATGTGTGGAGTAATAGCAGTAGATGCAGAATCGTTTCGGTCTACTTGACACAGACGTGATGCCTATGTTCATGATCATTGCCTTAGATATCGTCATAACTATGCGCTTTTCTATCAGTTGCTCGACAGTAATTTGTTCACCCACCATAATATTTGCTATCTTTAGAGCAGCCACTAGTGACACCTATGGCCCCCGGGTCTCTTTGCCATTATATCGAATCTATTAGTTTCCCGTCAACTTGCCAATTTATGTCGCCATTCCTTTTAATTGCAATCATTACTTTCCGATCTATAGACCAAAAATACCAAAAATATTTACTTTAACGTTTATCTATCTCTATTAAATCTCACTTTTGCAAGTGACCATGAAGGGATTGACAACCCCTTTATCGCGTTGGGTGAAAGTTGTTGATTGTTTGTGGAGGTATTCGGTGACTTGTGCATTGTCTCCTACTGGGCTGATACCTTGGTTCTCAAAACTGAGGGAAATACTTACACTACTTTGCTGCATCACCCTTTCCTCTTCAAGGCAAAACCAACGCAAGCTCAAGAGGTAGCAAGAAGGATTTCTAGCGCCGTTGCCACGGAGATCTACGTCAAGTCAAGCCATAGAAAGTACCAATCATAAAATCTTCTCTCTTGCATTACATTATTCGCCATTCGCCTCTCATTTTCCTCTCCCCCACTTCTAAAACAATTTTCAGAAACCTTTGCCTTTCTATTCGCCTTCCTTCTGTTCGATCTTTTGTTTGCTTGTGTTACCATGTGCCTTATTTTTGCTTGCATCTTAGCTTGCTAAAAACTTTATGGATCCTCATCCACTTGATAATCTTTTTAAGAGATCCAATTATGATGAGCCAATTGCTAGTGAGTTTTGTGCACTAGATTATCTTTATGAAGTTTTGCGTGAAATTCGTGAATCGGAAAATTGCGATGAAGAAATTTATGAAGTGATTCATGATAGCTCCTTGAATAAAAATCATGATTGCAATGATTTTACTATAAATTCTATTGATGTCAATTGTGCTAATAATATGCAAAACCCTAAGCTTGGAATGCTAGTTTTGCTAGATCCACTACTTGTTGCAATGATCATGGTTGGGGTGATTTTTCTTATGATCTTGAAAATTTATTTGAGCCCCATGATGAATATGAGATTGATAATAATGTTTGCAATAATATTTAAAGTGGGTTTGGCACAGTTTCAACTTTAGATCCCACATATTTGTAGAATGTTCAATCTTATGATGTTTTTGATAAAAGTGGATTTGGATAGGTCATGACTTTAGTTAATGTTAATCCCACTATTTTGGAAGAGTGTCAACTTCGCATGCATGTGGATCCTATTGAGAATATGTTATGTGATAGCTATATTGTTTAATTTGCTTATGATCCTACATGTAATTATTATTAGAGAGGAAAATATGGTTGTAGAAATTTTTATGTTACTAAATTACCTCTCTTCATGTTGAGATTGCTATCGTCTCTTTCTTCTTCCTTGCATATGCTAGTTTTTGCTTGCCTTGATAATTTGTTTGCTTATAAAATACCTATGAATAGAAAGTATGTTAGAATTAAGTGTGTTTTTCACGTGTTTTATGATGCTCTCTTAGTGCTTCAATTCTTGTCTTTCATGTGAGCATCATTGAAATCTCAGTGCCTAGCTAAGGGCGTCAAACAATAGCGCTTGTTGGGAGGCAACCTAATTTTATTTTATTTTCTTTGCTTTTTGTTACTGTTTAGTAATGAATAATTCATCTAGCCTCTGTTTATATGTGGTTTTATGTTTTAATTAGTGTTTGTGCCAAGTGGAACCTTTAGGATAGCTTACGGTGATAGTTGTGTTGATCTTGTTGAAAATCAGAAACTTTTGCGCTTAGTAAATTAGTTTTGGAAATTCACAGAAACGCGATTTTGATCTGATTATTTTTGCTCTGTATTTGTACACAAATTTCGCAGGTTTTCCTAATTTGTATGGATTTTTGGAGTTACATAAGTATTCTAGAGTTACAGATTACTACAGACTGTTCTGTTTTTCGAGTGTTGTTTGCATATTTCGATGAATCTATGGGTAGTATCGGGGGTATGAACCATGGAGAAGTTGGAATACAGTAGATATTACACCAATATACATAAATAATGAGTTTTCAACAGTACCTTAAAGTAGTGATTTATTTTCTTATTCTAAAGGAACTCATGAGATTTTCTGTCGAGTTTTGTGTAGTGAAGTTTTCAAGTTTTGGGTAAGGATTTGATGGACTATGGAATAAGGAGTGGCAAGAGCGTAAGCTTGGGGATACCCAAGGCACCCCAAGGTAATATTCAAGGATAACCAAAAACCTAAGCTTGGGGATGCCCCGGAAGGCATCTCCTCTTTCGTCTTCGTCTATCGGTAACTTTACTTGAGGCTATATTTTTATTCACCACATGATATGTGTTTTGCTTGGAGCGTCTTGTATGATTTGAGTCTTTGATTTTTAGTTTACCACAATCATCCTTGTTGTACACACCTTTTGGGAGAGACACGCATGAATCATGATTTATTAGAATACTCTATGTGCTTCACTTATTTCTTTTGAGCTAGGCAATATTGCTCTAGTGCTTCACTTATATCTTTTTAGAGCACCACGGTGGATTTATTTTATAGAAATTGTTGAAATCTCATGCTTAACTTATATTATTTTGAGAGTCTTTTATAACAGCATGGTAATTTGCTTGGGTTATAAAACTAGTCGTAATATGATGGGCATCCAAGAGGGATATAATAAAAACTTTCATATAAAGTGCATTGAATACTATGAGATGTTTGATTCTTTATAATTGTTTTGAGATATGAAGATGGTGATATTAGAGTCATGCTAGTGGAGTAGTTGTGAATTTGAAAGATACTTGTGTTAAAGTTTGTGATTCCCGTTGCATGCACGTATGGTGAACTGTTATGTGATGAAGTTGGAGCATGATTTATTTATTGATTGTCTTCCTTATGAGTGGAGGTCGTGATTGCGCGATGGGTAACTCCTACCAACCCTTCCCCTAGCTAGGAGCATGCGCGTAGTACTTTGTTTTTATGAGTTGTAGATTTTTGCAATAAGTATGTGAGTTCTTTATGACTAATGTTGAGTCCATGGATTATACGCACTCTCACCCTTCCACCATTGCTAGCCTCTCTTGTGCCGTGCAACTTTCGCAGGTACCATACACCCACCATTACCTTCCACAAAACAGCCACCATACCTACCTATTATGACATTTCCATAGCCATTCCGAGATATTATTGCCATGCAACTTTGCACCGTTCCGTTTATTATGACACATTCCATCATTGTCATATTGCTTTGCATTATCATGTAGTTGACATCATATTTGTGGCAAAGCCACGGTTCATAATTCTTTCATACATGTCACTCTTGAATCATTGCACGTCCCGGTACACCATTGGAGGCATTCACATAGAGTCATTTTTCTAAGTAATGAGTTGTAATTCTTGAGTTGTAAGTAAATAAAAGTGTGATGATTTTCATTATTAGAGCATTGTCCCATGTGAGGAAAGGATGATGGAGACTATGATTCCCCACAAGTTGGGATGAGACTCCGGACGAAAAAAAAAGAAAAAAAAAGAGGCCATAAAAAAGAGAAGGCCCAAATAAAAAATGAGAGAAAAAGAGAGAAGAGGCAATGTTACTATCATTTTTCCACACTTGTGCTTCAAAGTAGCACCATGATCTTCATGATAGAGAGTCTCCTATGTTGTCACTTTCATATACTAGTGGGAATTTTTCATTATAGAACTTGGCTTGTATATTCCAATGATGGGCTTCCTAAAAATGCCCTAGGTCTTCGTGAGCAAGCGAGTTGGATGCACACCCACTTAGTTTCTTTTCGAGCTTTCATACACTTATAACTCTAGTGCATCCGTTGCATGGCAATCCCTACTCACTCACATTGATATCTATGGATGGGCATCTCTATAGCCCGCTGATACGCCTAGTTGATGTTAGACTATCTTCCTCTTTTTTGTCTTCTCCACAACCACCATTCTTTTCCACCTATAGTGCTATGTCCATGGCCCATGCTCATGTATTGCATGAAAGTTGAAAAAATTTGAGACTACTAAAGTATGAAACAATTGCTTGGCTGAAACCGGGGTTGTGCATGATTTAAATATTTTGTGTGATGAAGATAGAGCATAGCCAGACTATATGATTTTGTAGGTATAGCTTTCTTTGGCCATGTTAATTTGAGAAGACATAATTTATTTGTTAGTACGCTTGAAGTATTATTGTTTTTATGTCAACATTAAACTTTTGTTTTGAATCTTTCGGATCTAAACATTCATGCCACAATAAAGAAAATTACATGGATAAATATGCTAGGTAGCATTCCACATGAAAAATTCTGTTTTTATCATTTACCTACTCGAGGACGAGCAGGAATTAAGCTTGGGGATGTTTGATATGTCTCCAAGGTATCTATAATTTTTGATTGTTCCATGCTATTATGTTATCTATTTTGGATGTTTAATAAGAAATGATATGCTATTTTATATTATTTTTGGGACTAACCTATTAACTGAGAGCCCATTGCCAGTTTCTATTTTTCTTTGCCTATTTTAAAGTTTCGCAGAAAAGGAATACCATAAGGAGTCCAAACGGAATGAAACTTTCGCGATGATCTTTCTTGGACCGCAAGGAAACCAAAAGAATTGGAGATGAAGTCGAAGATGCAACGAGGCGGCCACGAGGCAGGAGGAAACGCCCCCTACCTCATGGGCCCCTCATAGCTCCCCTGAACTAGTTCCTTCGCCTATATATACTCTTATACCCAGAAAACATCCAGGAGAGCCACGAAACCACTTTTCCACCGCCGCAACCTTCTGTACCCGTGAGATCCCATCTAGGGGCCTTTTACGGTGTCCTGCCGGATGGGGATTCGATCACGGAGAGCTTTTTCATCAACACCATTGCCTCTCTGATGAAGCGTGAGTAGTTTACCACAGACCTACGGGTCCATAGCTAGTAGCTAGATGGCTTCTTCTCTCTCTTTGATTCTCAATACCATGTTCTCCTCGATGTTCTTGGAGATCTATTTGATGTAATATTCTTTTGCGGTGTGTTTGCCGAGATCCAATGAATTGTGGATTTATGATCAGATTATCTATGAATATTATTTGGTTCTTCTCTAAATTCGTATATGCATGATTTGATATCTTTGCAAGTCTCTTCGAATTATCGGTTTAGTTTGGCCTACTACATTGTTCTTTCTTGAAATAGGAGAAGTGCTTATCTTTGGGTTCAATCTTGCAGAGTCCTTTCCTAGTGACAGTAGGGGCGGCAACAGAAGTATTGTATTGTTGCCATCGAGGATAAAAGGATGGGGTTTTCATCATATTGCTTGAGTTAAATCCTCTACATCATGTCACCTTACTTAATGTGTTACTTTGTTCTTTAAGGACTTAATACTCTAGATGAAGGCAGGAGTCGGTCGATGTGTGGAGCAATAGTAGTAGATGCAAAATCGTTTCCGTCTACTTGACACGGACGTGATGCCTATGTTCATGATCATTGCCTTAGATATCGTCATAACTATGCGCTTTTCTATCAATTGCTCGGCAGTAATTTGTTCACCCACCGTAATATTTGCTATCTTGAGAGAAGCCACTAGTGTAACCTATGGCCCCGGGGTCTCTTTTCCATTATGTTGAAGCTATTAGTTTCCCGTCAACTTGCCAATTTCTGTCGCTGTTCCTTTAAATTGCAATCTTTACTTTCCGATCTATAAATCAAAAATACCAAAAATATTTACTTTACCATTTATCTATCTCTATCAGATCTCACTTTTGCAAGTGATCGTGAAGAGATTGACAACCCATTTATTGCGTTGGGTGCAAGTTGTTGATTCTTTGTGCACATATTCAGTGACTTGTGCATTGTCTCCTACTGGATTGATACCTTGGTTCTCAAAACTGAGGGAAATACTTACGCTACTTTGCTGCATCACCCTTTCCTCTTCAAGGGAAAACCAACGAAAGATCAAGAGGTAGCAAGAAGGCTTTCTTAGAAAAGAGTCTTGATGACACACAAGTACAGGGGATCTATCGTATCCCTTTCGATAAGTAAGAGTGTCGAACCCAACGAGGAGCAGAAGGAAAAGACAAGCGGTTTTTAGTAAGGTATTCTCCGCAAGCACTGAAATTATCGGTAACAAATAGTTTTGTGATAAGGTAATTTGTAACGGGTAACAAGTAACAAAAGTAACAAAGGTGCAGCAAGGTGGCCCAATCATTTTTATAGCAAAGGACAAGCCTGGACGAACTCTTATATAAAGCAAAGCGCTCCCGAGGACACATGGGAATTACTGTCAAGCTAGTTTTCATCATGCTCATATGATTCGCGTTCATTACTTTGATAATTTGATATGTGGGTGGACCAGTGCTTGGGTACTGCCCTTCCTTGGACAAGCCTCCCACTTATGATTAACTCCTCTCGCAAGCATTCGCAACTATGAAAGAAGAGTGCTTGGGTACTGCCCTTCCTTGGACAAGCCTCCCACTTATGATTAACTCCTCTCGCAAGCATCCGCAACTACGAAACAAGAATTAAGGTAAACCTAACCATATCATGAAACATATGGATCCAAATCAGCCCCTTACGAAGCAACGCATAAACTAGGGTTTAAGCTTCTGTCACTCTAGCAACCCATCATCTACTTATTCCTTCACAATGCCTTCCCCTAGTCCCAAATCATGGTGAAGTGTCACATGGTCGACGTTCACATAACACCACTAGAGGAGAGAAGACATACATCTCATCAAAATATCGAATGAATACCAAATTCACATGATTACTTATAACAAAACTTCTCCCATGTCCTCAAGAACAAACGTAACGACTCACAAATCATATTCATGTTCATAATGAGAGGGGTATTGAATAGCATTAAGGATCTGAACATATGATCTTCCACTGAATAAACCAACTAGCATCAACTACAAGGAGTAATCAACACTACTAGCAACCCATACGTACCAATCTGAGGTTTTGAGACAAAGATCGGATACAAGAGATGAACTAGGGTTTGAGAGGAGATGGTGCTAGTGAATATGTTGATGGAAATTGACCCCTCTCTATGAGAGTATCGATGGTGATGACGATGGCGATGATTTCCCCCTCCCAGAGGGATGTTTCCCCGGTAGAACAGCTTCGCCGGAGCCCTAGATTGGTCCTGCCCAGGTTCCGCCTCAAGATGGTGGTGCTTCGCCCCGAAAGCTTCCTTATGGTTTTTTCCAGGGAAAAAGACATCACATAGTAGAAGATGGGCGTACGGAGCCTGCCAGGTGGCCCACGAGGTAGGGGGCGCGCCCAGGGGGTAGGGCGCGCCCTCCACGCTCGTGGCTGGTGGGTGGCCCCCCTCTAGTGCTTTCTTCGCCCAATATTTTTAATATATTCCAAAACTGATTTCTGTGGAGTTTCAGGACTTTTGGAGTTCTGCAGAATAGGTCTCTAATATTTGCTCCTTTTCCAGTCCAGAATTCCAGCTGCCGACATTCTCCTCTTCATGTAAACCTATAAAATAAGATAGAAAAGGCATAAGTATTGTGACATAACGTGTAATAACAGCCCATAATGCAATAAATATTGAAATAAAAGCATGATGCAAAATGGACGTATCAACTCCCCCAAGCTTAGACCGCGCTTGTCCTCAAGCGAAAGCCGATATCGAAAAATATGTCCACAAGTTTAGAGATAGAGGTGTTGATAAAATAAAATAAGGACATAAGGGCATCATGATCATTCTTAGAATAGCAACATATATTTTTGTCATATGATTTCTTATGCCAAAGTAACAATCTATTCACAACGTGGAATATGAGAAACTTCGTTGAAAACTAACAAACTATGATCTCAATCATTGAAGCAATTGCAATTTATCATAACATCGGAAAGAGTCAATATAAGAGCTTTTCAGCAAGTCCACATACTCAACTATCATTTAATCTTTCACAATTGCTAACACCCACCTGATACTTATGGGTACAAAGTTTCAATCGGACACAGAGAAAGATAGGGGATTATAGTTTCGCCTCCCAATATTTTACCTCAAGGGTAATGTCAACAGTAATATTTTGTGAAAAATTGAATCCAAGTGGATATATATATATAGGGTGGGTCTATTATGATAACACCCCTTAAGACCTTATTCTGCACACCCGAACCTTATTCTGCTAACACCCAACCCACGACCCACGACCTCACTTTCCCCTCTCCACTTCTTTCTCCCCTCGATCCACTCCACCTTCCTCCCGACTCCCCACACCCATGGTTTAATCCAGATCGGGATCCATCCCCCGACGCGAGGCACTGGACAAGCTCCACGCCGGGGCGCCACCTCCCTCCACCACCTTCTTCGCGCCGTCCAGCGCGGGATCCCGGCGGCTCTGTTCTCCCATCTCCGCCCCGCTGTTCCTCCACAACTCCTCCAATCTAGAAACCGGTCTCGCGGCCGGATCAGTCGACAGCATGCCGGATCCATGTCTCTGGTCCTCCCCCACGTTCTCCCACATCGGTGGTAGGAGGTAAGTGCAGCTGCGGGCAACTATGAGCAGAGGAAGGGCCATCCCGTGCCATCGATGGGGGAGCTTGACTCCACCTAGCAGGGAGGGAAGTCCACTGCGCGACGAGGTGGACCGCAACAACGACGACCCGGCCACCGCCGGACGGATCCCATTGAATCCAGCCGCCATAGGCTTCCCTTCTCCACCTCCCCCTCTTGACATGCAGGCACCAGGAGGCCGCCCTGGTCAACAACGATGAGCCACTAGGCGTCGGCTCCCTCTCAGCTTTCCTCTGCTATTTTTTCCATGGACGTCGCCTTCTCTCTCACAAGCCGGCGAGCATCACCGCTCATGGATTAACCACATGTGCAGCTGCAGCTCGGTGGCCTGTGGCATGCAGTTTGTTGTTGCACGCGTGTTTGCTCGCCCGTGGCTTTCAGTTCATTAGGCGCGATTCAATAATTCTTTTTTTTGAAAGAAATTTTCTTGTACAGGTGTGATTGGGCCTCTCTGCAAGACACAAATGCTCCTTTGCTCATCTTCCCATGGGGTTGTCAGAAAGTGGCCAGTGCATTGATGCAGCTCATTGAGGGTGAGCCCTCATATTCTATTGCAGTGTGTAGTTTGGTAGTGCTCCCCACCCCTCTGGTTTCCTCTCCGGGCAGCGGAGGCGCCACCACTCTGCCATCCTTTCCCCCAGCAGTGGAGCCCCAACCCTCGGCTCCCTCTGCAGGTAACCGCATGTTTTACCACAAAAGAGGTTCAGTTCAGTTCATGTGTACATTGCAAAACTGTTTTGCTCAATGGTGTGTGGCTCACTGTTTTGTAGTGCACTGTTTCTTCTTGTGCGAGTTTGCTTTTCTTCAGGGATTCCGAGAAGTTGAGAGAAGTAGAATTGCAGCCCGGTTGGCCCTGACATGCAGTCCTTCACTGGTGTCCCTGTGGTTTATTTTTTGTATATGTACTTGTAATGTGATCTAGTGCAGTTCGGCTGTCCTCAAATTGTAATTTGGCTGGCTGTTGGTGCTGATTTTATTATCTGGCTAGTGCTAATTTTCTGTCTATGTATGTGTGTGACTGTTTAAAACAACAGATGGATGTATTGTGTACATGAGCATCATCAGCGGCCATGGACAGTGGGGCAAAGACATAAAGTGTGCGTGCAGCTTGGTTAGCTCGGTCGTGCAGTAGTTTATTTTTGTTATGTGTGGTTCACTTGTTTGCAAAAAAATTGAAAAGAAAATTGGTGGTAGGTAATATTATTTTGATGCAATGTAATTTTAAATGCAGTCCGGTTGCCTCATCCATATAGCTCACTAACATTAACCATGTAGTTTATATGAATTTATGTGCAGCTCACTGTACATAATTGTGCACCTCGCCGAACCCTGTTCGAAACTCAGAAAAAAGTGCAGCCCTTAGTGGTTCACTTTGTAAAAGAAAGAGAAAGAAATCTCAACGGGAGGTTCGCTTCTTTCTCTAATGCAATTTATTTTGTTTGTGGGACGATTGGAAAAAGTAATTCACTCCAATTTGTGTAGCAGCTCATTACCCCTATGTATGAAGTGCAATTTATTTCGTGTGTTTTAGAAATCAGTTGATGTAATCAACACATGCAGTGGGTTTGGTCCTCGGATGTGTTTCACTTTTGAGAGTGATGTTGTTCACTTGCACAAAGCATGTAAGTGTGAAAAAAGTTTGCGAAATAAAAAATAGTAATGTGGTTCGCTTAAATATATGTCGCGGTTCACTTGCCCCGTCTCTGCGGTCCACTCTTGTTCATAAAAAAAGTTAAAAAAAGGACAACAAAAACTTGTGCGAGAAAGTTTATGTTCGACAAAAAGAAATCATGAAGTTCACTTGACTGTCTGTTGCAGTGCGGTTTTCAGTTTGAAGCAGTGCGTTCTTCTGTCTGACGACGATTTTGGTGTCACGAAAAAACAGAGTGTCCGCTTTTTGCTAATTTTAAAACTGCTCTTAAACCGTAAGGAATTAGAGAGTGTGTTCTACATGAAAAATTTGCGTCTCGTCGATATCTTTCCAACGGCATATCATTTGAATCATTTAGACAAACGGTTTGTAAAAATTTCAAAAAAACGGCCGCTGCCATTCGTCGTCCGACGCACGATTTTCAAAATTAACTTAAAACTGTAAGGAATCTCAAAACCATTCCTACATATGAAAGTTGAGCCTTGTCCATAGATTTCTAACGACGTATCACTCGGCTCATTTCAACAAACGGTTCAAAAACTAGAGCGAAAACAGTACCGAAAATTTGAAAAACAGAATTCCGCGATTTAGTAAATTTGAAACTGCTCTTAAACCGTAACGAATTAGAGAAAGATTTATATATGGAAAAGATGCGCCTCGACGATATCTATCCAACGGCGTAGCATTTGCTTCGTTCCGACAAGCGACTTAAAAAAACGCGAAAAAACGCTCGCTGCCACTCGTCATCCGCCGCACTATTTTCAAAACTGCTCTTAAACCGTGTGGAATCTCGAAAAGTGTTCAACATGTCGAAGTTGTGCCTAATCCATATCTTTTCAATGGTATATATTACACGCCTCATTCCGATAAACGTTTAAAAAATTAGAGCGAAAACAGTACCGAAAAAAGAACGCGTGCAGTTTTTTCCGACGAGAAGTTCACTAGTCTCTATTGCAGTGCTCGTCGTCAAAATGATGCAGTGCGCTTCTGTTGAGCGTGCAGTGCCGAAGTGGTGTGCAAAATAGTTATTCTGCTAATATTAGCAGAATAGACCGTATGTATGTATATATATATGTATATATATATATATATATATATATATATATATATATATATATATATATATATATATATATATATCAGGATCTTTCCAACACATAGTGCTTGCCAAAGGGCAAAGTGTAAAAAGGAAAGGTGAAGATCACCATGACTCTTGTATGAAGGTAGAAGGTAAAAATAAAAGATAGGCCCTTCGCAGAGGGAAGCAGAGGCTATCAGGCGCTTTTATGCTTGGATGCACAAAATCTTAATGCAAAAGAACGTCACTTTATATTTCCACTTGTGATAGGGACCTTTATTATGCAGTCCATCGCTTTTATTTCTTCCATATCACAAGCTTGTATAAAGCTTATTTTCTTCACACTAATAGATCATACATATTTAGAGAGCAATTTTTATTGCTTGCACCAATGACAACTTACTTGAAGGATCTTACTCAATCCATAGGTAGGTATGGTGGACTCTAGTGGCAAAACTGGGTTTAGGGATGTTTGGATGCACAAGTAATATCTCTACTTGGTGCAAAAAATTTGGCTCGCATGAGGGGGAAAGGCAAGCTCAACATGTTGGATGTTCCATGACAATATAACTTATTCGGATATAAGGTAACATAACCCATTACGTTGTCTTCCTTGTCCAATATCAACTTTTTAGCATGTCATATTTTAATGAGTGCTCACAATCATAAAATATGTCTAAGATAGTATATTTATATGTGAAAACCTCTCTTTCTTTATTACTTCCTATTAATTGCAATGATGACCAAAACTACGATTGTCAACTCTCAACAACTTCTATTCATCATACTTTTTATATGTGAAGTCATTACTCTCCATAAGATCAATATGATATTTTTATTCTTTCTTTAACTCCCTCAAGATCATTGCAAGAAAGCAAAAGCCCTCAACTCAAAACAACTCTTTATTATAGAACTCACGGACTCGATTACATAGATAGAGATCAAAACAAAACTCAAAGCTAAATCATACTAAAACTTTATTCTACAAGATCAAGATATAACCAAAAGGATCGAACTAAGAAAAATGGTAAAGATAGAAGTGTGATGGTGATACGATACCGGGGCACCTCCCCCAAGCTTGGCAGTTGCCAAGGGGAGTGCCCATACCCATATATTTATGTCTCTTTCTTTGGAGGTGGCGATGATGGAGTTGTTGATGATGTAGTGTCACACATCGAGCGTAGGAGATGCTCCAACTTGCGGATAATGCCATTGAGTGCAGTCATATGCTCTTGCAACAAAATATTTTCACGCGTGAGATACTTGTTTTGTATGCGAACTAGTTCAATGATCTTGAAAGCTTCAAGTTCAGTAGGGGTAAGATGATTATAGTTAGGTTGAAGGATGTCTTCTTCTTCTTCTGCTGCCGGGACTTGATCTTTCACGGGCTTCTTGATCTTGTCACCTTCATTGGTTTCCCAGAGTTCCTCTCGCTTCATATCTATCTTCATTAGCCAAGCATCGTTGCCCGTGTTATTGGAGGAGGGGGGAGACATGACGCCTGACCTTGAAAAACTCTGGCAGAAAACAGCTCAAAACAAAAACAGAAGATTTTGTCGTGGTACGGTGGTCAAAACATTCGGGAGATTATATAATGAATTTTTACCGATCAAAAGAAGTATCGTGCAAGAAAATGGAGTCCGGAGGGCAAACGATGTGGCCACGAGGCGGGGGGAGCGCCCAACGGGGTAGGGCGTGCTCTCCACCCTCGTGGATGCCTCGTGTCTCTTTCGGACAATTTTTTATTTTCCTAATTTTTAAAATATTCCAAAACGGAGAAAATTTGCTATTTGAACAATTTTGGAGTCGGTTTACTTACCATACCACATACCTATTCTTTTTCGGAGTCTGAAGCGTTCTGGAAAGTGTCCCTTATGTACTCCTCCAGGGTTACGGTGTCAATAACATTGGTTTCAAAATTTATGGGATTACCTGAGATATAATGTTTGGTTCTTTGACCGTTTGCCACCTTCGGATTTATGCCTTCGGCGTTGTTGATTCTTATGGCACCGGAACGATAGACCTCCTCGATAATGTAAGGACCTTCCCATTTAGAGAGAAGTTTTCCTGCAAAAAGATCTTAAACGAGAGTTGTATAGCAAAACATAATCACCTACATTAAAATCATGCTTTTGTATCCTTTTGTCATGCCATCTTTTAACTTTTCTTTAAACAACTTGGCATTCTCATAGGCTTGGGTTCTCCATTCATAAGTGAGCTAATGTCAAATAATCTCTTCTCGCCGGCAAGTTTGAAATCACAATTGAGCTCTTTAATAGCCCAATATGTCTTATGTTCCAGTTCGAGAGGTAAGTGACATGCTTTTCCATAAACCATTTTATACGGACACATACCCATAGAATTTTTATAAGCAGTTCTATGGGCCCATAATGCATCATCAAGTTTCTTGGACCAATTCTTTCTATATCTATTAACAGTATTTTGCAAAATCAACTTAATTTCTCTATTACTCAATTCTGCTTGACCACTAGACTAGGGATGGTATGGAGATGCAATTCTATAACTAACATCATACTTAGCAAGCATTTTACGAAAAGCACCATGAATAAAATGTGAACCACCATCAGTCATTAAATATCTAGGGACTCCAAACCTCGGAAAAATTGACTTCTTTAAGCATCTTAATAGAATTGTTTTGATCAGCACTACTAGTTGGAATTGCTTCTACCCACTTAGTAACGTAATCAACAACAACTAAAATATGTGTGTACCCATTAGAGGAAGGAAAATGTCCCATATAATCAAAGCCCCAACATCAAATGGTTCAATAGCAAGTGAATAATTCATAGGCATTTCTTGACATCTACTAATATTACCAATTCCTTGGCATTCATCACAAGACAAGACAAACTTACAAGCATCTTTGAAAAGAGTAGGCCAATAAAAACCGGATTGCAATACCTTATGTGCAGTTCTATCTCCAGCGTGGTGTCCTCTGTAAGCCTCAGAGTGACACTTGCATAGCATCTGTTCCTGTTCATGCTCCGGTACACAACGTCTAATAACACCATCTACCCCTTCTTTATAAAGGTGTGGGTCGTCCCAAAAGTAATGTCTTAAATCATAGAAAAACTTTTTCTTTTGCCGGTATGTGAAACCAGGTGGTATAAATTTAGCAACAATGTAATTAGCATAATCAACATACCATGGAGCAGTACGAGAAGCATTTAAGACAACTAATTGTTGATCAGGAAAGCTATCATCAATAGGCAGTGGGTCATCGAGGACATTTTCTAACCTAGACAAGTTGTCTGCAATGGGGTTCTCAGCTCCCTTTCTATCAATAACTAGATGATGCCCCGCGCGTTGCTGCGGGACATTGATGTGAGATAATATTATTTTTCTAAGCATGTTAACATGAAACATGTTAGATGAAAGGCAGCTTAATGACTGGTAATTGTTAGTAATTGAAATTATTATTATATAAAGACAAACCTCATAGTTTTTTCATGTCTGGCAAACATGGGGAACTACACTCATAATTTGGCTATCTTCATATCAATATAAATCAGATATAACTATATAAAACAAATAGACATATGAAGTTTATGCTAGCTCAAAAGATTGTATGTACATCTTGGTTAACATACACGCGCAGGTATACATGCGCCCTTGCTTCAAGCTTTGTCTCTAAAAATCTGATAAAAATGTCAGATAAAGACAGAACAAATACGGGAATGGATAAAAATTGAAAGATGGGTATAGGAGAGAAAAGAGATACAACCAAAGATTTAGGAGGGGAAAACTTAGGCACAACTCGCTTAGTAGTGTATTCAAAAGATAGCACATGGAAAAATTATTCTTTCGCAAGATGTTTACGTTCTCCCTTATAGCATGGTAAGAAATGACATGTGATAAAATTAGCACTAAAGCAGAATTATGTATTAGGCCTCATAGGCAAGAATTGTCATGAAATAACATCTGTAACAAATTGACAAAAAATGGAAATAATATTATCTTGGCACAAACGTCAAGACCGTAGTTGGTCCAACAACATGTTATTGGACATTGTCGCTGCTTAAAACATCAAGAATGTTTATACTACAAAAATTCATTACATACCTTCATGTTTAAGTTGTCATATCGAGTAGTTCCTAGATGTTCCAATAATCTATATATGGAACATATAGTATTTGCTGCAAGATAAATTTGTTTCTATAAATTTATGCACCCACAATAATATATCAAGTAAAACATATGAAAAAAAGCAAGCTAAAAATTTATAATAATAGATTCGAGATTGGGCACACACCTAACGGATCGTACGATGACCATCAGGCATTTAGTCATGTCGGCAACAACACTGCTTCATGGGCTGGGGGTCATTCAGATCACTGCCACTCAATGCAGACTCCATGTGGGAAACTTCAATTTTTTAAGGCCCTGTGAAAATACTAATTGAAACTTAGATCTTGGCATACAAATCATCCCCATACATATAGCATATAGTATAGCAGCAGCGGAAGCTTTCCTAATTGGTAATCAAATAGGAAAAATGTAAATAGTAGCGGGTGGCCCAAAGGATAGAATCGAAGGGTTGTCTCTCCTTTGTCTTCTTGGAAGTTCCAGGAAGAATAGAAAATGAAGGGGTTGTGTTGCTGTTCGCATATCATGTTGGGCCGCAAAAAGAGACAAACAGAGAGGGGCCGAGGGGTGTCTGCAAACCCTAGATCAGATCCAATTGGGACAACAGGCACGGCCAGAGGGAAGAGGGGAGAGAGGTAACTTACCTGTGGAGAATCACAAGTCCTCGGAGCTGAACTGCAGCTACAGCTTTCCCTTGAGGATGTTGATAAACTTGTTGGTGCGGCTGAACTGCGGCTCCAGCTTTCCCTCGAGGATGTTGATGAGCTTGTTGATGCGGCTGAACTGCAGCTCCACCCATCCTCTAGAATGATCGCCTTGCGATCTTGCCGCGCCATCGCCGTCGTAGCCGCCGGTTCTAGCCCCTACGGTGGCCGCAAACCCTATGAAGCCGCGCTCTGTTGCGTTCATCACCGCATGGGGTTTTGTGTCGTTGGGGAAAGAAAGGGATGGGGAATAGGAGATGGTGAGGGATCCTGCACGATCGACGTTTCCACTGGAGGACGGTTCGCTTCTGTGCGCTTCCCCTTCCGTGGGTCGGGGGAGGAGAAGTCAACCCGAGGGTAGTGACCGCGTGAGCACTGGGAATCAATCTGAGTTGCAGATCTGATCCATCTGTGGTGAATCAAATGGCCAAAAATAATTATGGTGACGTGGATGCTTGAGAACGTAGAGAAATCAAGTAGTAGCATATAGCATAGCATCAGCGGAAGCTTTCCTAATTGGTAATCAAATAGGAAAAATGTAAACAATAGCGGGTGGCCCAAAGGATAGAATCAAAGGGTTGTCTCTCCTTTGGCTTCTTGGCGAGTTCCACGAAGAAAAGAAAATGAAGGGGTTGTGGTGCTGTTCGCATATCATGTTGGGCCGCAAAAAGAGACTAACAGAAAGGGGCCGAGGGGTGTTTGCATACCCTAGATCAGGTCCAATCGGGACAGCAGGCATGGGCAGAGGGAAGAGGGGAGAGAGGTAACTTACCTGTGGAGAATCACGAGTCCTCGGAGCTGAACTGCAGCTATGGCTTTCCCTCGAGGATGTTGATAAACTTGTTGATGCGGCTGAACTGCGGCTCCAGCTTTCCCTCGAGGATGTTGATGAGCTTGTTGATGCAGCTGAACTGCGGCTCCACCCATCCTCTAGATCGATCGCCTTGCAATCTTGCCGCGCCATCGCCGTTGCAGCCACCGGTTCTAGCCCCGCTAGTGGCCGCAAACCCTATGAAGCCGCGCTCTGTTGTGTTCATCGCCGCATGGGGTTTTGTGTCGTTGGGGAAAGAAAGGGATGGGGAATAGGAGACAGTGAGGGATCCTGCATGATCGATGTTTCCGCTGGAGGAAGGTTCGCTTCTGTGCGCTTCCCCTTCCGTGGGTCGGGGGAGGAGAAGTCAACCCGAGGGTCGTGACCGCGTGAGCACCGGGAATCAATCCGAGCTGCAGATCTGAGCCATCTATGGTGAATCAAATGGCCAAAAATAATTATGGTTACGTGGATGCTTGAGAACGCAGAGAAATCAAGTAGTGGGGGGCTCCTATTTAGATATAGTAGATATGCAAATCAAATTCTTTTAGCAAGAGAACCCATCTAATAAGTCTAGGTTAACATCTTTCTTTTCCATAAGATATTTAATAGCAGCATGATCAGTGTGAACAGTTACTTTGGAATCAACAATATAAGGTCTGAACTTATCACAAGAAAATACAACTGCTAAAAATTCTTTTTCAGTAGTAGCATAATTTCTCTGGGCACTGTCTAGAGTTTTACCAGCATATTGGATAACATTTAATTTCTTATGAACTCTTTGCCCTAGTACATCACCAACAGCAGAATCACCAGCATCACACATAATTTCAAAGGATAAATTCCAATCAGGTGGCTGAACAATAGGTGCAGAAATCAAGGCTTTCTTAAGTATTTCAAATGCTTCTACACAATCATCATCAAAAACAAAAGGAACATCTTTTTGCAAGATATTAGTGAGAGGCATAGAAATTTTAGAGAAGTCTTTAATAAATCTCCTATAGAAACCAGCATAACCAAAGAAACTTCGTATACCTTTGATATCTTTAGGACACGACATCTTTTCAATAGCATCAACTTTGTCTTTATCAACTTCAATGCCTCTTTCAGAAATTTTATGCCCCAAGACAATGCCTTCATTAATCATACAATGGCACTTCTCCCAATTCAAGAGAAGGTTAGTTTCTGCACATCTCTACAAAACTCGATCAAGGTTGCTTAAGCAATCATCAAAAGAAGTTCCATAAATGGAGAAATCATCCATGAAAACCTCAACAATCTTTTCACAAAAGTCAGAGAATATAACAGCCATACATCTTTGAAAGGTAGCAGGTGCATTGCATAAACCAAAAGGCATATGTCTATAAGAAAAAGTATCGATAGGGCACGTAAAAGTGGTATTTTTCCTGATCGTCTTTCGACACAGGTATTTGAGAGAAACCAGAATGACCATCTAGAAAGCAAAAATGTGTATGTTTGGATAGTCTTTCTAGCATTTGATCAATAAAAGGTAGAGGGTAATGATCTTTTCAAGTAGCTTTATTTAATTTGCGGAAATCAAGTACCATTATATAACTTGTAACAATTCTTTGTGGGATCAATTCATCCTTATCATTATGAACAACGGTAATACCTCCCTTATTAGGGGCACAATGAACGGGACTTACCCACTGACTATCAGCAACACGATAAATTATACCTGCCTCCAGAAGTTTTAGTATTTCATTTCTTACCACTTCTTTCATCTTAGGGTTTAACCGTTGTTGATGATCAACAACTGGTTTAGCATCTTTCTCTAGTTTCATTTTGTGCTGACATAGAATGGGACTAATGCCCTTAAGATCATCAAGAGTATATCCAATAGCGGCACGGTGCTTCTTCAGAGTTTCCAATAATTTCTCTTCTTCATGCTCTGAAAGGTTAGCACTAATAATAACAGGATATATCTTCTTTTCTTCAAGATAAGCATATTTAAGAGTATCAGGTAATCGTTTAAGCTCAAACACTGGATCACCCTTGAGTGGAGGAGGATCCCCAAGGATTTCAACAGGCAAGTTGTGTTTCAAAATAGGTCCTTGCTTAAAGAATACTTCATCTATTTCCCTTCTTTCATTCATAAACATATCATTTTCATGGTCGAGCAAATATTGTTCTAACGGATCATTAGGAGGCATGGCAATAGAAGCCAGACCAATAAATTCATCTTTACTAGGAAATTATTTATCATGGGGTTGTCTACGAAATTTAGCAAAATTAAAATCATGAGACATATCCCCTAAACCAATAGTAACAATATCATTTTCGCAGTCTATCTTAGCATTAACAATATTCAAGAAGGGTCTAAAATGGGACAAAAGTCATCTTGTGGGGAACCAAGAACAAGAAAATCAGGAGGATATTTAATTTTCCCACACAAGACTTTAACATCTCTAACAATCCCAATTGGTGGAATAGTGTCTCTATTGGCAAGCTTAAGAGTAACATCAATATCTTCTATCTCAGCAGGTGTAGTATCATGCATAATTTCTTTGTATAAGGAATGAGATATTGCACTCACACTAGCACCCATACCACATAAGCCATGATAACAATGATCTCCTATTTTAGCAGAAACAACAGGTATGCCAACAATAGGTCTATGTTTATTTTTAGTATCGGGTTTAGCAATTCTAGCAGCTTCATGACAGAAATAAATAACTGATAACCCACAAGTATAGGGGATCGCAACAATTTTCGAGGGTAGAGTATTCAACCCAAATTTATTGATTCGACACAAGGGGAGCCAAAGAATATTCTTAAGTATTAGCAGCTGAGTTGTCAATTCAACCACACCTGGAAACTTAGTATCTGCAGCAAAGTGTTTAGTAGCAAAGTAATATGATAGTGGTGGTAACGGTAACAAAAGTAAAGACAGCAAAAGTAATGTTTTTGGTATTTTTGTAGTGATTGTGACAGTAGCAACGAAAAAGTAAATAAGCGTAAACGAGTATATGGAAAACTCGTAGGCACCGGATTAGCGATGGATAATTATGCCGGATGTGGTTCATCATGTAACAGTCATAACATAGGGTGACACAGAACTAGCTCCAGTTCATCAATGTAATGTAGGCATGTATTCCGTATATAGTTGTACATGCTTATGGAAAAGAACTTGCATGCCATCTTTTATCCTACCCTCCCGTCGCAGCGGGGTCCTAATGGAAACTAAGGGATATTAAGGCCTCCTTTTAATAGAGAACTGGAACAAAGCATTAGCACATAGTGAATACATGAACTCCTCAAACTATGGTCATCACCGGGAGTGGTCCCGATTATTGTCACTTCGGGGTTGCCAGATCATAACACATAGTAGGTGACTATAGACTTGCAAGATAGGATCTAGAACACACATATATTCATGAAAACATAATAGGTTCAGATCTGAAATCATGGCACTCAGGCCCTAGTGACAAGCATTAAGCATAGCAAAGTCATAGCAACATCAATCTCAGAACATAATGGATACTACGGATCAAACCCTAACAAAACTAACTCGATTACATGATAAATCTCATCCAACCCATCACCGTCCAGCAAGCCTACGATGCAATTACTCACGCACGACGGTGAGCATCATGAAATTGGTGATGGAGGATGGTTGATGATGATGACGGCGACGAATCCCCCTCTCCGGAGCCCCAAACGGACTCCAGATCAGCCCTCCCGAGAGAGATTAGGGCTTGGCGGCGGCTCCGTATCATAAAACGCGATGAAACTTTCTCTCTGATTTTTTCTCCCCGAAAGCCAATATATGGAGTTGGAGTTGGCGTCGGAGGGCCACCAGGGGGGCCACGAGGTAGGGGGGCGCGCCCAGGGGGGAGGGGCGTGCCCCCCACCCTCATGGACAGGGTGTGGGCCCCCTGGTCTTCATCTTTGGCGAGGATTTTTTATTATTTATTCTAAGATATTCCATGGAGTTTCAGGTCATTCCGAGAACTTTTGTTTTCTGCACATAAAACAACACCATGGCAATTCTGCTGAAAACAGCATCAGTCCGGGTTAGTTCCATTCAAATCATACAAGTTAGAGTCCAAAACAAGGGCAAAAGTGTTTGGAAAAGTAGATACGACGGAGACGTATCAACTCCCCCAAGCTTGAACCCTTGCTTGTCCTCAAGCAATTCGGTTGACAAACTGAAAAAGAAAAAGAAAAACTTTTACAAACTCTGTTTGCTCTTGTTGTTGTAAACATGAAAAGCCAGCATTCAAGTTTCAGCAATTATTATGAACTAACCATACTCACAAGGACATGTAGGTATCACAATTACTCATATCAATAACATAATCAGCTAGCGAGCCATAATAATAAAACTCGGATGACAACACTTTCTCAAAATAATCATAACATGATATAACAAAATGGTATCTCGCTAGCCCTTTCTGAGACCGCAAAACATAAATGCAGAGCACCTTTAAAGATCAAGGACTGACTAAACATTGTATTTCGTGGTAAAAGAGATCCAGTCAAGTCATACCCAATATAAACCAATCATAATGAATGCAAACGACAGTGTGCTCTCTAGCGGGTGCTTTTTAATCAGAAGGGTGATGACTCAACATAAAAGTTAATAGATAGGCCCTTCGCAGAGGGAAGCAGAGATTTGTAGAGGTGCCAGAGATCGGTTTTGAAATAGAGATAAATTATATTTTGAGGGGCATACTTTCATTGTCAACATAACAACTAAAAGACGACGATATCTTCCATGCTAAAGAGATTATAGGCGGTTCCCAAACAGAATGGTAAAGTTTATACTCCCCCTCCTCCACAAGCATCAATCCATGGCTTGCTCGAAACAACGAGTGCCTCCAACATTCAACGGGTCCCAAGGGGAGTTTTGTTTGCAGTTATTTTGATTTAGTTTGCATAAAGCATGGGACTGGGCATCCCGAATACCAGCCATTTTCTCGTGAATGAGGAGCGGAGTCCACTCCTCTTGAGAATAACCCGCCTAACACGGAAGATAAGGGCAGCTCTAGTTGACATATGAGCTATTCGAGCATGCAAAACAGAATGTTTATTTGAAGGTTTAGAGTTTGGCACATACAAATTTACTTGGAACGGTAGGTAAATACCGCATGTAGGTAGGTATAGTGGACTCATATGGAACAACTTTGGGGTTTAAGGAGTTTGGATGCACAAGCAGTATTCCCGCTTAGTACAGGTGAAGGCTAGCAAAAGACTGGGAAGCGACCAACTGAGAGAGCAACAAAAGTCGTAAACATGCATTAATATTAATTCACACCGAGTACAAGCATGAGTAGGATATAATCCACCATGAACATAAATATCATGAAGGCTATGTTGATTGGATTCAACTACATGTGTGAACATGTGCCAACTCGAGTCACTCAATGCATTTAAAGGAGGATACAACCCCATCATACCATATCATAATCATTTTAATAGCATGTTGGCACGCAAGGTAAACCATTATAACTCATAGCTAATCAAGCATGGCACAAGCAACTATAATCTCTAAATGTCATTGCAAATATGTTTACTTCATAATAGCTAAATCAGGAACGATGAATCATCATATTTACAAAAACAAGAGAGGTCGAGTTCATACCAGCTTTTCTCTTCCCAATAAGTCCATCATATATCATCATTATTGCCTTTCACTTACACGACCGAACGGTGTGTATAATAATAAGAGTGCACGTGCATTGGACTAAGCTGGAATTCGCAAGCATTCAACTCAAGAGAGAAGACAAGTAAAATGGGCTCTAAGTTAAATAAACGATCATGCATATAAGAGCCACTAAGCATTTTCAATATGGTCTTCTCGACCCCCAAAGAAAGAAAAAGAAATAAAAACTATTTACACGGGAAAGCTCCCAACAGGTAAAAGAAGAACAGGAAATATTTTTGGGTTTTCTTTTTAATTCTACTACAAGCATGAAAAGTAAACTAACTATTTTTTTTGATTTTTCTTAAAGTTTAACAAACACACAAGAAGAAGGCAGGAAAAAGAAATTTAAACTAGCATGGATATTACAGTGAAAAAGTATGAGCACCGACATCTAGCAATGAGTGTGTGTGAACATGAATATAATGTCGGTGAGAAATACGTACTCCCCCAAGCTTAGGCTTTTGGCCTAAGTTGGTCTATTGCCAGGGGTGGCCTGGCAGATATCCGTAGGTGAAGCTGGGGTCGTAGTGTGACGCAGAATAGTTGGGATCATAATGTGATGAAGAGGACTCTGATTGCCACTGGCTGGCAACTGTCTCAGGATCCCAAGAATAAACCGACATTTGCGGAGGCTCCTCTTGTGGCTCCGGTTCTGG
Organism: Triticum dicoccoides; assembly: GCF_002162155.2. Lineage (NCBI taxonomy): Eukaryota > Viridiplantae > Streptophyta > Magnoliopsida > Poales > Poaceae > Triticum > Triticum dicoccoides. Next base: position 333,831,934 of record NC_041393.1, read on the forward strand.
GGCTGGTGTAGGATTCCGATAGGCTTGAACGGCCGCCCACGGAACAATGTGAGGCTCTGCATACAAGTTAAACAAAGAAGGAGCAGGCAAAGTAATAGTCTCAGGGTGATGTTTATCAAAGTATAATTTATATTTGAGCTCTCCATCACGACTCTTAACAAGAAAGTCATGCGCTATCATACTCTTGTAATCTAGATAAGCACGGGGCAGCGCTGTTTCTTCTTTCTCCACATGCCTAATAGGTATTTCAAAATGTTTAGCTAGGCGCGAAGCATAAATGCCTCCAAATATGGGGCCCTTAGTACGGTTCAAACTTAACCGTCTAGTAACAATTCCACCCATACTAACAGAGTTATCGCGGTATAAACCATGGAGCAAAATAATAATATCAGGAATACTAAGGTTCCCATAGTTCCCGCGTCCAATCAAGCAACAACTAGCAAATATGGCAAAGTAGCGTAAAATAGGATAATGAATGCTAGTGATCCTCGCATCAGAAACCTTCCTGGTTTCTCCCACCGTGATAGTGTTAATAAAAGCTTCTACTTCGTTACGGTCGGGTTCATCTAAGGTGCCTTCAAAGGGTATTCTGCAAACCTCGCAGAATTCTTCTAGTGTCATCTCTTTAACAACGTCATATAAATGAAACTCTACCGTTGGAGGTGATTTCTTAGGGAAAAAATAGAAGTTTTGCACAAAAGTATTCGTGAGTAAGAGATACTGATGACGTTGGTCATGGAGGAAGTTGGTGAGGCCGGCATTCTCAATCAATACATAGAAGTCTTCATGAATCCCAGCTCTCCTCAAGAAGTCATCGGACGGCCATTCACACGGCCGGACCTCCACGGTGCGAGGTAAATTAAATTTGGGCTTCTCCTCTTCTTCCTTTTGTTTTTCCTTAGAGCTTCAGCTCGACGAGGCCCTCAAAAGTCTCTTCATTATTTCAAGGAATAGTCTCCCCAAGCAGTTTTGCGAGAGATGCTTTGAGCAAGGAGATCGAAAATCACATCAACGTGGCTGGAACTCGTGCTTGAGTTGGTTTTTCGTGTTTGTGTGAGACAGAGGAAGAAGATGGGTGCAGGAATAAGTGGAGGAGGGCCACCATGGGCCCTTGAGGCAGGGGGCGCGCCCAGGGGGTAGGGATTGCCCTCCACCCTCATGGCCAGGTGGCAGCTCCCCCCGTGGTAATTTTTGCACAGTAAATTCTCAAATATTCCTGAAAAAATCATATTAAATTGGCATGGCATTCTGAGGATTTTTATTTTCGGGATATTTTTATATTGCACGGATAAGTCAGGAAACAGATAGAAAAATATTATTTTACTTCATTTCTACTAAATAACAGAAAATATAAAGAGGGTATAGAAAGTTGTGCTTCTAGTTTCATCCATCTCGTGATCATCAAAATGAACCCACTAACAAGGTTGATCAAGTCTTGTTAACAAACCCATTCCGAATAATCCCGGAATCAGAGAAATTTCGAATGACACTAAGTTACCTCAACGGGGATATGAAAATCCCCAACAATAAGAATATCATACTTTTTCTTGACCGTAGGGAGAGGAAATTCAAAACCTCCAAATATAATCGATGGAACTTTTGCAATAGAGTTGATGCTATAAACTTGAGGTTGTTTCCTCGGAAAGTGTATTGTATGCTCATTACCATTAGCATGAAAAGTGACATTGCCTTTGTTGCAATCAATAACAGCCCCTGCAGTATTAAGGAAAGGTCTTCCAAGAATAATAGACATACTATCATCCTCGGGAATATCAAGAATAACAAAGTCCGTTAAAATAGTAACGTTTGCAACCACAACAGGCACATCCTCACAAATACCGACAGGTATAGCAGTTGATTTATCAGCCATTTGCAAAGATATTTCAGTAGGTGTCAACTTATTCAAATCAAGTCTACGATATAAAGAGAGAGGCATAACACTGACACCGGCTCCAAGATCACATAAAGCAGTTTTAACATAATTTCTTTTAATGGAGCATGGTATAGTAGGCACTCCGAGATCTCCAAGTTTCTTTGGTATTCCACCCTTAAAAGTGTAATTAGCAAGCATGGTGGAAATTTCAGCTTCAGGTATCTTTCTTTTATTAGTAATAATATCCTTCATATACTTAGCATAAGGATTTGTTTTGAGCACATCAGTCAATCGCATACGCAAAAAGATGGGTCTAATCATTTCAGCAAAGCACTCAAAATCCTCATCATCCTTTTTCTTGGATGGTTTCGGAGGAAAAGGCATGGGTTTCTGAACCCATGGTTCTCTTTCTTTACCATGTTTCCTAGCAACAAAGTCTCTTTTATCATAACGTTGATCCTTTGATTGTGGGTTATCAAGATCAACAGCGGGTTCAACTTCTACATCAATATCATTACTAGGTTGAGCATCAACATGAACATTGTTATTATCATTATCACTAGGTTCATGTTCATCACCTGATTGTGTTTCAACATCAGACATAGAGATATCATTTGGATTATCAGGTGGTTCAGCAATAGGTTCACTAGAAGTTTGCACAGTTCTATCATTTTTCTTTTTCTTCCTCTTAGAAGAACTAGGCATATCAATATTATTTCTCTGAGAATCTTGCTTGATTCTCTTAGGGTGGACTTCAGGATACAAAGGTTCCTGAGTCATTCTACCAGTTCTAGTAGCCACTTTAACAGCATAATCATTTTTCTTACTATTCATTTCATCAAGCACTTCTTTCTGAGCTTTAAGTACTTGTTCTACTTGAGTGGTAACCATAGAAGCATGCTTGCTAACAAGTTTAAGTTCACCTCTAATATCATCCACATAATCACTCAAGCGTTTAATCATAAAGGAATTCTATTTTAATTGTCTACCAAAATAAGCATTAAAGTCATCTTTCTTAAACATAAAGTCATTAAACTCATCCAAGCACTGAGTAGCAATTTTAGTAGGAGGAACTTCAGCTTTACGCCCTCGATTCAATCGTACACTAATCATGCACGCAAATGTGTACGATCAAGATCAAGGACTCACGGGAAGATATCACAACACAACTCTAGACACAAATTAAAATAATACAAGCTTTATATTACAAGCCAAGGGCCTCGAGGGCTCGAATACATAAGGTCGAATACACAAGAGTCAGCGGAAGCAACAATATCTGAGTACAGACATGAGTTAGACAAGTTTGCCTTAAGAAGGCTAGCACAAAAGCAGCAACGATCGAAAAGGCAAGGCCTCCTGCCTGGAAGCCTCCTAACTACTCCTGGTCGTCGGCGGCCTCCACGTAGTAGTAGGCACCCTCGGGGTAGTAGTAGTCGTCGGTGGTGTCATCTGGATCCTGGGCTCCACCATCTGGTTGCGACAACCAGAAAGAAGAAGGTAGGGGAAAAAGGGGAAGCAAAGCAACCGTGAGTACTCATCCAAAGTACTCGCAAGCAAGGATCTACACTACATACGCAACATTATCAAAGGAAGGCTGTATATATGGACTGGGCTGCAGAAATGCCAAAATAGAGAGAAGGCCTAGTCCTATCGAAAACTAGCATCTTCTGGAAATCACCATCTTGCAGCAACTGGAGGGAGTAGAGTAGCATAAAGTAAAGTAGTAGAAGTGTTATCAACCTCGGCTAGAGATCCTTTCTCGACTCCCTGCGAGAAAGCAATCCCAGAGCCATACTATCCAGTTATTACCTCATCACAATCCAATTCTCATCAGAAGTATCCAGTTCTAGTTGTATCGATTGGGATACAACTCCAAGTGTCCGTTACCGTAGGACAGGCTATGCATAGATTAGTTCTTCCCTGCAGGGGTGCACCAACTTACCCACCATGCTTGATTAACTCTGGCCGGACACACTTTCCTGGGTCATGCCCAGCCTCGGCCAAACAATACGCCACAACCCGACCTAGGCTTAATAGAGAGGCCAGCATGCCGGACTAAACCTATGCCCCCAGGGGTCATGGGCCATCTCCCCGGGAACTCCTGCACATTGCGTACGCGGCGGATGAGCAGACCTAGCTACCTCCTTCAACAAGGCAGGTGCTTACGCAGTCCAACCCGACGCGCGCCGCTCAGTCGCTGACATCTATTAAGCTTCGGCTGATGTATACGACGCAGAACGCCCATACTATGCCCACGTGATGGTTAGTGCTATCAGGCCAGAGGCCCCTCGGATCAAATATTCAAATCGTAGCGGATTAGGAACGCGCAGAAACAAGCAGAGACTCACGAAAGATGTGACCCCGTTGCCCCGTCTCGAGGACTTGTGGCAAGGGCTAAGAATGCCCGGCCACGCCTTGTAATTATCTCGCGGGCACCCTCAAGGTCAACCCGTCTCCACATCACTCGCGGGTACCCCTCAGGGTCGACCCTCCCTTCCAAGTAACAGTTGTAAAGTACAATGTATCCGTGTGTCCAAACATCAAGGGGAAAACCCAAGGAATCACCCCTGGTGAATTCCACTCGATGTAATCATCAAGGTGAACGTAAGAGGAATCACCCTCGAGATTCACACTTGAGGGGTTGCATGACAGAGTCGTATCGGAAGTGATTAAAGAGGAAATCACCCTCGATGACCACGACCGAATAGCTACACTACAGGGTTAACATCAGAAGTGTTGTAGAGGTCTCACCCTCGGCACTCGATAGTAACCTAGTAGAGTCGAGCAACTAAGGGGAAAGTGATGTGCGGCGCCGGGGCCTGGGCTTCGATCCCGTTGATCGGGTCTTCGATGATGAGGGGTAACAAGGACAAGGTGGGGGTCACTGATGGATCACTAACCAACCTATACTAAGCAGTTTAGGATAAGACGGTAAGGTAACAATAAGCAGGTTACAAAAGCAGGCTATGCATCAGAATAGGAGCAAACATAACAATAGCAAAATCTAATGCAAGCATGAGAGAATGGAATGGGCGATATCTGGATGATCAAAGGGGGGGCTTGCCTGGTTGCTCTGGCAAGGAGGGGTCATCGTCGACGTAGTCGATCACAGGGGCAGCATCGGTCTTGGGGTCTACCGGAGAGAAGAGGGGGAAGAAACAGGAAATATAAAGGAAACATAGCATCACAAAGCAGAACGTGGCAATATGTTGTGCCGGGAGTGACCTAACGTATGGCTACACAATAAAGGTGAAGGGGGGAAACAACCGGGAATGTTTTCCCAGTTCCGGACCTGTGTTAGACAGATGACCGGAGGGGGAATGTCCCATGTTCAGGATGCTAGGGGCATGTGACGGATGAACGGACCGCATATTCGGATTCGTTGGATTTTTCTGAGCAACTTTCATATAGAAAACATTTTCATCCGATCTACGGTTTAATTCCTATGAATTTCTAAAGATTAAACCATTTTCAGAAATTATTTAAATTAACAGAAAAGGAATTATGACGTCAGCAGAGTGTCAGCATGACATCAGCAGGTCAACAGACCCGCTGACTTGTCAAACTGACCATTCGGTCCCACATGTCATAGAGAGAGGGCTAACCGTGGGTTATTTTAAAAGAACAGGGGGGTTAATTTGTAGTTGGGCCCCACATGTCGGTGACTAATTAGTCTAACAAGTTAATTTTATTTATAAAAACGTTTAGTTAGCCTAAGTAATAGATGGGGCCCACATGTCATGTACAGTAACTGCGTTGACCAGAGTCAACATGGTCAACTGGGACGCCGGGGCCCCCTGGCAGCCTCACTGGTGTGGCCCCCATAGGTCCACTTCGGCGCCAGGTCAGCACGGCGGCCGGAGCAACGCCGGCGACCACAGGAAACGGTGGCGACGCGCGAAATTCGCCCACAGGCCACCAAAACGAAAGCGGTCGGTCGCGTTCGAACGAGGAGACGAAGTCGCGTCGCGTGGTGTGGTCGGTTGGACGCGGGGGCGACCAGAACTGCACTGACGACGAGCTACGACGGCCGCGCGTACGGGACCTCGACGGAAGCTATGCTAGGAAGCACGGGAAGGCACGTGCTCAGGCTCGTTGGGCTCCTGGGAGCTCCAGGAGTTCGACGGTGGCCTCAGGCGGCGGCGACGTCGACCACAAAGACGGCCACGATCTCGTCGGCAGCGAGCAGGGCACGGAGGCGGCGACAGCTTGGTACGGCGCGGGGAAGAGCACGGGGAGAGAGGGAGAGGGAGGCGGAGCTCACTGGGCGCCTGTAGGTGTGCAAACGTGGAATCGGGGGAGGCTCGGCGGAGCGAATCGACGGCGGCGAGCTCGGGCGTCCCGAGGAGGAAGATGGGGTGGATCCGGCGCTATGGAGCCTTCCGGCTCCAACAGTGGGCACCGTTCGACGTGGAGGACGACTGCGGACGCCTACGGCATGTTGGCGACACGGGGCGATGACGGTGGCAGCGGGATCGATGCAGCGACAGCGGCGGGCGCGCTCGGGTCAAAGAGAGGGGAGTGCTCGAGGGGGATCTGAAGGGGAGTGGGAGAGGCGAAGCTGAGTGGGGTAGCTCGGGAGGAGGCCGAGGCGTCGAGGGGGGGCGCGGAGGCCTTATCCTCTCACGGAGGCATCGACGGCGAGGTGGTTCGGCGGCGACGGGCGCGCTCTGCCTCGCCCGATCGGAGGAACAGGAGGGAGGCGCGCTTCAGGGAGCTTAGCCGGCCAGGCTGGGTGAGGTGGGCCGGCCTGCTGGGATGGGCCGAAGCCCAAGGGGAGGCCAGGGGCTCTCCCACCCCTTCTTCTTTCCTTTTCTTTTTTTTGTTTTTCTTTTTCCAACATCTTTTGCCTTTTATTTTTAGCCAATAATGACTTTGCAAAATTATGCCACTGGCCAAAACAATTTCAAAGAATTAAAGTGCACTGCCTCAAAAAGGCTGGGAGGCTTTTGGAATAGTTGCCAATTTTATAAATTAAAAAGGGCATTTAATTTATTGCTTAGGTCACTGTTTTAAGTAGTTTAGGCCACTTAAACCCTTTGCAAGAATGTTGGTTCACCACCAATATTAGTTGTGGTATATTTGGCACATGATGAACATTTTTGTTTTCATGTTTGAGAAATTTTGAATTTCCCTCATAATTTGAATTTGAATTTGACTTTGATTTGTCATCAAGTAATAATTAGCTCAGTAAGCATGGTGACCTGGCACCATTAACAGGGGATTACTGTAGCATGACACTGAGGGTGTTACAAATCTCCTCCACTACAAGAAATCTCGTCCCGAGATTTAAGTGGGGAAGAAAAGAGTAACTTCGGGAGAACTGACCCTTATAGGTTTAATTGTCTGGTGAACAATGCAGGTAATGTGACAGAAGTATCTCTCGAGTTGAAATTTATGAATAACGTCAAGAGCAAATTATGAAGGTATAATAAGAAGTTTCAAGCGGATGGACAAACAATCGATACCTGAACAGAGTGTGAGAAGGGGTTCAGAGCATCAGGAATATATCATCCCTCGGGGGGTGGCTCGTGACATGATACAAAGCCAAATGCAAGAATATTTCGGAATCAAAGATATACAGGAGAGTCAGGTTTCGATCGTGTGGAACTGTGGGTTATGGGCCCACCATGTGGGTTAAAAGCAGGAAGGCGCTAAAATTTTGCACGGCCATGATAGCAAGGCAGGTCAGAGGATAGCCTGCCAATTATGTTGGCAACTGCGTTGGTACCAAGGGCGAGGGACGAAGAGAACCATTTTCCTGCTCGTAATATGAGGCGGACCAATAGGCAAAGTTATCGTCCATCGGTGGTTACCGAAATGTCATCAACAATAGTAACAGGGTCTTACTGACATAGTTGTACACCGAGGTGCTTACTTAAGTAGGGATTTATCTCTGCTCAGACAAGTTAGATGACAAGAAAGGTGAAACAAAACAATGGAAAGGAAAATGTGATTATTATGATAATCAGACCAATGGAAAGGAAAGATGTTTATACCCAAGTGTTAGAGTATAATTTTCCCAAGGAAAGGCAGAGCATGATAGGGCTCCAAGTATTAAGCCGTTTAGTCAAAGGGGCAAGGAATTTATTAGGTTTACCCATACAACGGTGTTTGGATAATTGATCAAGAACAGTTAGCATTGCGCTCCCAATGTTCTTGTTGATGATCGGAGTACCACACACACGCTTCGGGATAGTGTTGACATGGTCATCGGGGAAAGGTCAGACTTCGGATACACAAAGGATCCATCGGAACAACTTATAAAATAAGTCATACAATTTCAGCAAGGAAAAGATGAGGGTCTGGCCGACGGGCTCAGCAACAATCCATCGGCATGTCAAAAAGGATGTATTTCCAAAATTATATGAACAAGTTTGTGTTGGGGAAGGCAAGAATGTTGTCGATGATAACACAAATCATCGAGCGGCAAGGATTGTATTTCTCATCATGAATTCGATTCATAACCTGTAAGAGCTCAGAATGTTGATGATGATCATGACACATTTGTCGAGAGATTTCATGAAGATGTAATCGGTCGGTGATAACATCACGTCAAAGGAATGATGAAGCAAAAGCTTATTGGAACCACGGGTATGACACATACTCAAAATCAAGCTTGTTGTTCAAGGCGAAATGATATGACGAGGAAGATCAACGTAGGCTTAGCTCATTATTGGAAGTTGTGTTCCGGGAAGGACCAAGTAGCACAGATAAAAAAATTAGTATGATAATTGTGG
>NC_041393.1:333840868-333848456 GCF_002162155.2 Triticum dicoccoides
GGATCGAGGCGAAGCACACGAGAAGTTTACCCAGCTTCGGAGCTCTCCGGAGAGATAACACTCCTACTGCTGCATGTCTGAGTGTATTGAGTTCTTGCTCGGGAGCGCTGAGTGCTACAGTACACACTGGCTGCTAACGAGACCAAACGTGAGTGTTTTTCTGCCTCCCCCACCCCTCTCTACGTTGTGCATGGGCCTCCTTTTATATGCTGAAGGGGTCACCGACAGGTGGCAACGTAGATAAGGGTAAAAATGGAAAAGGAATTGCGGTTGGTACAACCACCTGTACAGTGTATCCTACCTAACCCTGACGGCAGGGGACAAAGGCATTAAATGCCCGTCTGCGTCGCCCAAATAGTGCAGAAAGGGACCGTCAAGGACGCCACCGCTCGCCACGATGGCAGTCTTGTCAGCGTCGCTTGCCACCGCGCACCGCTGGCTGCACAGCCTCCTGCCACGCGCGCCTGGAAAGGCCCCAGGGCGACACGTTGGTGGATGTGCTGGAGCGCGGGTACAGAGTGGTAGCTTGCCGCGGCAAGCGCCTTGCCGCGGCCGTTGTCTTGTCGCGTCCGGAAGCTTGTCGCTCGCCGGGCCTTACCGGGACGCGTGGCGCGTCGCGGCAAGTTCCTTGAGATGCCTTGGTTGGCCTTCCCGGCAAGCTCCTCTTGCTGGGGCCTTGTCTCCTTGGCTTGAATACTTTGTTCTTGAATGGTTCCAAAGGAAACACGGAGGACCTTGGCGGTCACCCGGCAAGCCTTGCCGCGGGGTGCTGCGACTGCCTGTGCACAATTTCGGGATACTAGGGTACCCCTACTCTAGTACACCGACAGGAGCCCCCGGGCCTGGGCCACACATGGCGCCGAGCGCTGTTGGGCCAGGCCCAAAACAGGGCACGGGCTCGCGCGGCCTGGGTTACGCCGTATCTTACTCCGTATCCACCGCGCCTTCCCCGAACAGCACGCGTCGAATGCGGCATCGTGGGAGAGATCGTGGGTGGTTTCTTTATTCGGTAAGACGGAACGCCCGCCCCCTCCCTCTTTATAAGCAGGGGAAACAGGGGCAGTTCGCCCATCTCGCCAGTTGCTACTCCAATCTCAGAAATCTCCGCCGCTCCCCCCTTCTTCCCAAAGCTGAAAGAGAGCAGCGCTCCGCTCCCCATCGCCACCAGCATCACCAATGCCGTCGATCTCCCCCCCCACCTCCGCCATGGCTCCGAAAGCCGACAAGGGGAAGGTCGTGAAGTCGGCCGAGGCGCAGCGGCTCGCGGCGCTGCGAAAGGAGCGGGCCATCTTCCCCCCCCCCCAGCTCGCCACGAAGGAGCTGAGGGAGTACTACTACCTCTTCTGGTCGGCGGAGACGCGAGCGCATCCGTGCACGAAGGTACTTCCAGCTGCCGCTTCGGAACTGGCTCCGAATGGATACCCTTTCTTCGCGTTGTTCTTCTACTACGGGCTCTGCCCGCCTTTCTCTGAATTTTTCTGCAATATCATGAACACCTACGGGTTCCGCCTCCTTGACTTCACCCCCAATGCTGTTCTGACCATGGCAGTTTTCGCACATCTCTGCGAAAACTTTGTCGGAGTCCATCCAAATGTCGCTCTTTTTCGCCACTTCTTTATGCCCCGAGTTGAGAGAGGAGAACCTTTATCTGGTGGAATCGCTTGGATCTCAAGAGCTGGCAAGAAGGAAGCTTATCTGGAGGGAGAGCTCCGCAGCAAGTGGGAGGAATGGAGAGCAGAATGGTGCTGGATTGTCGAGGAGAACCCGCAGCCATTCACCGCCCAGCGCCAAGTCCCAATAGCGCGCGGCAACGATTGGAGCAACATGGCCCCGGAAGACGATAGGCTGAAGATTACCGTCACCTGGATCTTACGCCTCAGGCTTGCCGGGCTCACCATAGGCACCGTTGGCGCAGATTTTCTTCGCTGCCGCATCGCCCCCCTGCAGGAGAGGAGGAGACCCGCCTGGGAGTTCCAGAACACGGCGGATATCATGAGGCTGCGCCCGGGCCTCAACTTCAACTTCACTGTCCTGGAACTGGACGCGATAATCCTGGAACTGTTCAAGCGCGATCCTCAGCATCCTGAAGCGTTCATGTTGCCGAGGGGTGTCGTTTCGCTGTGCAACAACTCCTTGCTCGACCGCATCCGTGCAATGATGCCGCTGTGCGACTCGCATGGAATTGTCCCAACTTGGCAAGAGCCTGCAGACGTCGTTGTGCAGGAATTCTTTGACGGTCTGGTAGAAGTGCCGGTCCGCCCTGATGAACAGAAAAGCCTCACCCGCGACACCACCGATGCGGAGATGCAGCGCATCGCCACTAGGCTGGAAGAGGCGGCAGCAGCTGTCGTGGTTCTAAGCCTGACAGTAGAGTGGGGGGTAAGTATGGAGAGGCAAGGTCCTAGCTATGGAGAGGTTGTAAGCACAAAGGATGTACGAGTTCAGGCCCTTCTCGGAGGAAGTAACAACCCTACGTCTCGGAGCCCGGAGGCGGTCGAGTGGATTATGAGTATATGAGTTACAAGGTGCCGAACCCCTCTGCCTGTGGAGGGGGGTGGCTTATATAGAGTGCGCCAGGACCCCAGCCAGCCCACGTAGGAGAGGGTTTAAGGTGAGTTAAGTCTGGGGCGTTACTGGTAACGCCCCACATAAAGTGCCTTTACTATCATAAAGTCTACTTGATTACAGGCCGTTGCAGTGCAGAGTGCCTCTTGACCTTCTGGTGGTCGAGTGAGTCTTCGTGGTCGAGTCCTTCAAGTCAGTCGAGTGTGTCCCTCGTTGGTCGACTGGAAGGCGACTTCTTCTAAGGGTGTCCTTGGGTAAGGTACTTAGATCAGGTCCATGACCCTACCCTAGGTACATAACCCCATCATTAGCCCCCGAATGGATTGAGGCTTCGAGTGAGGTAGGAGTTGATGTCGTTTCCGATTAACCTTTGTGCCCTGGTCGTGCGTTGTCCTGGACCAAAGAATCTTTTCGTCGACAGGGAGCAATTTGCCTTCAGTCGACTCGATCCATTCTATTTTTGCGTCGAGTGATCTTTCGGGTTTCGACGATCTCCGAGCGACGGATCGCCGGAAACACCGCGTCTGACAGACTGATTTGTTGTTCGCGGATTCCGCGGGATGCGAAATTTGGGGACGCGCGCGAAGCGGGGCGGACCGCGGCGTTCGGATGGGACGGGGCATAGACACCTCGATCTCCGCGCCGCCTTTTTCGCCACGTATCCAGTCTGCGTAACTGCTCCCAGATATGATTAGATCGACGGGCCCACCTGTCATCCACTCGGAAGAGACCTTATAAATGTGCCCGGCGAGGATTTCTGTGCTGGGCCTCAGCATTCTCTCCCTCTCTCTGCTTCCTTCTTCTCCGCCCAGCGTGCTCGCTCTCGCCCCCGCACCACTTCCCTTCACGCATCTCGCCGGCGACCATGGCCAAGGAGAAGACGGCGGCGCTGGAGCACGCAAAGAAGGCGTCGGCGTCGGAGAAGGCGAAGGGGAGATCCACCAGCCGCGGAGGGTCCTCGTCCAGATCCCGCCTGCCGAAGGGCTGGATTCAAGGAGACTGGATCCAGTCGACCATCACAGAGAAGGACCTCCTCGACATGGCCAACGAGGGCTTGATCCCTCACGGAGCTGCGAGGCTTCCGGGGAAGGAGTGGCAGCCACAGCCAGAAGAGGGTGAGTGTGTGCTTTTGGCCACTCATGTTGATCGTGGGTTTTCCTTGCCGCCGAGTATTTTCTTCCGTGGCTTCTTGAATTTCTTCGGAGCGTAGCTTCACCACTTTACCCCAAACTCCATTTCCTATCTTGCTGCATTCGTGTCCATGTGTGAGGGTTTCTTGGGCTGTCGACTGCACTGGGGTTTGTTCAAACATATATTCACGTGTCGCTCTCAGACCGTGAAGAAGGCGAGCCCAGGTGATGAGAGAACCCGAGTCGTCCAAATGTGTGGGGGCCTGGGGATCCAGGTGAGGAATAAGAGCACCTTCCCACCCATGACCTTTCCCGAGTCCGTCAGAGGCTGGCAGTCGACTTGGTTCTACTGCCAGGTCCAGTCGACGCCAGGGCAGTCGAGTGGACTCCCTCCATTTACCATGGACCGAGTGAACAAGCCCTCCCCTCTGAAGCTGATTCCGGAGGAGAAAGCTGACGTGAAGATGTTGATGGAGCGCGTGGTGCAGTTGGTTCGGGAGGGAGTGACGGGCATGGACCTTCTGGAGGTCTTCCTCAGGCGTCGCATCCAGCCCCTTCAGTTCCGGAGCCACTGCATGTGGTTGTACTGTGGGACCGAAGACGAGACTAGAAACCATCCAGAAGCAGTCGACGACGTCACTCTGGAAAGGTGGATGGTAGCCGTTACCGGAAATAAGGATAACCCACGCGGAGCCAGAAGGATTCCTCCACTCGACCACAACAACGACCCAAACAAGGTATACTTGCCCTGCTCTCCACTGTGCTTTTGTCGCATTCATTTCTGTTTACCCTGCCGACTGGTCGACTGATCCTTGTCTGGACATCTGCTAGGCCCTCACCAAGCTGTACTCGATGCCCAATGGGGCACAAGCTTCGACTGAGGAGGGCGAGGCGAGCGGGGGCGAGAGCCAGGAAGAGGAGGAATGGGACTCGGATGTTGCAGAGGATGATGACGACGACGATGATGATGACGGTGATGAAGATGACGTCGAGGACGAGGAAGAAGAGGAGGAGGAGGTCGTACCACCGCGCTCAGAAAGGCGGTCGAAGCTTGTCCACGACCCTTCGACTGAACGTGGTAAGGGGGTTGCGACCGCCACTCAGTCTACCAAGCGCCCTCGGACCACCTCTCCGGTGCCGACTGAAAAGGCGCCGAAGCAGCCCAGGGCGGCCTCGTCGAAGCCGATCAAGCTCCTACCGAAGATGAAGGTGTCCATCCCTACCATATCAGGGTAATCGTGTTGTTTGAATCTTCTCATTTTGTGTGAACTTTGTCTCTGGTCGACGCTGAAGTTAGTCGACTGGTCCTTCGGAGTTGCAGTGCTGCTACTTCTGAAACCTCGGCCCGGGCTGATGACCACGAGATGGAGGACGCAGCAACTTCGAACCCAGGTACTGTATTCTTAACGCCGTTCTTAGTCGACTGACTCGCGATCTCTGATCCTGATTCTTCTCCGCAGCTCCACCCAATACTGTTATCAATCTTCCTGATGATGATGAGGATGAAGAGCCGCTGAAGCACAGGAGGAGTCGGAAAGCGTCCGCCAGTAAGGTGCCTCAGGATGTGACGGCGCCTGAGATTCTGACTGTGGAGGAAGAGAACACCACTCGACACACGGTGTCCTTCGCGAATCCACTGACGAGTGCTCAGCAGCCCTCCCTCTTCACGACGCACCACATCCCAGAGGACCAAGCTGGCGCAGCGAAGGAGGCGATACGCCAGGCGGGACTCATGATGGAGCAGCTGAAGACCATCCGGGACGCGAGCCAGGCAGCTTATGACGCCAGTTCTGCCCTCCAAAGCAATGTTCAGGTCAGTCGACCACCGTTTGTTCTGTTGGATATGCTGCCAAAAACTTTTCCTTTTCGGAATTTATAGTAGTCACCCACTGGGTGTTGTCGATTGAGTTCCGCATTAGCGGGGGCACGCTGAGTGCACCCGCTGGGTGTAGTCCCCAAGGCTAAGGTCGACTGCTGGCAGTCGGCCTTAGGCTTTATGATGTCAATTTTTCTGTCAGTCGACTATGTCGACTGGATTTCACAAACCGGTGGGGGCACGCTGAGTGCACCCACTGGGTGTAGTCCCCGAGACTGTGGTCGACTGCTTGCAGTTGATCACAGTCTTAGAGAATACATCTCTTTTTTTTTGAGGTCGACTGGTCGACTTTGTCTTCAACAGGATTAGTGGGGGCACGCTGAGTGCACCCACTGGGTGTAGTCCCCGAGACTACGGTCGAATGCTTGTATTCGGCTGTAGTCTTAGAAACGCGAGTTTTTCCCTTTTTCACTCGGAAGTGAATTAAATTTGACACTTAGTCGATTGGTTCTTCGCAGAACTCTTGTGATCTTGTGGCTCGCTACTCAGAGCTAGAGCACAAGCATACTCAAGTCGAGCTGAGCTTGAAGCTGGTTCAGGAGAAGCTGACAAAGGCAAAGGAGGAGACCGAAGGTATGTTTGGTGAGACCCTGACGACTGCTTTTTCCCTTGCTTGTTTCAAAATCTGATCTTGCTGTAACTTGCAGGTAAGGTAAGGGAGGCCCAACAGAAGAAAGACCTTGAGCTAGCTGAGAAGGTCAAGCTTGCTGACGAGAAGTTAGCTTCAGTCACCAAGCTCGAACAGGACAATACCAATCTGAAAGCTGCTCTTGGGATTGCCAACAAGGAGGTCAGTCGACTGAAAACTGATAAAGCTGCCCTGACCAACCAAGTCGCCAAATTGACTGGGAAGAAAACTGATCTGGAGGCCTTCCTGAGTGGACTTGCCAAGAAGCTGTTTCTTATGCTTGAAGGTAAACCTCTATGCTTGGCAGACATTTCCAATTGTGATTTTTCCATTCGACCATCTCCTTGACTTAGTGATCACCCTTGCAGAATTTTGTCAAAACTTTGAAGAAGAAACCAGCCGGCTGGAGCCAAACCTCGACCCTGTCAATTCTCCGGTGAACGATGAAGTTGCCATGGATGTTTTCCGACTGGAGTCCCGTGTTGCAGCTGTCGTGGACTATCTCGCAAGGCTGAAGGCTGCCACATCTCGCATCGACTCGACGCTTTGGCCTGAGGAGACACTTCAGAATGACCTTGAATCGCTGATGGCCCGGTTGAACACGATCCCTGGTCGAGTGCAGGAATGGAAGAAGTCCTCGGCTCGGTGTGGTGCAGATGTTGCTCTGTGTCTTGCCCGAGTCCACTGTAGGGATGCACGAGAAGAGAAGCTGGCGGCCCTTCGGGTGGCCAATACCAAGAAGCACGACTTCAGGTCCTTTATGGAAACTTTCCTTGCAGCTGCCACTCGGATCGCCGACGGAATTGACCTTGATGAATTCGTTGCTCCTTCCAGCCCTCCACAGGAGGGATAAAAAAAAACTTATTCTGGCTCGACGCTTTTAAATTTGCCTCGGTATGCCGAGTGGAATTGTAACCGATAAACCTTAACAGGCTTAACACCTGAGCACTCTCGGTTCCTTTAGATATCGATTCAAACTTGAATTTGGTGCTTGAATATGATTGCCTTTGGCTCGAAATGTCTTTTGCAGGTCCAAAGCAAGGCGCCTTTACTGCAATCGACTTATTCTTCAGTCCACTTAGGCGAGCACTGGGCTGCAGCTAAGCCTTCGAGTGAGAGGTTTACTCTTCACTCGGCAGGATTTTGATAACTTAGGCGAGTGCTTGGACTGCAGCTAAGCCTCCGAGTGAGAGGGTTGCTCTACACTCGGTAGGATTTTGATAACTTAGGCGAGTGCTTGGACTGCAGCTAAGCCCCCGAGTGAGAGGGTTGCTCTACACTCGGTAGGATTTTGATAACTTAGGCGAGTGCTCGGACTGCAGCTAAGCCCCCGAGTGAGAGGGTTGCTCTACACTCGGTAGGATTTTGATAACTTAGGCGAGTGCTCGG
>NC_041393.1:333848655-333884030 GCF_002162155.2 Triticum dicoccoides
CGGACTGCAGCTAAGCCCCCGAGTGAGAGGGTTGCTCTACACTCGGTAGGATTTTGATAACTTAGGCGAGTGCTTGGACTGCAGCTAAGCCCCCGAGTGAGAGGGTTGCTCTACACTCGGTAGGATTTTCGTAATTTAGGCGAGCACAGGGCTGCAGCTAAGCCTCCGAGTGAGAGGGTTGCTCTACACTCGGTAGGATTTTCGTAACTTAGGCGAGCACAGGGCTGCAACTAAGCCCCCGAGTGGAAGGCTGGCTTACCACTCGGTAGGATTTTTATAACTTAGGCGAGCACAGGACTACAGCTAAGCCCCCGAGTGGAAGGCTGGCTTACCACTCGGTAGGATTTTTATAACTTAGGCGAAACAGATTCGCAGCTAAGCCTCCGAGTGGGAGTCTGGCTCGCCACTCAGTAGGATTTTTACAAACTTAGGCGAAACGGATTCGCAGCCAAGTCACCCACTGAGGGGGGATTTTATTGGACAAAATAAAAAGTGACAAAAATTATGGAGGAACTATGACACTATTATTTTGAGGTCCATGAACTACAGAAGTACTTTATTTCATCTTATCCGAGTGATAAAACTTAAGTGTAAAATGGGCGGAGTAGCTCCGCGTTCCAAGCTCGGGGCTCGTCGATATTATGCTCGACGTTGTAAAGACGGTACTCCCCGTTGTGGAGAACCTTGGTGACGATGAAGGGGCCTTCCCAAGAAGGAGCAAGCTTGTGTGGTTTGTGCTGATCCACTCGGAGAACCAAATCTCCTTCCTGGAAGGCTCGACCTCTCACATTTCTGGCGTGGAAACGATGCAAATCTTGTTGGTAGATGGTCGACCGGATCAGAGCCATCTCCCTTTCTTCCTCTAAAAGGTCGACTGCGTCTTGCCGCGCTTGTTTAGCCTCTGCTTCGTTGTAGATTTCAACTCGAGGAGCATTGTGGAGAAGATCACTCGGCAAGACTGCTTCAGCTCCGTAGACCAAGAAGAATGGAGTTCTTCCGGTCGACCGATTAGGTGTGGTCCGCAGTCCCCAGAGTACTGAGGGAAGTTCGTCGACCCAAGCTCCAGCCGCGTGTTTGAGATCACGCATCAGTCGAGGCTTCAATCCCTTAAGAATCAGTCCATTAGCTCGCTCTGCTTGTCCATTCGACTGCGGATGGGCGACTGAAGCGTAGTCGACCCGTGTGCCCTGGGAGTTGCAGAAATCTCTGAATTCCTCTGAGTCAAAGTTCGACCCATTATCCGTAATGATGCTGTGTGGGACTCCATATCTGAATATTAGTTCCCTGATGAAGCTAACAGCAGTACCGGTGTCAAGGCTCTTGATTGGTTTAGCCTCGATCCACTTGGTGAACTTGTCGACTGCCACCAGTACATGCGTGAAGCCACTTCGTCCTGTTCTCAAAGGACCGACCATGTCCAATCCCCATACTGCGAAAGGCCAGACGAGTGGGATGGTCTTCAAAGCCGACGCAGGCTTGTGTGACATATTTGAGTAGAATTGACATCCCTCGCACTTATCCACTATCTCTTTTGCCATCTCATTCGCCTTTGGCCAGTAAAATCCGGCTCGGTATGCTTTGGCCACGATGGTCCGAGAGGACGCATGATGACCACAGGTCCCCGAGTGAATATCATTGAGGATGAGTCGACCTTCTTCTGGTGTTATGCACTTCTGACCAACTCCAGTCGCGCTTTCTCTGTATAATCGTCCTTTGATTACGGTAAAGGCCTTAGATCGACGGACGATCTGTCGAGCCTCTTCCTCATCCTCCGGGAGCTCTTTCCTCAGGATATAAGCGACATACGGAATCGTCCAGTCGGGAATGACCACCAAAACCTCCATGATCAAGTCGACCACCGCTGGAACTTCAACTTCAGTCGGATCTGTGGCACTGTTGGGCTGTGGAGTTTCTTCGGTGAAAGGATCCTCTTTGACTGACGGAGTGTGTATATGCTCCACGAACACACCACTCGTAATGGCTTCTCTCTTGGAACCTATCTTTGCTAGATCATCAGCTGCTTGATTTTTCAGTCGGGGTATATGATGGAGCTCCAACCCCTCGAACTTCTTTTCCAGCTTCCTCACTGCATTGCAGTATCCAGTCATGGCTGGGCTTCTCACATCCCACTCTTTCATCACCTGATTGACCACTAAATCCAAGTCGCCATAGACCATCAGGCGACGGACGCCGAGTGAAATGGCCATGCGCAACCCATATAAGAGGGCTTCATATTCTGCCTCATTGTTGGAGGAATCAAAGTGAATCTGGAGCACATATCTGAGCTTATCTCCTCTGGGGGAAACCAGGACAACCCCAGCACCGGAACCATTCAACATCTTAGAGCCATCAAAAAACCTGGTCCAATGCTCCGAGTGAACTTCAGTCGGCTGCTGCTGTTCAATCCACTCGGCAAGGAAATCTGCTATTGCCTGGGACTTAATGGCTTTCTTTGCCTCAAACTTGATATCAAGGGGAAGAAGTTCAATCGCCCATTTGGCCACTCGACCAGTTGCATCTCTGTTGTGCAAGATCTCTGATAGTGGAGCGTCGCTGACGACTGTGATGGAATGATCAGAGAAATAATGAGCAACCTTCTTTGTGGTCATGTATATTCCATACACAAGCTTCTGATAATGAGGATATCTCTGCTTGGATGGAGTCAAGACTTCAGACAAATAATACACTGGGCGCTGAACTTTGAGAGCTTTTCCTTCTTCTTCCCGCTCGACCGTTAGCATAGTACTGACGACTTGTCCTGTGGCTGCGATATAGAGCAACAGAGGCTCTTTGCTGATTGGAGCAGCAAGCACCGGCTGGGTGGAGAGCAGAGCTTTTAGCTCGGCAAACGCTGCATCAGCTTCTGGAGTCCACTCGAACTTGTCTGTCTTCTTCATCAGTCGGTAAAGAGGTAATGCCTTTTCACCGAGTCGTGAGATGAATCGACTTAATGCGGCCAAGCATCCAGTAAGCTTCTGGACATCATGCACTCGCACAGGGCGTTTCATTCGGAGAATAGTGCCAATCTTCTCTGGGTTAGCGTCGATTCCCCGTTCGGAAACGAGAAAACCGAGTAACTTGCCACCAGGAACTCCAAATGTGCACTTTGATGGATTGAGCTTGATATCATACCTTCTGAGGTTGGCAAATGTTTCGGCGAGGTCAGCGAGCAGGTCGGAACCTTTCCGCGACTTGACAACGATATCATCCATATAAGCTTCCACATTCCGACTGATTTGAGTGAGTAGACACTTCTGAATCATTCGCATAAATGTGGCTCTGGCATTCTTGAGGCCGAACGGCATGGTGATATAGCAGAAGCATCCGAATGGAGTGATGAAAGCTGTTTTTACCTCGTCAGGCCCGTACAGACGGATCTGGTGGTACCCGGAGTAGGCATCTAAAAAAGATAACCTCTCACATCCCGCGGTCGAGTCAACAATTTGATCTATGCGAGGGAGAGGAAAATGATCTTTCAGGCAGGCCCGGTTGATGTGCTTGAAATCAATGCACATTCGGAGCGACTTGTCCTTCTTAGGAACCATGACGACATTAGCGAGCCACTCGGAGTGGTATATCTCTCGGATAAATCCTGCCGCCAACAGTCGAGCCACTTCTTCGCCAATGGCTTTTCTCTTCTGGACGGCGGACCGCCGAAGATGCTCTTTGACTGGTTTTGCAGATGAGTCGACTCTTAGGCGATGCTCAGCCAGTCCCCTGGGAACACCTGGCATGTCAGCGGGCTTCCATGCAAAAATGTCCCAGTTCTCACGGAGGAACTGGATGAGCGCTTCTTCCTATTTTGGGTCGAGTGTCGTGGAGATGCGGGTCGGAGCTGCTTCGGGGTCGGTCGGGTGAATGTGAACAGGCTTCGTCTCACCGGACGACTGGAATGCAGACTCTGTGGCGGGTTTCTTGGGTCGCAGCAAGTCACTCGGATCTGCGTTTTGCTTGTATTCTTCGAACTCGACTGCCGTCACCTGGGAATCGGCAATCTTGGAGCCTTTCTGAAAGCACTCTTCTGCCTTTTTCCTATCACCGGTGACGGTGATCACTCCTTTGGGACCGGGCATCTTCAATTTGAGGTATACGTAGCATGGTCGAGCCATGAACCGCGCGTAAGCTGGTCTCCCCAAAATGGCATGATATGCACTTTGAAAATCCACGACCTCAAACGTCAACTTTTCTTTGCGAAAATGCTTTGAATCGCTAAACACCACGTCCAAAGCTATCTGGCCAAGTGACTCGGCCTTCTTCCCTGGTATAACTCCATGAAAGCTCATGTTACTAGTGCTCAGTCGGGACATCGGAATGCCCATACCTTTCAATGTGTCTGCATACAATAAGTTCAGCCCACTTCCACCATCCATCAGCACCTTTGTCAGTCGAGTGCCTTCAACAACTGGATCGACCACCAAAGCTTGCCTCCCAGGGGTGGCAATATGAGTCGGGTGATCAGATTGGTCGAATGTGATGGGTGTTTGAGACCACTTCAGATAATTTGCTTTTGCGGGGGCAACCATGTTCACCTCTCGGTTAATCACTTTCAGTCGACTTCTGCTTTCCACATCTGCAAAGATCATCAGAGTGGAGTTGATATGCGGATATCCTTCCTCACTGTCCTCCTTGTCTTCAGCCTTGTCTGACTCCTTCTCCTTGTCCTTAGACTGTTTTCCCTGAAACTGCTGGATCAGGAGTCGACATTGGCGAGTGGTGTGCTTCGGGTAAATGATATTCCCCTCTTCGTCTTTCCTTGTGTGAATGTGACATGGCATATCCATCACGTCGTTCCCTTCTTTATCCTTTACCTTCTTGGGGTTCCAGGATCCTTTTGGTTTCCCCTTAAACTTTCCTTGAGTCACGGCCAGAGCCTCTCCAGGAGCTGCCGGTTCAGCCTTCCGCTTCTGTTTCCGACTGGTGTTTCCTTTTTCCGACTGACTCGGCTTGTGCTTGCCGCTTCGGAGTCGGTCTTCTTCTTCACCGTTGGCGTACTTGGTAGCAATCTCCATCATTCGACTCAAGGTCATGTCACCGGTTCGACCAAACTTCAAACTCAGTTCTCTGTTCTTGACCCCATCTTTGAAGGCGCAGACTGCCTGATGATCAGACACATTCTCCACAGTGTGGTGCAAAGTGATCCACCTCTGAATATACTCTCTGAGAGTCTCATTAGTTTTCTGCACGCAGACTTGCAACTCTGTCAATCCAGCTGGTCGCTTGCAAGTTCCTTCAAACGTCCTGACGAACACTCGGGACAGATCTTCCCAAGTGTAAATACTGCTAGGAGGTAATTGAGTCAACCATGCCCTGGCAGAACCTTCCAACATGAGGGGCAAATGCTTCATGGCCACCTCGTCGTTCCCACCACCAATCTGAACTGCCACTCGGTAGTCTTCAAGCCAAGTTTCAGGCTTTGACTCACCAGTGAACTTGCTGACTCCTGATGCCAACCTGAAATTGGGAGGGATAACTGCGGCTCTGATAGCTCTGCTGAAACATTCAGGACCAGAAACACGCACTCGACTGCTTGTGGGTACATCTCTGTCGAGTCCACCTCGATGGGCTCTGTTCCGGTCGACCAACCCCTGCACGATAATGGATCGCGCGTCGAAGCCTGGTTCTCTGGGGTCGACTGGAACCCTACGCCCTGTACTGTACTAACGCCTATCATCTGGCTGCCGAGGAGCGTAAGACCCATCCCTCGGAGGGGAATAGGGCACTCGACGCCTGTCATCTCGGTCGAGTCTGTCGTCATATTGATCTCGTTGATTCCCGCGCCCTTCGCGCCGCGGAGGCGATCTGGGGCTGTGCGCCGACTGAACCGTATTCACAGTGACGGATCGACTGTGAATTCTGTTGCGCGACTGAGACACGGCTGAATTCTGATCTCTTGCTGCCCGGAGTAGATCCCTGATCTGCAGCAAACCTCTGCCAGCTTCCGACTGCGAAGGCTGGATGGACTCTGCTATATGGGTCGCAGCTGCTAAATTCTGAATTGGGGTTCGATATATCTGAGTCGGCGGGAAGAGTTGACGTCGACTGGTGTCGGGAACTCGTTGCCGCGCGCGCTCGTCGAGTGCTCGCTGAAGGTTCTCCAGCCGAGTGCGCTCGGCCAAATTGGCCAGACGCGCCTCCTCCAAGGCACGAGCCTCGGGGGTTTCTCCTGCGATGGGAATACGCAGGGGATCCTCGTTCCTGCGGCGAAGTTCCTCTCTTTGCAGAGAGTCGAGTGGCTCGGGCTGATACTCTTCGGAGCCTCGTGTAGGGTCGCCGCCGTCACCTGCTCCACCACCACGGGCGAAGCCAGGGGGACTGTGGGGCCCGTCGACCATCAAGATTTCCGCCGCTGGGTCACTGCTACCGCATTCGGATGCAGTGTCTACGGAGCCAGTCGACTGATCGAACAAGCCGTAGAAAGGTTCGTCGGGCTCGATTGCCGGAACTTGGGTGGTGGCCGATTGGCGAGCCACCGCGTGCCTCACCCATCGCTGAAGCCTCGACCGGCCTGAGCGCTTGCGCTGGCGGGAGACCGGGAGGGTGGACGATAAGGGAGCCGACCGATACTGGGTCGACGGTTGCCGCAGGAGAACGCCACGGACACATGCGCGAAAATGCGTCGCACCGCGGACGGGGAGCGCATCCACGTCGAGTGGAGCATCCTGGAGCCATGCGGAGTCGTCGGCGATGAAGGCGAGAGTGCCGAGACGGATCTCTTGACCCTCGACCAAAACTCCAGCAGACACCATGATGAAAGTACTCGGAAGAATCGCAACTTCTCCACAAAATCGCTAAAACACCTGCCCCAAGGTGGGCGCCAACTGTCGTGGTTCTAAGCCTGACAGTAGAGTGGGGGGTAAGTATGGAGAGGCAAGGTCCTAGCTATGGAGAGGTTGTAAGCACAAAGGATGTACGAGTTCAGGCCCTTCTCGGAGGAAGTAACAGCCCTACGTCTCGGAGCCCGGAGGCGGTCGAGTGGATTATGAGTATATGAGTTACAAGGTGCCGAACCCCTCTGCCTGTGGAGGGGGGTGGCTTATATAGAGTGCGCCAGGACCCCAGCCAGCCCACGTAGGAGAGGGTTTAAGGTGAGTTAAGTCTGGGGCGTTACTGGTAACGCCCCACATAAAGTGCCTTTACTATCATAAAGTCTACTTGATTACAGGCCGTTGCAGTGCAGAGTGCCTCTTGACCTTCTGGTGGTCGAGTGAGTCTTCGTGGTCGAGTCCTTCAAGTCAGTCGAGTGTGTCCCTCGTTGGTCGACTGGAAGGCGACTTCTTCTAAGGGTGTCCTTGGGTAAGGTACTTAGATCAGGTCCATGACCCTACCCTAGGTACATAACCCCATCAGTAGCCGCTGCCGCGGGTGAGTTTGGATTCACTGTGGAAGAGGCAGATGCAGCAGAGGCGGCAAGCCTTGTCGAGCGAGAGGAGTTTGCCGGTGAGGAAGAGTTTGTCGGGCCTGAAGCTGAGTCGAGCGAGCCCACCGAGGGCGCGAGCGACTCGTTGAAGATCGGCTCCTCCTCCTCCCCACCTTCAGCCAGCTCGCCGCAAGCGGAGCCCCCAGCTCCACCAAGAAGGCGTCTCTGCAAGGCCGGGGACGTAGCAGGGCGGCAGGCAAGTCAACAGCCGTCGTGCCGCATGACACGCTCTACCGCGGCAAGCACTGTTGCCGCGGGAGCGCCTCACGCTGCTGCGGCAACTGGAGCGGGGTCTTCCCGGTCCACCGCTACTGCTCTTGCCAAGCGGACAAGGTAACCTACTCCTCCGCCTCGTCGCACCGGAGGCGAGCCGGACTTCGATCTCTCCGCGCTCAGCTCCGACGAGGAAGAAGAAGAGTAAGATTCTTCGCTGTACTTGTAGTTCTTCAATTCTTGCTGTTTTGTCTTGTGTCTGATTTGCTTTACTCCGAACCCATTCCTTTTCAGGACTCTGGCCCAGAGAGCGGTGAAGAGAGCCAAGGTCCCGGTGATTGTCATCGAGGACGAACCCATTGCGACAACAGGGGGCGTGTCCGAGACCACCTTGCCGGACCCGGCAACTTTTCCCCAAAGCAGCCCCCAACGCAGTCCCCAGCGTAAGTATATGGTTTACTTCCTGCTGCTAGGCGCGCATGGGTGCTCTTTTTTTGCTGATATCTGACTGTTGGTTTGTGTAGGAGCAGAGCAGCCTCACCAGGAGTGCCCGGAAGCCGCTCCCAAAATGCCATCTGCTTCGACTACACCGCCAAGGGAGGATTCCCCGGCAAGGGAGCGTTCTCCGGCAAGGGAGAATTCTCCAGCAAGGGATAGTTCTCCGGCAAGGGACGACACCAGCGATCCTCCGGTGGTTGAGACCATGACTGCGGATCCTAGTACAGGTAATCCACTTGCTTGAAAACTTCCCTCTCAAGGAAGCAAAGGATGCTGCCGCAGCTGCCGAGGCCGCCAAGAAGGAGGTGGAGACGAAGATGGCGCAGCTGGAGGCCGATCTCAAGGCGAGCGGCGAGGAGCTTGCCGTGCTCAAGCGTGAGCGCGAGAAGGACGCCGCCGCTCATGGCGAGCTGCAGGGTCGTCTCGCTGAGAGGAGCAAAGAGCTTAGCGCCGCCAAGGACTCCAACGCAGATCTTGAGTTGAAGCTGGCCACTTTGACCAAGACGCTAGACGGCGCCAGGGAGCAGGAAGTGGCCTTGAAGGAGAAGATCAAGGCCGACGAGGCGCTGCTGGCGAGTGCTGTTGCCGCCCAGAATGCTTTTAGGGAGACTGTGGAGCACTGGACCGAGGGTCTCGTGAATGTTGCCGCCGCCATCGACGGGGAGCTGGTGCAGCTGGGGATGGAGGACCTCAGGTATTCTTCCGACGAGCACCTCCAACCCAGCGCCAAGCTCAGCTTGTTCTTCAAAGGCGTGGCGACGGCCCTCCAGCGACTCCGGGAGAAGATCCCAAAGCAGCTGGCCGACGAGTCGCGCAAGATCTGCACGGGAGTTCTTCAAAAGGTGCTGGTGAAGGTGGCCTTCCGCAACCCAGGCCTCAACCTCACCAACGTCCTCAGGTCCCTGCCGCCGGATGCTGATCTGGAAGCGCTCAAGGCCCTTATCGCACCCATTGTGGACAAGGTGAGCGAGATCAAGAGGGTTGAGGGCGATCGCGTAGATTAGGCCGTCCATTTTCTCTTTTTCTTTGTCGCTGCTGGTCATGTCATGAGAACAATCTGTTAGAGCTACGACAAGCTATCTTGTAATATAACTCTATTTTGGGTAGAGATTGCTGTGTTATTTCCTTTACTTGATTCCTTCCTTTGTATGTTTTTGCCCTACGCTTTTAGGGAACTTGTCGGCGCAGGCACCTTAGCCGCGAGCGCTGAGTGCGGGACATCAGTAGCCTGCTGGCGGTGCCGCTTCCGACAAGAAACCTTGTCGCAACTAGTCGCAGCTCACTTAAGTTGTTGAGCGGACTCGA
Source organism: Triticum dicoccoides (assembly GCF_002162155.2). Classification (NCBI taxonomy): domain Eukaryota; kingdom Viridiplantae; phylum Streptophyta; class Magnoliopsida; order Poales; family Poaceae; genus Triticum; species Triticum dicoccoides. The sequence continues at coordinate 333,858,089 of NC_041393.1, forward strand.
AACTAAGTAAGGGCTCAACTAGCTACGAGTTGGTTCCTCCGCGCACAGGTTTTCCATACAAAGCACGGTCGTTCGAGGAAGATAACTTAAAAATTAAAACTGATTGCTCAAACTTTGGCAACTTAGCTTTTCATTCGTTTGCTTTCCGGTAAGGTGAAACTTCCTTGAACGATGCCTGGTCCACACCATTATCTCCTCCTTTCCCCCCGGCAAACTTGCGGGCGAGGGAACCTTCCTTTCCTTTTTGAGAAAAAGAAAGAAGAGAAAATAAAGATATGGAGCCTTATGGCTCGTTATTGCTTACCGGGGGTAGGCGCTGCACAAAGTGTCAGATAACGCATGCCAAAAAATAGTATAAAGCATGAAATTGACAAGATGTGCGGAGCACGTGAGCTTTACTTATGCACGGGGTCTGCGCCCGGCTTTGTACAAAGGATTACATGCAACATCGACAAGACTTGTACAAAAGGTGGTTGCCGGAAATGGTTCCGGCAACCGCGCCCTACGGGTAAAACTTACGAAGATGCTCAATGTTCCAGGAGTTGCTCACCGGAATGCCATCTTCGGTCTCAAGGCGGACAGCGCCAGGCCTAGTGACTCGTTTCACCCGGTAAGGGCCTTCCCACTTTGGCGTCAACTTGTTGGAATTCTTGGCGGACTGAACGCGCCAAAGAACAAGGTCGCCTTCCTCGAAACTTCTGGCATTAACTTTGCGGCTATGGTAGCGGCGCAAAGCTTGCTGGTATCAAGCAGCTCGTACAGTAGCCTGAAGACGGTCCTCCTCAAGGAGCAGCGCGTCATCTTGTCGTAGCTGCTCTTGCTCAAGCTCATCATAAGCGAGCACTCGAGGTGATCCGTATACGAGTTCCGTGGGGAGAACTGCCTCTGCTCCATAGACTAGAGCGAAAGGTGTCTGGCCAGTGGCTCGATTTGGCGTCGTCCTAATCAACCAAAGAACCACCGGCAACTCCTCAATCCAGTTCCTTCCGCACTTGCGCAGCCTGTCGAAAGTCCTGGTCTTGAGCCCGCGCAGCACTTCAGCATTTGCCCTCTCCGCTTGACCGTTGCTTCTCGGATGAGCAACAGAAGCGAAGCAGACCTTGGCGCCAAGATCTTGGACGTACTGCATGAAGGTGCGGCTCGTGAATTGTGTGCCGTTGTCGGTGATGATCCTGTTAGGGATCCCGAAACGGCAAACAATCGACCTGAAGAACTTGACTGCTGACTGTGCTGTCACCTTCCTCACTGGTTCCACTTCCGGCCACTTTGTGAACTTGTAGATTGCAACGTACAAGTACTCAAAGCCCCCGACAGCTCGGGGAAAAGGGCCGAGGATATCGAGCCCCCAGACCGAAAATGGCCAGGATAAAGGGATCGTCTGGAGAGCTTGAGCTGGCTGGTGTATCTGCTTGGAATGGAACTGGCACGCTTCACACTTGGTTACTTGTGCAGTTGCATCCTGGAGAGCTGTCGGCCAAAAGAAACCTTGCCGGAACGCTTTGCCGGCAAGTGCTCTTGCGCCAATGTGGTGACCACATATGCCTCCATGTATCTCTGCCAACAGCTTTTGTCCGTCCTCCCGGTGAATACACTTCAATTTCACGCTGTTGAGTCTTCTTCTGTACAGTGTGTCGTCGACAAACTAGTACATACTTGACTGCCGGGCTACTCTTTCCGCTTCTTCTTGCTCTTCGGGAAGTTCTCCTGTCTGAAGGAAACGGACAATCTGCTGTGCCCATGCTGGGGCTTGCGGCTCAACAACAAAGACTAAAGGCACATCTGCTGCTGCGGGAACATCCGCTTCTACGGCGAGAACCTGCGGCTCAGCCGGAGCTTGACGTTCCCCGGCAAGCTTGCCGGAGCAAAACTTGTCGGGAGCGTCTGCTTCAACGGAACAAACCCTAAGGCTTGCCGGAGCAGACTGCTCCTCAGCACCTTCGGTGTTGATCTTGAGGACCTTCTTGGCGGCGGCTTCGGGGAGCTCTTCCAGAAAATAGTCACCAGAAATCAACTTCCTCTTCTTGCTCTGTCCAGTTGATGGCGTTACAGATGGTTGAGTCAGCTTGAGCACAAAGATCCCTGGTTCCACAGGTAACTTAAGTGCGGCGCACTTTGACAGGCCATCGGCAATGTCGTTCTGAGCTCTTGGAACATGTTCCATCTGTAGGCCGTCAAAGTGCTCTTCTAGCTTTCTCACTTCATCAACGTAGGCTTCCATCAACGGACTCTGATAATTCTTGTTCACTTGGCGGACGACAAGCTGTGAGTCACCCCTGATAATGAGCTTCTTGATCCCAAGGTCTGCTGCGATCCTGAGACCGGCAAGCAAACCTTCATACTCTGCGGTATTGTTCGTTGCTTGCTCCTTGGGAAAGTGCATCTGAACTACGTACTTGAGGTGCTCTCCGGTGGGTGCAACAAGTAGCACGCCCGCACCGGCGCCTTGCAGCGAGAAGGCACCATCAAAGTACATCAGCCACTCTTTGCTTGCTTCCTTAACGGGGATGCTTGTTTCTGGAATTTCTTCATCTTGTGTTGGCGTCCACTCTGCTATGAACTCTGCCAATGCTCTGCTTTGGATAGTTTAAGTGCTCTCAAACTTGAGGCCAAAGCTTGACAGTTCCAGTGCCCACTCGACAATCCTGCTTGTTGCTTCTGGATTTTGCAGTATCCTCTTCAGCGGAAAACGAGTGACGACTGTGATCTCATGTGCTTGGAAGTAATGGCGCAGCTTTCTCGAGGCCATGAGAAGGCCGAAAAGCAATTTCTGCACACCAGAGTACCTTGACCTAGCCCCTTGCAGAAGGGAACTGACAAAGTAAACTGGGCGCTGCACCATTCTTTTCTGCATCTTCTCACGCGCCTGCGCAGATCCATCTTTGTTGGGACCAGAGCTTGTCGGTGAAGTCCCCTGCTTGTCGCAGGATGCATCTGCCGTGGTTGCTGGCTCATCATCCGCCTCCCTCTCCGCTACTAACGCAGCACTAACCACTTGATTGGTTGCCGCTATATACAGCAGCAACTTCTCTTGTGGCTTAGGTGCGACAAGCGTTGGAGTGGAGGACAGGTATCTCTTTAAGTCCTGCAGCGCAGCCTCCGCTTCCGGAGTCCATCTCATTGGTCCTGCCTTTTTCAATATTTTGAAAAATGGCAGGGCGCGCTCAGCAGACCTAGAGATAAACCTGCTGAGAGCAGCTACGCAACCGGCAAGTCTTCGTACATCCTTGACGTGCTTTGGTGCTTCAATTTGCTCAATGGCCTTGATCTTGTCGGGATTGGCTTCAATTCCCTGCTGAGACACGAAGAACCCGAGAAGTTTGCCGGAGAGGACTCCAAACACACACTTCTCGGGGTTAAGCTTGAGGTTGATCTTGCGCAGATTTGCAAAGGTTTCGTCTAAGTCTTGAATCAGAGTCGCCTTGTCCTTGCTCTTGACCACTATGTCATCCATGTAGGCTTCCACATTTCTGTGTATTTGCGGTTTAAAAGCTTCCTGGACTACCCTTGCAAATGTTGAACCAGCATTCTTTAAACCAAAAGGCATCTGTACGAAACAGTATGTGCCACATGGGGTGATGAATGCGGTCTTCTCTTCATCCTCTTCTGCCATGAAGATCTGATGGTATCCTGAGTATGCATCAAGAAATGAAAGCAAGTCACATCCGGCCATGGAGTCAACAATCTGGTCGATGCACGGCAAGGGAAATGAGTCTTTGGGACAAGCTTTATTGACATCGGTAAAGTCGATACAAAGCCTCCATTTCCCATTTGCCTTGCGCACAACTACAGGGTTGGCCAACCACGTAGGATGGAGCACTCCTCTAGCGAGGCCTGCTGCTTCCAATTTCTTGATTTCTTCTGCGATGAATTCTTGGCGCTCCACTGCCTGTTTCCTGACTTTCTGCTTGACGGGCCGTGCATGAGGACAGACGGCAAGATGGTGCTCGATTAGTTTCCTGGGAACACCGAGGATGTCAGATGGTTGCCATGCAAATACGTTGACGTTCGCCCGCAGGAAAGCAACGAGCGCGTTTTCCTATTTAGGGTCGAGAGTGGCACTGATGGTGAAGGTACCACCAGTGCCATCCTCCTTGGTGGACACCTTCTTGGTCTCTGGTGGAGCTACCATTGTTTTCTTACACTTGCCGGTGGAGCTCGATGGTGCGTCCTCGACGGAAGCGCAGCACTCCGAAGAGGTGCGCTTGCCGGAGTGGGCATCAAAACTCTTGCCGGACTTGGTCTTCTTCTTCGCCCCGGGAGCTTCAACGGCAAGTGACTTGCGATCTGTTGTGGCTGCTGCTTCCTGATAGATCTTGTCGGCGCAGATAAGAGCATCCTTTTTGTCGCTAGGGACAGAGATGACACTTATCGGGCCTGGCATCTTCAGCATGTTGTATGCATAGTGAGAGGCTGCCATGAACTTGGCGAGTGCTGGACGGCCGAGTATCCCATTGTAAGGCAATGGAAAGTCAGCAACGTCGAAAGTGACCCTCTCAGTCCTGAAGTTCAACTCGCTGCCAAATGTCACCGGCAATGTGATCTTTCCCTTCAGCTTGCTCCTTCCCGAATTGATGCCTTGGAATGTGCCGGTCTCTTCGAGCTCGCCATCAGGGATCTGGAGTTTTTGGAGTACCGCGGAGGAGATCAGGTTCAAGCCGGCCCCGCCGTCAACTAGCATCTTAGTGACCTTGAGGTTGCGGATAGTTGGTGAAACCAACATCGGCAAGCACCTGACCGCAGTTATGCGATCAGGGTGGTCCTCAATATCAAAGATGATAGGCATGCTGGACCATTTCAGAGGCTTGCATGACTCGACGGGTGGTTCTGCTGCATTGACTTCCCGCACCCACTGCTTGAGCTAGCGGTGTGAAGTATGCAAAGAAGCACCGCCGTCAACGCACAAGACCTCTGTGGCTTTCTGGAACTCCTGCTCATCGGCCTCTTCATCGTCCATATCTTCATCGTTGTCATCATCTTCATCCTTGTCGCGGCCGCGGGGAGGTCTGTCTCCTTGCCACTGCTTGGCCTTGCCGTGGCGTCCTCCTCGGCCGGGGCGTTTCTTGCCGGCTCCTCCAGCACCTTCCTGGGCCTTCTCCTTGTCGCGTCGCTCGTATTCAGCCTTTTGCTGCTCGACAAGCTGCTCGACCTTCTTGCAGCTCTGGAGGTCATGACCCTTGGTGCGGTGGATCTTGCAGTACTGCTTGTTGGTGCCGTCCTGCTTGTCGGCGACCGCCACAGCCTCCTCGCCGGAGCTACCAGCTTTGGCTTTCTTGGCGCCACCTCCGTTGCTGGACTGCTCAACGACTAGCACATCTTTGCCTTTCTTCTTCCTGTTGTTCCGCCGCCGGTTTTTCTTTGCCGGGGCAGTCTCCTCACTATCAGATCCTCCTGCTCCTATATTCTATTCGGGGAGTTTCCTCCCTTCCTCAGCACGTGCACACTTGTCGGCCAGGGCATATAGCTCACTGACATCTCTGATCTTGCACATCGCCATCTCCTCCCGCATCCTGCGGTTTCGCACGTTCTGATGGAACGCGCTGATTACCGCGGCAGGGTGGACATCTGGGATGTTGTGCTGTACACGGCTGAATCTCTGAATATACTTGCGCAGGGGCTCTCCTTCCTTCTGGGCGAGCAGATGAAGGTCACTCTCTTTGCCATGAGGCTTGTGGCCGCCTGTAAAGGCGCCGACAAACTGAAGGCATAGGTCTACCCAGGAGGATATGGAGTTGTTCGGCAAGTGCATGAGCCAAGATCTGACATTGGGCTTGAGCACCAGCGGGAAGTAGTTGGCCAGGATCTTGTCGTCCCGCCCCCCGGCAGCTTGCACCGCGATGGTGTAGATGCTGAGGAACTCCGTCGGACGCGACTTGCCGTCGTACTTCTCTGGCACGTCTGGCTTGAAATTCTTCGTGCTGGGCCACTGGACTTGCCGCAGCTCACGAGTGAACGCAGGGCAACCTACCGCGTACGGCAAGTCGCTTGGTTCCCCTGGCGCATGCATGTCGACAGAGGGCCCAGCGCGCTGGTCTGATTGACGCCGCACTTCTCTTTGGCGCTCGATGCGAGTACGAGCGTCTTCTTGCTGTCGTTCGTGAAGAACTTGGCGCTGATCGCGACGAGATCGTGGATCTGATGATGCGGTGGAGTCGCTGTCGAGGTGGATCCGGCGAGTCGGCGATCTTGGTCTTCGGGGTGGAGAGTGCATGGTGGTCGCACCCCCACCAGTTTCATCGCCATCGGCTCGTGCCTGGCGGTCCTGCCGCGGCAGCGATGCACTCGGCTGCCGCGGAGTGTCGCCGTTGGCGAAGCCGATGAGACTCTGAATGGTGGCCCTCCATTCATCGATCTTGTCTGCCGTTGGAGGGTAATCCAGGAGCAGTTGAGCTCGCACCAAAGCTTCTGCTGGAGTGGTGGGCGGCAGCGGCGAACGATGCGAGGAGCGGGATATGCTCGGACTTCTAACTATGTTAGAAGGAGCAGTATCCCGTCCAGGCGACAGTGTCTCGCTCGTGCCAGCAAGTTGGCATGCATGCTGGTCTTGAGCACCCCGAGATCCACCAGCTCGATCTTGGTCCAACAAACGTATGGCACTGCGAATACCATGATGCTGTCGATCCTGCGCCTCCTGAGACGGGCGCGGTGCATGTACGGACGCCGAGGTCTGCGCAGCCTTGTCCTTGGACCTGGCAGCACCGTGAGCTCCCTCGTCGACGCCCGTTCTTCCGCCGGCGTCTACCCCCCCACTCGTTTGCTCCGGTGGTGGTGGGATCGACGTGGACGGAACAGCTGCCGCCGAAGTCTTCTTCTTCGGTGGCAAGTTGATGAAGAATATGAAGATCTAGCTCGTGTGAACGCCGGATATGGTTCACACAACCTCGACTCCCCCTACCTGGCGCGCCAAAGATGTCGGGGAAACTGATCCACGAACACCTATGGGACCGGCGGACCGAGCCCCTTTCGGTTCGGCGGGGGGGCGGAGATCGCACAAAGAGCGGATCAAGGCGAAGCACACGAGCAGTTTACCCAGCTTCGGAGCTCTCCGGAGAGATAACACTCCTACTGCTGCATGTCTGAGTGTATTGAGTTCTTGCTCGGGAGCACTGAGTGCTACAGTACACACTAGCTGCTAACGAGACCGAACGTGAGTGTTTTTCTGCCTCCCCCACCCCTCTCTATGTTGCGCATGGGCCTCCTTTTATATGCTGAAGGGGTCACCGACAGGTGGCAACGTAGATAAGGGTAAAAATGGAAAAGGAATTGCGGTTGGTACAACCACCTGTACAGTGTATCCTACCTAACCCTGACGGTAGGGGACAAAGGCATTAAATGCCCGTCTGCGTCGCCCAAATAGTGCAGAAAGGGACCGTCAGGGATGCCACCGCTTGCCATGATGGCAGTCTTGTCAGCGTCGCTTGCCACCGCGCACCGCTGGCTGCACAGCCTCCTGCCACGCGCGCCTGGAAAGGCCCCAGGGCGACACGTTGGTGGATGTGCTGGAGCGCGGGTACAGAGTGGTAGCTTGCCGCGGCAAGCGCCTTGCCGTGGCTGTTGTCTTGTCGCGTCCGGAAGCTTGTCGCTCGCCGGGCCTTGCCGGGACGCGTGGCGCGTCGCGGCAAGTTCCTTGAGATGCCTTGGTTGGCCTTCCCGGCAAGCTCCTCTTGCCGGGGCCTTGTCTCCTTGGCTTGAATACTTTGTTCTTGAATGGTTCCAAAGGAAACACGGAGGACCTTGGCGGTCACCCGGCAAGCCTTGCCGCGGGGTGCTGCGACTGCCCGTGCACATGTTCGAGATACTAGGGTACCCCTACTCTAGTACACCGACAATAATGATATAGCTGATCAGGCTAGGAATGATGTGATGGAGTATCATTCTAATGAAAATGCATAAGACATAGTGCAATGACACAATATCCTCGAGAGAACAGGGGGCAATACTCGAGGTAGATCAAAATAGAGGTTGGACAGATGAAATGATCTGCAGAAGACAAGTATTTTAACTTGTCCGGGAAATGGAATCAAGGAGAAAATATGGTCGGAACCATGATTGCAAAGAATCAATTTAAAGATGCAAGATGAGCTTATACCAAGGGAACACTTGATTATAAGGGAAGCTTCCATGATAAGATCTACATCGTGTCTATGGGCATGAACACAAAGTTCAAGGTCGACTCCCACTTCTTCAATGCATAACCTCTCATCCACTCCTCGTTTTTCGAAGAAATTGTAGTGCAGAGGATTTATCTGGCGAAGTACCAGAAGAGTAAGACTCGTGAGAACTCTCGGGTTCACTCGGATTACGGAAGGCATATGTTCAACCCATCGGGGCATTTTTACGAATCTATACAACCATCAACCAAGCAAAAGATACGAGTTCAAAAGCAGAGTATCGGAGTCAAAGCAGATGATACAATTTACCGAAGGTATTATGTATCAGGGGAAAACTCACAAGACTTTGGATGTGAAGGACATTGTTGGATAACAACCCAGCACTGGATCTGGCGATTCACGACAGAGTTGATGTGAGTATCGGTAATCAATCAGATGAAGAAGGGGATGCAAAGGCATCGGCTTATAGAAACGTCTGAATGATTCGATGCTTGGATACAAAGGAAATTATGATTTCAAGACGAAGGATCAGAAGCAGAGGCTCTGATCAAAAGATGAGTAAGTTGAATAGACTTAGAGGTGTACCCGATGAAATCTGGATTGGGCAAGAACCAGCTCATATCTGGAAGGATGTCTGAGCCGGAAAGAAAATCTCGAAAGATTAATTGATGATTGTGAGTAACCGCACACACGCTGTTTCCATAGGAACAGAATGACAATCACAAAGAATTCTAAAGAATATTGCTAGACATATGGAATTAATCCTAATGCAAGCAGGCAAGGAGAATCAAGAGCAATAGGCTGCAGAGGAATTTTAAAGATCAGATAACCTTTTCAGGTATTTTGGAAAGCAAATGAACAACTGGGGATGAACGAACCCCGGTTAAGTGAATTATCCGCAGTTCGAAAAGAAGTTGCAAAGGAGAAGGCACAAAGGATTCTCGGAACAACGGAGAGTACTAGTGGTATCTTGTAATAACAGGAGCAACTAGGGATGAAGGTACAAGCGGCAAGGATGTTACTCAGGGGGATTATCGGTGGTCAGGAACTCCAAGGCAGTTGGTACAGGGTCTCGAGAAACATCGAGGAGTATCTGCGGAATCTTCTGGCGAAGCAAGCGATCATTGATAATGTCGGGGCTCTCCGGGAGGAAGTGGGTACGAGAACCTAATGTCAGAGTTTAGTAAAATGGTTAACCCGAATAGAAGAGAGATCAGAGTCCCAGAGTATACACGAGGAATAAAAGATCCTAATACCACCCAATTGGCGACGTGGGCCTGTAAGCCGCACAGCCAAGTTAGTAAAACAGTTTTCGGTTTCTAGAATCAACTTCGGCCAAGGAGTTGGAAAGGAGGCTACCTACTGGCAGTCGGCTCTGATACCAACTTGTGACGCCCTCGATTCAATCGTACACTAATCATGCACGCAAATGTGTACGATCAAGATCAAGGACTCACGGGAAGATATCACAACACAACTCTAGACACAAATTAAAATAATACAAGCTTTGTATTACAAGCCAAGGGCTTCGAGGGCTCGAATACATAAGCTCGAATACACAAGAGTCAGTGGAAGCAACAATATCTGAGTAAAGACATGAGTTAGACAAGTTTGCCTTAAGAAAGCAAGCACAAAAGCAGCAACGATTGAAAAGGCAAGGCCTCCTGCCTGGGAGCCTCCTAACTACTCCTGGTCGTCGGCGGCCTCCACGTAGTAGTAGGCACCCTCGGGGCAGTAGTAGTCGTCGGTGGTGTCATCTAGATCCTGGGCTCCACCATCTGGTTGCGACAACCAGAAAGAAGAAGGAAGGTAAAAAGAGGAAGCAAAGCAACCGTGAGTACTCATCCAAAGTACTCGCAAGCAAGGATCTACACTACATATGCAACATTATAAAAGGAAGGCTGTATATATGGACTGGGCTGCAGAAATGCCAGAATAGAGAGAAGGCCTAGTCCTATCGAAAACTAGCATCTTCTGGAAACCACCATCTTGCAGCAACCGGAGGGAGTGGAGTAGCATAAAGTAAAGTAGTAGAAGTGTTATCAACCTCGGCCAGAGATACTTTCTCGACTCCCTGTGAGAAAGCAATCCCAGAGCCATACTATCCAGTTATTACCTCATCACAATCCAATTCTCATCACAAGTATCCAGTTCTAGTTGTATCGATCGGGATATAACTCCAAGTGTCCGTTACCGTAGGACAGGCTATGCATAGATTAGTTCTTCCCTGCAGGGGTGCACCAACTTACCCACCACGCTTGATTTACTCCGGCCGGACACACTTTCCTGGGTCATACCCGGCCTCGGCCAAACAATACACTGCAACCCGACCTAGGTTTAATAGAGAGGCCAGCACGCCGGACTAAACCTATGCCCCCAGGGGTCATGGGCCATCTCCCCGGGAACTCCTGCACGTTGCGTACGCGGCCGGTGAGCAGACCTAGCTACCTCCTTCAACAAGGCGGGTGCTTACGCAGTTCAACCCGACGCGCGCTGCTCAGTCGCTGATGTCTATTAAGCTTTGGCTGATGTATACGACGCAGAACACCCATACTATGCCCACGTGATGGTTAGTGCTATCAGGCCAGAGGCCCCTCGGATCAAATATCCAAATCGTAGCAGATTAGGAACGCGCGGTAACAAGTAGAGACTCACGAAAGATGTGACCCCGTTGCCCCGTCTCGAGGACTTGCGGCAAGGGCTAAGAATGCCCGGCCATGCCTCATAATTATCTCGCGGGCACCCTCCAGGTCAACCCGTCTCCACATCACTCGCAGGTACCCCTCAGGGTCGACCCGCCCTTCCAAGTAACAGTTGTAAAGTCCAATGTATCTGTGTGTCCAAACATCAAGGGGAAAACCCAAGGAATCACCCCCGAAGAATTCCACTCGATGTAATCATCAAGGTGAACATAAGAGGAATCACCCCCGAGGTTCACACTTGAGGGGTTGCACGACAGAGTCGTATCGGAAGTGGTTAAAGAGGAAATCACCCTCGATGACCACAACCGAATAGCTACACTACAGGGTTAACATCAGAAGTGTTGTAGAGGTCTCACCCTCGGCACTCGATAGTAACCTAGTAGAGTCGAGCAACTAAGGGGAAAGTGATGTGCGGCGCCGGGGCCTGGTCTTCGATCCCGTTGATCGGGTCTTCGATGATGAAGCAGGGCCAACAAGGACAAGGTGGGGGTCACTGATGGATCACTAACCAACCTATACTAAGTAGTTTAGGATAAGCCGGTAAGGTAACAATAAGCAGGTTACAAAAGCAGGCTATGCCTCATAATAGGAGCAAACAATAACAATAGCAAAATCTAATGCAAGCATGAGAGAATGGAATGGGCGACATCGGGATGATCAAAGGGGGGGCTTGCCTGGTTGCTCTGGTAAGGAGGGGTCATCGTCGACGTAGTCGATCACAGGGGCAGCATCGGTCTTGGTGTCTACCGGAGAGAAGAGGGGGAAGAAACAGTAAATATAAAGCAAACATAGCATCACAAAGCAGAACGTGGCAATATGTTGTTCCGGGAGTGACCTAACGTATGGCTACACGATAAAGGTGAAGGGGGGAAACAACCGGGAATGTTTTCCCGGTTCCAGACCTGTGTTAGACAGATGACCAGAGGGGGAATGTCCCACGTTCAGCATGCTAGGGGCATGTGACGGATGAACGTACGCGTATTTGGATTCGTTGGATTTTTTTGAGCAAATTTCATATAGAAAGCATTTTCATCCGAGCTACGGTTTAATTCCTATGGATTTCTAAAGATTAAACCATTTTCAGAAATTATTTAAATTAACAGAAAAGGAATTATGACGCCAGCAGAGTGTGAGCATGACATCAGCAGGTCAACAGACCCGCTGACTGGTCAAACTGACCATTCGGTCCCACATGTCATAGAGATAGGGCTAACCGTGGGTTATTTTAAAAGAACAGGGGGGTTAATTTGTAGTTGGGCCCCACATGTCGGTGACTAATTAGTCTAACAAGTTAATTTTATTTATAAAAACGTTTAGTTAGCCTAAGTAAAAGACGGGGCCCACATGTCATGTACAGTAACTGCGTTGACCAGAGTCAACATGGTCAACTGGGACGCCGGGGCCCCCTGGCAGCCTCACTGGTGTGGCCCCCATAGGGCCACTTCGGCGCCAGGTCAGCACAGCGGCCGGAGCAACACCGGCGACCACAAGAGACGGCGGCGACGCGTGGAATTCGCCCACAGGCCACCAAAACGAAAGCGGCCGGTCGCGTTCGAACGCAGAGACGAAGTCGCGTCGCGTGGTGTGGTCAGTTGGACGCGGGGGCGACCGGAACTGCGCCGACGACGAGCTATGGCGGCCGCGCGTACGGGACCTCGACGGAAGCTATGCTAGGAAGCACGGGGAGGCACGTGCTGAGGCTCGTTGGGCTCCTGGGAGCTCCAGGAGTTCGACGGTGGCCTCAGGCGGCGGCGACGTCGACCACAAAGACGGCCATGATCTCGTCGGCGGCGAGCAGGGCACGGAGGCAGCGACAGCTAGCTATGGCGCGGGGAAGAGCACGGGGAGAGAGGGAGAGGGAGGCGACTCTCACTGGGCACCTATAGGTGTGCAAACATGGGCTCGGGGGAGGCTCGGCGGAGCGAATCGACGGCGGCGAGCTCGGGCATCCCGAGGAGGAAGACGGGGTGGAACCGGCGCTATGGAGCCTTCCGGCTCCAACGGTGGGCACCGTTCGACGTGGAGGACGACTGCGGACGCCTACGGCATGTTGGCGATGCGGGGCGAAGACGGTGGCCGCGGGATCGACGCAGCGACGGCAGCGGGCACGCTCGGGTCAGAGAGAGGGGAGTGCTCGAGGGGGATCTGAAGGGGAGTGGGAGAGGCGGAGGTGAGTGGGGGTAGCTGGGGAGGAGGCCGAGGCATCGAGGGGGGCGTGGAGGCCTTATCCTCTCACGAAGGCATCGACGACGAGGTGGTTCGGCGGCGACGGGCGCACTCTGCCTCGCCCGGTCGGAGGAACAGGAGGGAGGCGCGCTTCGGGGAGCTGGGCCGGCCAGGCTGGGTGAGGTGGGCCGGCCTGCTGGGATGGGCCGAAGCCCAAGGGGAGGCCAGGGGCTCTCCCACCCCTTCTTCTTTCCTTTTCTTTTTTTTTCTTTTTCCAACAGCTTTTGCCTTTTCTTTTTAGCCAATAATGACTTTGCAAAATTATGCCACTCGCCAAAACAATTTCAAAGAATTAAAGTGCACTACCTCAAAAAGGCTGGGAGGCTTTTGGAATAGTTGCCAATTTTATAAATTAATAAGGGCATTTAATTTATTGCTTAGGTCACTGTTTTAAGTAGTTTAGGCCACTTAAACCCTTTGCAAGAATGTTGGTTCACCACCAATATTAGTTGTGGAATATTTGGCACATGATGAACATTTTTGTTTTCATGTTTGAGAAATTTTGAATTTCCCTCATAATTTGAATCTGAATTTGACTTTGATTTGTCATCAAGTAATAATTAGCTTAGTAAGCATGGTGACCTGGCACCATTAACAGGGGATTACTGTAGCATGACACTAAGGGTGTTACAGTTCACTAGAAGTTTGCACAGTTCTATCATTTTTCTTTTTCTTCCTCTTAGAAGAACTAGGCATATCAATATTATTTCTCTGAGAATCTTGCTTGATTCTCTTAGGGTGGCCTTCAGGATACAAAGGTTCCTGAGTCATTCTACCAGTTCTAGTAGCCACTTTAACAACATAATCATTTTTCTTACTATTCATTTCATCAAGCACTTCTTTCTGAGCTTTAAGTACTTGTTCTACTTGAGTGGTAACCATAGAAGCATGCTTGCTAACAAGTTTAAGTTCACCTCTAATATCATCCATATAATCACTCAAGCGTTTAATCATAAAGGAATTCTGTTTTAATTGTCTACCAAAATAAGCATTAAAGTCATCTTTCTTAAACATAAAGTCATCAAACTCATCCAAGCACTGACTAGCAATTTTAGTAGGAGGAACTTCAGCTTTATCATATCTATAGAGAGAATTTACCTTTACTACCTGTGTCGGGATACCGGGAGGTTCTTCAGTAAATAAGTAATTGAGATCATATACTTCTTCAACAGGCAGTAAATTAAGACCATGTATTTCTTCAATAGGAGGTAAATTCTTAACATCTTCAGCTTTAATACCTTTTTCTTTCATAGATTTCTTTGCCTCTTGCATATCTTCGGGACTGAGAAATAGAACACCTCTCTTCTTCAGAGTTGGTTTAGGAATAGGCTCAGTAATTGGCTCAGGAGCTGGCTCAGGAGTTGGCTCAGGAGGTGCCCAATTATTTTCATTAGCCAACATATTATTCAATAGAAGTTCAGCGTCATCCGGTGTTCTTTCCCTAAAAAGAGAACCAGCACAACTATTTAGGTAATCTCTGGAAGCATCAGTTAGTCCATTATAAAAGATATCAAATATTTCAGGTTTCTTAAGAGGATGATCAGGCAAAGCATTAAGTCACTTGAGAAGCCTCCCCCAAGCTTGTGGGAGACTCTCTTCTTCAATTTGCACAAAATTGTATATTTCCCTCAAAGCAGCTTGTTTCCTATGAGCACGGAAATATTTAGCAGAGAAGTAATAAATCATATCCTGGGGACTTTGCACACAACCAGGATCAAGAGAATTAAGACATTTCTTAGCATCACCCTTTAATGAGAACGGAAATATTTTAAGTAAATAAAGGTGGCGCGATCTCAGATTTTTAGTAAACAGGGCAGCTATATCATCTAACTTACGAAGATGTGCCACAACAGCTTCAGATTCATAGCCATAAAAAGGATCAGATTCAACCAAAGTAATTATATCTGGATCGATAGAAATATCATAATAATCATAATCAGGAACACAGATAGGTGAAGTAGCAAAAGCAGGGTCGGGTCTCATCCTACCTCTAAAAGATTCTTTACTCCACTTAATTAGCAACCTCTTACGTTCAAGACTATCCTGGCAAGCAAGAACAACTTCAAAAGATTCGGCACTAAAAAGATAACCCTCAGGAATAGCAGGCATAGGCTTATCATCACTAACATCATCGTGTTCAGGTTCAATAATTTCTCTTTCTCTAGACCTAGCAATTTGCTCATCAAGAAATTCACTGAGTGGCACAGTAGTATCAAGCATAGAAGTAGTTTCATCATAAGTATCATGCATAGCAGAAGTGGCATCATCAATAACATGCGACATATCAGAATCAATAGCAGTAGTAGGTTTAGGTGTCGCAAACTTACTCATAACAAAAGGAGAATCTAGTGCAGAGCTAGATGGCAGTTCCTTACCTCCCCTCGTAGTTGAGGGCAAAATAGTAGTTCGATCATCTTTCAAGTTCTTCATAGTGTCCAGCAGATATAAATCCCAAGTGACTCAAAGAATAGAGCTATGCTCCCCGGCAATGGCGCCAGAAAAAGGACTTGATAACCCACAAGTATAGGGGATCGCAACGGTTTTCGAGGGTAGAGTATTCAACCCATATTTATTGATTCGACACAAGGGGAGCCAAAGAATATTCTTAAGTATTAGCAGCTGAGTTGTCAATTCAACCACACCTGGAAACTTAGTATCTGCAGCAAAGTGTTTAGTAGCAAAGTAATATGATAGTGGTGGTAACGGTAACAAAAGTAAAGACAGCAAAAGTAATGTTTTTGGTATTTTTGTAGTGATTGTGACAGTAGCAACGGAAAAGTAAATAAGCGTAAACCAGTATATGGAAAACTCGTAGGCACTGGATTAGCGATGGATAATTATGCCGGATGTGGTTCATCATGTAACAGTCATAACATAGGGTGACACAGAACTAGCTCCAGTTCATCAATGTAATGTAGGCATGTATTCCGTATATAGTCATACGTGCTTATGCAAAAGAACTTGCATGACAACTTTTGTCCTACCCTCCCGTGGCAACGGGGTCCTAATGGAAACTAAGGGATATTAAGGCCTCCTTTTAATAGAGAACCGGAACAAAGCATTAGCACATAGTGAATACATGAACTCCTCAAACTATGGTCTTCACCGGGAGTGGTCCCGATTATTGTCACTTCGGGGTTGCCGGATCATAACACATAGTAGGTGACTATAGACTTGTAAGATAGGATGTAGAACACACATATATTCATGAAAACATAATAGGTTCAGATCTGAAATCATGGCACTCGGGCCCTAGTGACAAGCATTAAGCATAGCAAAGTCATAGCAACATCAATCTCAGAACATAATGGATACTAGGGATCAAACCCTAACAAAAGTAACTCGATTACATGATAAATCTCATCCAACCCATCACCGTCCAGCAAGCCTACGATGCAATTACTCACGCACGGCGGTGAGCATCATGAAATTGGTGATGGAGGATGGTTGATGATGATGACAGCGATGAATCCCCCTCTCCGGAGCCCCAAACGGACTCCAGATCAGCCCTCCCGAGAGAGATTAGGGCTTGGCGGCGGCTCCGTATCGTAAAACGCGATGAAACTTTCTCTCTGATTTTTTTCTCCCCGAAAGCCAATATATGGAGTTGGAGTTGGCGTCGGAGGGCCACTAGGGGGCCCACGAGGTAGGGGGGCGCGCCCAGGGGGAGGGGCGTGCCCCCCACCCTCGTGGACAGGGTGTGGGCCCCCTGGTCTTCATCTTTGGCGAGGATTTTTTATTATTTATTCTAAGATATTCCATGGAGTTTCAGGTCATTCCGAGAACTTTTGTTTTCTGCACATAAAACAACACCATGGCAATTCTGCTAAAAACAGCGTCAGTCTGGGTTAGTTCCATTCAAATCATTCAAGTTAGAGTCCAAAACAAGGGCAAAAGTGTTTGGAAAAGTAGATACGACAGAGACGTATCAATAACGTGCCCATCAATATTATCGACCAAGAGATCTTTAACCATAGCAATACTAGGTTCAACTTTAATTTGCTCAGGAGGTGTAGGTGTTCTAATAATACTGTTACGAACCACAGTTGAAGCTTTAGCATGATCCTTTATTCTAACAGGAAAGGGTGGTTTCTCAATATAAGCGGTAGGAACAATAGGATCAACATTATAAGTAATAGTTTTTTCTTCAACCTTAATAGTTTCTACTACCTTCAATTCAATGGGAGGATGATATTTAAACCACTTCTCCTTAGGGAAGCTACTATCTCAGAGTCAAGTCCATACTTAGTGCTAAGTTCACAAAAAGCATCGGTATCCATAAAAGATTTAACACAATCGAACTTAGGGGTTATACCTGACTCCTTACCTTCGTCGAGTTCCTAATCTTCAGAGTTGCGTTTAATTCTTTCTAATAAATCCTATTTGAATTCAATAGTCTTCATCATAAAAGAACCATTACAAGAAGTATCGAGCATGGAGCGATCATTATGAGAAAGCCGAGCATAAAATTTTTGAATAATAATTTCTCTTGAGAGCTCGTGATTGGGGCATTAATATAACATTGACTTAAGCCTCCCCCAAGCTTGAGCGATACTTTCTCCTTCATGAGGCCAAAAATTATATATATAATTCCGATCATGATGAAGCAGATGCATAGGATAAAACTTCTGATGAAATTCCAATTTCAATCGGTTGTAGTTCCATGATCCAATATCATCACATAGCCTATACCATGTCAAGGCCTTTACCTTCAAAGATAAAGGGAAGAACTTCTTCTTGACAACATCCTCGGGCATACCTGCAAGCTTAAATAATCCACAAACTTCATCCACATAGATTAGGTGCATATCGGGATGTAATGTTCCATCTCCTGTATAGGGATTAGCTAGCAGTTTCTCTATCATACCCGAAGGAATTTCAAAGTAAACATTTTCAGTAGGTTCAGTAGGTTGAGGAGCTACTCTTTTCACTTCTGGTCGGGGTGAAGATACCCTGAACAAGCCCCTAAAAGGATTATTTTCCATTGTAACAAGTGACAGTAAATTTCAGCACACTATATAAATGTTTCCTTACTAAATTCCACTCACCAAAGGCGCTTCACTCCCCGGCAACGGCGCTAGAAAAGAGTTTTGATAACCCACAAGTATAGGGGATCTATCATAGTCCTTTCGATAAGTAAGAGTGTCGAACCCAATGAGGAGCAGAAGGAAATGACAAGCGGTTTTCAGTAAGGTATTCTCTGCAAGCACTGAAGTTATCGGTAACAGATAGTTTTGTGATAAGGTAATTCGTAATGGGTAACAAGTAACAAAAGTAACTAAGGTGCACCAAGGTGGCCCAATCCTGTTTATATAAAAGGACAAGCCTGGACGAACTCTTATATAAAGCAAAGCGCTCCCGAGGACCCATGGGAATTAATGTCAAGCTAGTTTTCATCATGCTCATATGATTCACGTTCGTTACTTTGATAATGTGATATGTGGGTGGACCGGTGCTTGGGTACTACCCTTCCTTGGACAAGCCTCCCACTTATGATTAACCCTCTCGCAAGCATCCGCAACTACGAAATAAGAATTAAGGTAAACCTAACCATAGCATGAAACATATGGATCCAAATTAGCCCCTTACGAAGCAACACACAAACTAGGGTTTAAGCTTCTGTCACTCTAGCAACCCATCATCTACTTATTACTTCCCAATGCCTTCCCCTAGGCCCAAATCATGTTGAAGTGTCATGTAGTCGATGTTCACATAACACCACTAGAGGAGAGACAACATACATCTCATCAAAATATCGAACGAACACCAAATTCGCCATGTCCACAGGAACAAACATAACTACTCACAAATCATATTCATGTTCATAATGAGAGGGGTATGGAATAGCATTAAGGATATGAACATATGATCTTCCATCGAATAAACCAACTAGCATCAACTACAAGGAGGAATCAACACTACTAGCAACCCACAGGTACCAATATGAGGTTTTGAGACAAAGATCGGATACAAGAGATGAACTAGGGTTTGAGAGAAGATGGTGCTGGTGAAGATGTTGATGGAGATTGACCCCCTATCGATGAGAGGATCGATGGTGATTATGATGGGGACGATTTTCCCCTCCCGAAGGGATGTTTCCCCGGCAGAACAGCTCTGCCGGAGCCCTAGATTGGTCCTGCCCAGGTTCCGCCTCGAGACGGTGACGCTTCGTCCCAAAAGCTTCCTTATGATTTCTTCCAGGTAAAAAGACACCATATAGCACAAGATGGACGTCCGGGGCCTGCCAGGTGGCCCACGAGGTAGGGGGCGCGCCGAGGGGGTAGGGCGCACCCTCCACCCTCATGGCAGGTGGGTGGTCCCCCTCTGGTGCTTTCTTTGCCCAATATTTTTAATATATTTCAAAACTGATTTCCATGGAGTTTCAGGACTTTTCGAGTTGTGCAGAATAGGTCTCTAATATTTGCTCCTTTTCCAGTCCGAAATTCCATTTGCCGGCATTCTCCCTCTTCATGTAAACCTTATAAAATAAGAGAGAAAAGGCATAAGTATTGTGACATAACGTTTTATAACAGCCCATAATGCAATAAATATTGATATAAAAGCATGATGCCAAATGGACGTATTAGGGCAGGCCGGCGGCGCCATGGTAGAGATCTGAGATAGATTTGAGAGAGAGAGAGAGAGAGAGAGAGAGAGAGAGCGAGAGAGCGAGAGAGAGAGAGAGAGAGAGAGAGAGAGAGAAAGGGCGAGCGAGGGGAGGATGTAGATGAGAATGCAGGCAGGACGACGTGAGCAAGGTAGTATTTATTGGCGGCCGAAATCTAGATTGACGGGAACAGTACACATGTTGGTCGTCCGAATTTACAAGTATTGTAGTTTGGATTACACATGATTCCCGCAAAAAAATCCGTGTGTGAACTTAATAGCTGACGGTTTCCAATACAGAACTGTGTCTTCCCGCAGCAAAATCTGTGCGTGAACTTAATAGCTGACGGTTTCCAATATAGGACCGTGTCTGATTAATGACCCCCGCCACTCACCTACTAAACCTCGAGCCGCGAAATAGAGTGCCAATCATGTGGGGGGTCGGTTGTCTTCTCAAATCTTTACATTTTATTTTTTGAACACCAGATATTTATATCCTCTGATGATATTTTAACTCGCACACAAGTACATAAAAATATGACTTTTCAAACCGTTATGGTTAGCCGTTGCATGTAGATGCACTTAAAATTTGAATTACGGTCATTAAATGGCTACAAAATCACTTAAATGTCTTCAAAAGTTCAAATGACCCCTAGAATTTTCCAAATTTTCACATGACAGTTGTAGTAGTGCACGTTAAACGTAGAAAAAAATTGAAGGCCGTAAGAGGAAGTTATCTCCCGTTCATCATCAAATATGCATTGTTCCCTCTCGGAACCACGAGCCTTCTGTGAGTTGCTCCGGTTTGTGAGGGGTCTGTGTCCAAACTTTCGTCAAATAGGCCAATTTTTTTGTCACATCATCTTGGTGGCATGACATTACATCAAGCAGATTTCATGTTTTTGTGATCAATATTTAATTTTTTGGAAATAAAATGCCATGGCCCTCTATGCATGTCTCCATGCCGTGAGACCAATATGTTTGAAAATTCTTTCTAATTTACTGCACATGGAATTATCTCGCACACAAGTACACAAATATGATTTTCCAAACCGTTATGGTTAGCCGTTGCATGTAGATGTAGTTCAAATTTGACTTACGGTCATTAAATGGCTAGAAAATCACTTAAATGTTTTTAAAAGGTCAAATGACCCCTAGAATTTTCCAAATTTTCACAAGATGGTTGTATTAGTGCACATTAAACGTAGAAAAAAATTGAAGGCCGTAAGAGGAAGCTATCTCCCGGTCGTCATCAAGCATGCATTGTTCCTTCTCGAAACCACGAGCTACCTAGTGAGTTGCTCTGGTTTGTAAGGTGGGTGTGTCCAAACTTCCATAAAACAGGCCAATTTTTTTACCACATCATCTTGGTGGCATGACATTACATCAAGCAAGGTTTCATGTTTTTCTGATCATTTTTTATTTTTTGGAATTTAAATGCCATGGCACTGCATGCATGTGTCCATGCCGTGAGACCAATATGTTTGAAAATTCCTTCTAATTTACTGCACATGGAATTAACTCGCACACAAGTACACAGATATGATTTTTCAACCTGTTATGGTTAGCCGTTGCATGTAGATGTAGTTCAAATTTGAATTACGGTCATTAAATGGCTAGAAAATCACTTAAATGTCTTTAAAAGGTCAAATGAGCCCTAAATTCCAAATTTTCACATGACAGTTGTATTAGTGCATGTTAAATGTCGAAAAAAAATTGAAGGCCATAAGAGGAAGTTATCTCCTGTTCGTTATCAAATATGCATTGTTCCCTCTCGGGACCACGAGCCTTCTAGTGACTTGCTCCGGTTTGTGAGGGGGGTGTGTCCAAACTTTCGTCAAATAGGCCTGTTTTTTTACCACATCATCTTGGTGGAATGACATTGCATCAAGCAAGGTTTCATGTTTTTTTGGACATTTTTTTATTCCTTGGAATTTAAATGCCATAGCACTCCATGCATGTGTCCATGCCGTGAGACCAATATAAAATTCCTTTTAATTTACTACACATGGAATAACACGCACACAAGTACACAAATATGATTTTTCAAAGTGTTATGGTTAGCTGTTGCATGTAGATGAAGTTCAAATTTGAATTACGGTCATTAAATGGCTAGAAAATCCCTTAAATGTCTTTAAAAGGTCAAATGACCCCTAAAATTTTCCAAATTTTCACATGATAGTTGTATTAGTGCACGTTAAATGTAGAAAAAAATTAAAGGACATAAGGGGAAGCTATCTCCTGTTTGTCATCAAACATGCATTGTTCCCTCTCGGAAACACGAGCCTTCTAGTGAGTTGCTTCGGTTTGTGAGGGGTGTGTGTCCAATCATTCGTCAAACATGCCAAAAAAATTTACCACATCATCTTGGTGTCATGACATTACATCAAGCAAGGTTTTATGTGTTTCTGATCATTTTTTATTTTTTTGGAATTTAAATGCCATAGCACTCCATGCATGTGTCCATGTCGTGGGACCAATATGTTTGAAAATTCCTTGTAATTTACTGCACATGTAATTAACTCGCACACAAGTACACAAATATGATTTTTCAAACCGTTATGGTTATACGTTGCATGTAGATGTAGTTCAAATTAGAATTACGGTGAATAAATGTCTAGAAAATCCATTAAATGTCTTTAAAAGGTCAAATGACCCCTGAAATTTTCCAAATTTTCACATGATAGTTGTATTAGTGCACGTTAATAAACATAGAAGAAATTTGAAGGCCGTAAGAGGAAGCTATTTCCCTTTCGTCATCAAACATGCATTGTTCCCTCTCGGAACCACGAGTGTTCTAGTGAATTGCTCCGGTTTTGTGAGGGGTGTGTGTCCAAACTTTCTTCAAACAGGCCAACTTTTTTACCACATCATCTTGGTGGCATGCCATTACATCAAGAAAGGTTTCATGTTTTTCTTATCATTTTTCATTTTTTTTGAATTAAAATGCCATGGCACTCCATGCATGTGTCCATGCCGTGAGACAAATATGTTTGAAAATTCCTTCTAATTTACTGGACATGGAATTAACTCGCACGCAAGTACACAAATATGATTTCTCAAACCGTTATGGTTAGCCGTTGCATGTAGATGTAGTTCAAATTTGAATTACGGTCATTAAAAGGATAGAAAATCATTTAAATGTCTTTAAAAGGTCAAATGACCTCTGAAATTTTCCAAATTTTCATATGACAGTTGTTTTAGTGCACGTTAAATGTAGAAAAAAATTTGAAGGACATAAGGGGAAGCTATCTCCCGTTCGTCATCAAACATGCATTGTTCCCTCTCGGAAACACAAGCCTTCGAGTGAGTTGCTTCAGTTTGTGAGCAAACTTTCGTCAAACATGCCAATTTTTTTCCAAATCATCTTGGTGGCATGACATTTCATCAAGAAAGGTTTCATGTGTTTCTGGTCTTCTTTAATTTTTTGGAACTTGAATGCCATGGCACTCCATAATTGTGTCATAGCCGTTAGACCAATATGTTTGAAAATTCCTTCCAATTTACTACACGTGGAATTAAATCGCACACAAGTACACAAAATATGACTTTTCAAATCACTATGGTTAGATGTTGCATGTGCATGTAGTTCAAATTTGAATTACGGTCATTAAATGGTTAGAAAATCACTTAAATGTCTTAAAAGGTCAAATGACCCCTGAAATTTTCCAAAATTTTACATGACAGTTGTATTAGTACTACAAATTTTGTCATACATTTAAAACACCATCCGTTGCCACTTTACTCAAAATTCGTCTTTCACAGCTAATAAAAAATATCCACAACATCACACATAATTTTTTTGTAGGAACCGTTTGCGATGAAATTTTCTGGGTCTACTTAAGTGTTCCTCCTTAAGCTTCGCCGGCTCGTCTACTCCAGTGTCGGCAACCCCCGAATCAACGAATCTTGATGCCCATTCCCGCACCCCCTTATTGCATAGATGACGCTTTATGAAGTCCCGTACAATGGACGCGTCCTTCCCGAGCGCGGCTGCCTACGCCGAGAGTGCCACTGCATCCGCATTGAGTGTAACGCCCCGAGACCGATGCGCCAGGTGTCTTCTAGCTATTCGCCGTCGTTGCCATGTGCTACGTCTCCAACGTATCTATAATTTTTGATTGTTCCATGCTATTATATTACCCCTTTTGGATGTTTATGGGATTTATTTTACACATTTATATCATTTTTGGGACTAACCTACTAACCGGAGGCCCAGCCCATATTGCTGTTTTATTGCATGTTTCAGTATTTCGAAGAAAAGGAATATCAAACGGAGTCCAAACGGAATGAAACCTTCGACAGCATGATTTTTTGGAAGAATATGATCCTGGAGACTTAGAGTCCACGTCAGAAGATCCTCGAGGAGGCCACGAGATAGGAGGTTGCGCCCCCCTTACAGGGTGGTGGCCCCTTGTCTCGTGGGCCCCTCGAGCACCTCCCGACCGACTTCTTTCGCCTATATAAGCCTACGTACCCCAAAAACATCGAATATCAAGATAGATCGGGAGTTCCGCCGCCGCAAGCCTCTGTAGCCACCAAAAACCTCTCGAGAGCCCGTTCCGGCATCCTGCCGGAGGGGGAATCCATCACTGGTGGCCATCTTCATCATCCCGGCGCTCTCCATGACAAGGAGGGAGTATTTCACCCTCGGGGATGAGGGTATGTACTAGTGGCTATGTGTTTGATCTCTCTCTCTCTCATGTTCTCTCTCGTGTTCCCTCTATGGCACGATCTTGATGTATCCCGAGCTTTGCTATTGTAGTTGGATCTTATGATGTTTCTCCCCCCTCTACTCTCTTGTGATGAATTGAGTTTCCCCTTTGAAGTTATCTTATCGGATTGAGTCTTTTATGAGAACACTTGATGTATGTCTTGCCGTGTTTATCTGTGATGACAATGGGATATCATGTGCCTCTTGATGTATGTTTTGGTGACCAACTTGTGGGTTCCGCCCATGAACCTATGCATAGGGGTTGGCACACGTTTTTGACTCTCCAGTAGAAACTTTGGGGCACTCTTTGAAGTACTTTTATGTTGGTTGGATGAATCTAAGATTGTGTGATGCATATCATATAATCATGCCCACGGATACTTGAGGTGACAATGGAGTATCTAGGTGACATTAGGGTTTTGGTTGATTTGTGTGTTAAGGTGTTATTCTAGTACGAACTCTTTTATAGATTGATCTGAAAGAATAATTTTGAGGTGGTTTCGTACCCTACCATAATCTCTACGTTTGTTCTCCACTATTAGTGGCTTTGGAGTGACTCTTTGTTGCATGTTGAGGGCTTGTTATATGATCTATCTATGTTATTATTGTTGAGAGAACTTGCACTAGTGAATGTATGAACCATAGGCCTTGTTTCCTATCATTGCAATACCATTTACGCTCACTTTTATCATTAGTTACCTTGCTTTTTTATTATTTCAGATTACAAAAACCTATATCTACCATCCATATTGCACTTGCATCACCATCTCTTCACCGAACTAGTGCACCTATACAATTTACCATTGTATTGGGTGTGTTGGGGACACAAGAGACTCTTTGTTATTTGGTTGCAGGGTTGTTTGAGAGAGACCATCTTCATCCTACGCCTCCTACGGATTGATAAACCTTAGGTCATCCACTTGAGTGAAATTTGCTATTGTCCTACAAACCTGTGCACTTGCAGGCCCAACAACGTCTACAAGAAGAAGGTTGTGTAGTAGACATCACCATGTCATTCGCTTGCGTGTTGCACTTTTCCATGTCATCATCTGCATTTCATCAGCATGTTTTTCAAAACTTGCATCCGTTCGGGTTCCCCCGGTTCTCTCCGTTATCCGTTCCGAGCCCAACCACACTCGCACGCGCCCGCGGCACCTCCAAAATATTATTTCATAAGTGGCATAAAAATGTTCTCGGAATGGGGTGAAAGTTGGCGTGCGGCCTTATTATAGTGTAGACAGACCGTCTGCCAAATTTCGTCGCATTCGGAGTCCGTTTGACTGCTCAACCGTTAAACATAAAGCCGCATTTAGTCGGTTCGATCATCGGACATTTTCGGTATCCAGAAACCATGCCGGGCACACTTCTCCCCCTCGCTTCTCACCCCAAGGCCTTCTACACAGCCCAACCTACCCCTCCTCGCGCCCAGAACCATTTGATCGAGATCGGAGGGCCCCGAAGCCCCCCAAACCATCAAACCCCAGCCCCTTCTATATATATACACCTCCCCCTGCCATTTTTGGCCTCCTCCAACCCCCCTACTTTGTTTGCCGCACCCCCAACCCTCAACCGCCACCTCCCACCTC